>NW_021604588.1:10404474-10457158 GCF_004785775.1 Grammomys surdaster
AAGGAAGGAAGGAAGGAAGGAAGGAAGGAAGGAAGGAAAAGAAAAGACATTCTGGACATCAAAACATGGCAGACATCAGGCATCTGTGGAAAGCCATTGTTTGGAGGGGGAAAAAAATGAAGGTCTGTTTCCAAGAAGTAGAAAAAAAAAAAAAGAGTAAGAACTACTCAGCTTCCCACAACTCGTAAAAATTGCTTGGAATCATCTTACTCTCAAACAAGAATAAGGTGATATGTCACCAGTTAATACCTGCCGAAACAAAGACTAACTCCCCAGAGACAACTTTTCTTGCATCCAGAGTTTGTATATAAAATACCCACCATTCAAAGACGGCTAGGCACATAAGACAGCACATGACACTTGGTGTTTTTCCCACTTCCCCCACTAGGACATAAACCCCCTGAAAAGATCAAACACAGCCTGGGGGTTCTATACCCCAGAGTCATCTTTACCGTGGTTCATGAGATTGTTCTGCAAATTAGTACTAAGAACATTACTCTCGTGCTCTTCTTACTGCATTCCACTACAGAAGATAGCCTGGTGAGCCAGAACGTCCCAGGAATTCGCCTGTCTCTGCCTCCCTCACACTGGGGTTACAGGCATACTGCTGGCTACAGCTTTTACATGGATACTGCGATCTGAACTCAGGTCTTATCCTTGCAAAGCAAGTGCTTTACCAACCGAGTGATCTCCTCAGCCACTGCTAAAGGAGTTTTAAAGGACATCAGTGAACAAAAAGAGGCACAAGCCTGGGGACAGTTTGTTTGGACTTTGGGTACGGTCTCTTTCAGTTTCCACTGCAAACTGATCTTCCTTTTTGAGGAGACTGTTGGGGTCAGGGGATGCACGCGTGTTGGGTTAAGCAGGGGTTCCGAGTCTGTCCCGCCACGGGGCTAGAGCAGCTGTTCCGGGAGGCAAGACTTGGAAAGTTTGACTGTGCTCTCACCCCATGCCGGGTGGGAGTCAGGCTATGTGAAGCCTTGGGGACCCGGCTCCAGGGGTGGGGGGAGCACAGTCTAAGGTGGGGGCCACCCAAAGCTGGTCTACAGGGTGGCCAGGGACCGTCTGGTTCAGGCTCTTGGGCACCCAGGCACCACTGAAAGCCTCGGAAGAGCTAAGAACAAAGTGGGGGCCCACAGGCTGGTTGGCCCGCGGCCGAAGGGGAGAAAGGGAGAGCGCTCTGGCTGGGTCCCCCAGGAGTGAGAGTTCTTAGCTTGTTGAGTTGGTGGTCTCTGTGGCTGGGAACATAGAGAGGCCTTCTGCAAGAGATTAGACACCAGTTCTATAGGCAAAGGCCTGCTCCACTGTTCGCCAAGGCAGATTTGGAGGAAAGAAACCCCATGGTTTTAAGGCTTTTATTATCATGGAGGAAAGTAGTTGAGAAACTGTACTCCGTTTTCTCAGAGCAGGTCTGAGGTTAAATACCTTTTGCAGGGAGGAGTGTCTGGGAAGGAAAGTTTAATTGGCTAAGCCCTTCCGGCTTTTAGGTACCTCACTAATATGGAGATCTGTCTTGAGACTACAAGGCCTGTGGTCACATCCTCTACCTGTGGAGGGGCTAGGGGAATTGCCCTAATGTGACTGAAGGACACAAATCACGAGGCTGCAGCCTCGTGTCAGGAGCCTAGTGTCTGAACTCCTGCTGTCCCTTAGAGTCACCTGGGGTCACCGGGGTTTCTAGCCTATGCTTGACCAGAAACCAGACTGCCTTTCAAGGTCTACACACACGCTCTGTATTGATGAAGAGAACAGATGAAAGGCCACCCCTTCACCTCTCCTGGAACATGCGGTCACGGAGATGGTCTCTAAAACTATTTTAGTTCGAAGTACTGAGCATTTCAAAGCACTGTACTCCAAGGTAGTCTTCTTGGAGCCCTCAAAAGGGGTCAAATCCAGGCCTGCTGTATGCCCATGAGAAGACCATGCACTCCTGAGAGCCTGCACAGGGTCAAATTAGGATGAAGGAAAAACCCTCTGTCATTTTCTCTGCCAATGGAGACACTTTTGTCTCCATTGTTCAAAGCCTTAGTGTATGCTAATGTCTGCCCTGGACCAGGAGCATTTTAAGAATTGTTCCAAATGGGGAAATAGCTTTCATGAGTTTGAGTACCTATCAATGTGCTAAGCACACTGCATGCATCATGTCAGTATTTCCTTAAAGTTCTGTGGAGCAGACTTCCGATTTTGAAAAATCTCAAGTTCGGACATGGCAGTTAACTGGGTCAAGATCACACAGCCAAGAAGCAGTGGAGCTTCCTGTCTTTGTAGTGGGACAGCCTGTAGGTTCTGGGACAGCCTATAGGTGCCGATGCCTGCTTCTCACATATCCAAACTGTAAACTCAACCTATTCTCCATCTCAGAAAGAAACTAGGGGGTGCACACTCATTTAAGGGGAATAGATGAGAAGCCATATGCTATGAGGATGAGTTCCAGGGTCACCACACTGGCTTCTCATAGTTCCCAGCTCTGTAATAGTTCCAGAACAATCGGCCCTAGAGCAGGACTCCAGGATAACACACAACATAACTCAACAGGAGACTTCCGGTGAAACGGTGGAAATGAAGAGCTGTTAAAGGTGAACCCACACTTCCTTTTTCTAGAACATTAAGCGATTCTGTGAAAGAAATCTTGTCCCCTACATGTCCTTCAGGTCATTCCCGCATCATCCACCCCCCCTCCACTCCCTCCCCTGGCTGTCTCCACCCACAGATGCCGAGTACCAGGTAGTAACGCCTTTGATTGTCACGTTTTATGGGATAGTGAGATTCATTTTTAGCTCTTCCTCATTAAAGGAGAGAGCCTGGAAATCAGCACATAACACCCACAGCACTGGATCAGGTGAAGTTACCAAGGCAACGGCAGCTGCCTCTGATGTCACTGAGGGAGGACACCTCCGCAAGGAAGCTGCTGCCTATACCATCACAACCCCCACCCCACCCCTGCTCAGCTCCTCTGGCTTTCAGATTTGTTGATTCCTTGAGTGACTGAGCTCCCCAGAGAGCTGTCTTCCCACCCCCACCCTCCTCACCCAAGGCAGGAAGGGAGGACTCAGTCCAGGTACCTTAGAGTCCTGGCTACCTTCTGGCTAAAATCATCTGCAACCCCTTAAGAGGGAAGTGAGGAAGGAGTCCTAAATACCTCTGTGCCCATTTATCTGCAACTTTGCTTAGGGATTCCAAGAAAGAGGAAATGAAAGGACACTAAGGGCGGGCTTATGCTCACCCCCAAAGTGCCAGCGGGCACATTTAACCAAAGATAAGCGAACTCCTCTTCTCCACCATTCCCACCTTATGCTTCAGTTAACATAATCTATAAGCACAGTCTTGCTCTGCTACAGTCACATGCCACAAAGCAGACACCTCAGTCACCAATGAACCACATACAACCGGTGGTCCCACAAGACTATGGGTCCTAATGCATTGTAGCCATGTTAATGCCAGTGCTCTCTGATGTCCACACAACCACAAAGCAACCTAAGAATGTATTTCTCATAACAACCTCCCCCCTTGTTCAGTGTCACATGACAGGATTTCTTCACTCACAACAAAAGGGTAACTGTTACAGCTGAGGGGAAAGGTTTCCCCCTAAGCAAGTAGTGCAGCTCTGAAGTGAACGGTTATCCTAGCAGCCTGGTAGTGAAGGAATGCCACAAAGTCACACTGCACAACAAACCTCGCACAAGAGATTTATTGGGAAAGACAGAGGGCAGCTTCCTCTGCCTGGGAGGGAAGCAGCAGGGGACCGAATGGGTGGCAGGCTCCTATAGGGCCTCGTGGGGGTTGGAGTTTCCAGGGACTGGTGAGTTTTCAAACCCAGAAGTGAGCTGATTTTTTTTTTAACCATAACACTGACGTAGTTCTCTTCTCAGACCCTATGGCAGATGAGAAAAACAAGAGACTTAGGTTCCAAAAGTAGCTTTCTGTATGTTCTGTTCTATCATATGAACCAGTTTTAGAGGCAGAGCTCACTCAGCTAAACCCATTAACTACTTTCCCAGCAACCCATGTGCAAAACCTTTGAGGCAATTATTAAAAGAAAATTTGTTTGGTTCATGGTTTGGGAAGGTCAAGTCTGAGATTAAGGAGCCCCATTGGTTTGGGACACTGGTAAGAACAACTGTGGCAAAATCAGTACTACAAATGGTCACATTTCATTCAATCCCCCAACGACCTAAGTACCTAGCTCTAGAAACCTACAGTACCTACAAATAGCCCCACCCCAGATACCAAGCTTTTAATATATGCACCTTTAAGGGAAAGGACCTGTACTCAAACCAGAGTTCCTAGCATCTACCCCCATGTGACTAGACTCTACAAAAGGACTCAGAAGTGAGTGGCTCCTTTACAGACCAGAATGAAGTCTTCTCTGCCCTATCTTCCACCTTCTGTTTCCTGTGAGTAAGACTGGGTTCTAAAGGACAGCACACCTGAGTCCAAATCTGAACACAAAGCTTGGTCAAGCTAGAGCAAAATAATAAGACACAGTAAAACCTGTCAGGCCAGGCATGGTGGAACATGCCTTTAATCCCAACACTTGGGATCTCTGAGTTCAAGGCCAGCCGGGACTACACAGAAAAACCCTGTCACAACTGGGATTGGCTAGCATTGTTGCCAATAGGGATGGAGAGATGGCCCAGTGGTTAAGGGCATATACTTCTCCTGCAGATAACCTGAACTTGGTTCCCAGCACACAGGCTGGGCAGCTCCCAACTACCCGGAATTACAACTCCAGGAGGTTGGACACCTTCTTTTGTACTCCACAGGTATCTGCACTCATTCACGTATCTACACAGACAATTATACACATAATTTAAAATAATAAAGATGAATCTTAAAGGAAGTGGACCAGTGGTGTTAGTGCTGTCTTTCTTCCTGGTGACCACAGCTTTCACCGAGAATGCTTAGGTTGGTAGGAGAAAAACAGGTCATACTTCAGCTTCTTCCTATAGTCTTGACTTTGTGCCATTGAATGTGGGGATGTTGCCATGGGCTAGTACTAGCTTCTGCTCAGAGGACATATTAGCCATGTCTTGTCACTGTGAAAACTACCTGAGCAATTAGATTTATGGGAGACAAGATTTATTTTGGCTCACAGCATTTGACATTTCAGCAGCCTATGGCTATTCAGCTATGTTTCTGGGCCTGTGGTAAGTGCATCATGTCAGAAGGATGTTGAGTTGGAAAGCTGTTCCCCCGTACAGCTGTGGAGCAGAGGGTATGGGAGTAAGATGTCCCCTTTCCTCGAGCTAGACCCCATCTTTTCATAATCCACTTAATTAACTCATCAGTGGCTTCCTCTATTGTTAAGCTAGTACTCTCATGACCCAGTTACACCGTTACAGCTGGGTTCTAAACCTTCAAGCTAATCCCAAGAATGGAACTTCAAAAAGGCTAAACCAAGTCTGAGACCCAGACACTGGAGGGATGGCTCTCACAGAGGGTCAGAGTTTGGTTTCTAGCACTTATGTTGGACAGCTCATCCCCACCTGTAGGTCCAGCTTCTGGGAATCCAATACCCATCATATGTGCTCTGAAGGCACTTCCACTCATGCATGCACATAACTATACACACACACACAAATATGTGTGTGTGTGTTGTGTATATATTTAGTTCTATATAGGGATATATAATTAAAATTTTAAATCTTAAAGGACTCTTTTTTAAATTTTGTATTGGATATTTTATTTATTCACATTTCAGATGTCATCCCCTTTCCCAATTTCCCCTCCCTAGAACCCCCTGTCCTATCCCCCCTCCTCCTTTTTGCTTTTATACCATTTGAATTACATGCAAGTATTCAGGTCAGTTCTAGGTTAAAGGACTAGCAATACAATAGAAGTAAATAGTCAAGGAACAAGCAAGACAATAAACACAATCAAAGAACAAGCAAGGCAATAAACAAAATTCTGTGAACACTCTCATGATCACTGTTTCTAAGGGCTTATCAGGATGACCAAAATATCTGAGCCTACTTCCCTGTCCTAGCCCAAAGTCATTTTTGCCCTGTCTAGCAGGGCAGTGAACAGGGTCCAGGGGACCACCTGAAAGAGAGAATGGGGAAACAGGGGCACACAAAGAACAGCAGCTTGTCTATAGCCTGATCAAACCGATGATTTTAATTTTTTCACACAGGGGTTATATACACATAGAGGCAGGATGTGGGGAAGGGGATGACACAGGAGGGTAGGTGTTCTCAGAGGGAGTACAGATATCTTCCAGAACAGGGTATCTGCTGGATGAAGAAGCAGGGACCAAGTCACTATGACTCTGTCTATAATTCACTTGTCCTTATCTAAGCTGGTGCCTTCCACCAAGGCTACCTATCCACAAGGTCTATAACTATCCAGGCTAGTAGTTTTCCACTAAGGCTGCCTGTTTACAAGATCTATAGCTATCTGTTCTAGGGTCAGTGTTTTTCCACATAGATCAAGATTTTGTGTTAACAGGCATGTATGACTAACTCAGGCCTATGGCTGATTTTAGGCCTTCAGTGTACAAGCAAGGCTGCTCCTGACACATTTTCATGCCTGAAGCCTATTTCTTTGTTCTAGCCTAAAATTTAGATTCCTGCCTGAAATTACTTCTTTGTTCTGGCCTAAGATTTAGATTTCTGCCTGAAATTACTTCTTTGTTCTAGCCTAATGTCAGATTCCTGCCTGAAGCCTACTTCCTTGTCCTTGGCCAATGTCATATTCCTGCCAAGCAGCCCATTTCCTTGTCCTTGGCCCATGTCAGATTCTTGCCAAGCAGCCCCCCCACCAAAGGCTCTCCACCTCTCCCTTTTTTTTATTTCATTAACAAGACTGAGCCTGTCTTAGGTCATTCTGACAAGAATGCCTTCCTTACCCTTCATGGAATATGCATTATCAAAAGCAATGCACTTCTGTCTAAGGTTGGTAAGACTCTATGCAGAATCTTACCCATCCTTGGCTTGCAAGCCTGTTAATTTAATAACTCTGTCTGGGGGTAAGGGGCTCTTTCTAAAGCTGAAAGAAACCCACACTGTCCCCCTCCTCATGTCCCAACCCTATACTGCTCTTCAGCTCAGACTCTCCTCCACATTCAGTTAAAGTAGTTCCCATTGCCTATCAGGGAAAACCAGACTGCTGGCTTTCTTTTAAAATTATTTTAATGTAATATTCTTCAACAGCTTCATGCATAAATTTTTACACATACACACACATACACACACATACACACACATACACACACACACACACACACACACACATACTTCCCTCTTCATCCTTCTCCCATCCCTGCCATTCTTTCTTCTTCCCAAGGAACCGCTCTCCAGTTTTTACGTCTCTGGTTTTTATTTCATGTGTGTTTGCTTTGGTTTTCTGAGACCCATTGAGTTTAATTAGAGTTGCCTGCGTGAGCCTGGACTGGGGGGTAGGTCAGGGGAGGTATTTATAGAGCACAGGCGATTGAAGAGCGGCTAAAGCACGGAAGAAAAATGATCTCTGACAGGATGGCAGGGATGGATCCCAGACCCCTGACAGGGAGAATGGCAAGTGGATGAAGAAAGGACAAACACACAGACACAGGAAATCTGGGATCCGGTGGAAGTCTGCTACCTTCCATGGAAGGTACCTACTACAACAGAAACCTGGTGCATCACAGGGCAAGGGACTAGTGTTGGTAGGAGGTCTCTGTAGATGTGCGTTTTCAGGCTGTAAATAGCAGAGGGGAGGAAGCTGCTGTTGCTGGTTTTGCACACATTGGTCCCTCTTCTATAAATGCCTGTACTCAGACCCAGAGGAAAGCTATACCATCCCTTTGAGCCTCACCCAGATAAGGCTTTGCCTGTCCTGTGGGGTGGAGGCACTGGAGTCCACAGTGTGGCCAGTCACTCAAAACAATCCTTCAGAATTTTCCTCGCTTGGGACTTTGTCTACTCTCTCCAGTAACTGCCGCTGTGAGTACAGTGGCCAGCAGTGTCATGTCTTTTAAAAATGGCATTTCATAGCATTCCTCCCAACTCTCCACTTCCTGCATTCTTGCTCCTCCTTCTTCAATGACACTCCCTGAGCCTTGAAGGGGATAGGTATACATTCTGTTTAGGGCCAAGCAGTCAGCTTAGTCTCCACTCTTTGACCAGTTATGAGTCTCTGCATTCGTTGCAACCCACTGCAAAGAGAAGCTTCTGAGACCAATGCCGAACACTGATCTATGGGTACAAACTTAAATATTTAGACGGCAACTCAATACCATGTTCAGAAATGCTTTTTGTCGCAGAGTCAAAGCAAGACATATATATCATCCAGAGAGGTCCTGATGCAGAGAATAATACAGAATGAGGACAATGAAGGTCAGGAAGGTGGGAGGCTCAGGCCCAGAGTCAGTGGCCAATGGGTCAGAAACTCAGTGGTGAAGCTCTGGGAAAAGGTTAAAATGAGTGAAACCCTATAAACAGTACTTTAGAGATGCAACAGAGAATGAGACTCACCCTACCACAGGATCCTCCCAAAGATGAGAGTAAGGCTCTGAGTGAATCAAACAAGAACTTACATAGAGGTCCACATAAGGAAATATCAGTGTCTCTTGCAACACTAATCACTGAGTAAGAATCCTTCATAATATCAGAAATTTTCCAAATCTAGAAAACCAGTACAACTTTTTTTGGAAGGCAACCCCAGTCTATTCTAAATTTAAATCTTCAACTCCTTAGATCTAGCAAGTCTTACTTCCAGGGAGTTAATCAATAGGAATACTTCTACTCTTGAAATTTTGCAGAAAAAAAATTATCTGTACAAAGATATTCATTGTCGGTGAGACACAAGTTTTGAAGCATTTTGCCTGAGGGAAATTTTCAGCCATTCTTTTTGGAAAATTATATTCAGTCTTGGGTAGGAGCCAGGGTTGCCTCCAAACACATTCCGATGCTCAGAACACCACCAAACAGCAACAGTAGCAGTCTTGAAAAATCCCCCAACAATGTAAACCATCCCTATTGCTCTTGGTTGCCCACCTGAACTAACTAGCAAAGTTCTCTTGCTGAAGATACCATGCAGTTTGATTGTGTGAAATAGAGAAATTAGGTTGGAACCAAACTTGATGCCCCCTACTGCTGGCTATCATACAATTAGTATTGAAAGGCAGGGTGAAGGTTGTTGGGCTAGAAAAATCATTAACAATCTTACGAAGCTGTAAACCCTGGGAGCTATAAGACCAATCTTTGAGATCAGATGTGTCTACTGGTGAAGAGTGTCTTGAATATTGTATGGGGTAATCAACCACCTTCTAGTTAGATTTGAGTCGTGTTCCACAAGAAGGACTGCATGATGGGTACTGTAAACCTGGTCAAGAGTCTGTGGCTGGGGATGTCCTGGGCCCCAGGAGAGAACCTACTACTGTTATTTTTTTTCTACGTGAACATGTTGCTAAGCTACCTGCTAAATATTTATGTTTATGTCCATAACTTGGCACTACTCTTAGCCTTCATCAGAGAAGTGTTTCTTACTGCAGTGATCAACTGTCAATGCAGGCCAATAACTGGTCAGTGTGCTGAAAATAATGACCGTTGTATGCTCAGCCCTAAATGGTATATCTGTATCATTCCCTACATGGCTCAGGAGACACTGCAGACAATGGGTCCAAAAAGAATGTAAGACTCAGAATATGGGAGGTATGCTTCAAAAGAATGTCTTCTGGATATAACATGACCATTCTAATGTGATCTCACTGTAGCTATGGCTACCTGTACAATATCTGTACAAGACTGGACATGCCAACAATTTATCATGGATACGTGAGGCACTTATGAAGCCCTACCCTTCCCCGGAAGACAGCTGGCAGTTAAGGATTGCTAAACAATGGGATCTAGTATTCTTCAATGATGGAGACACTAGTAAGTTGCTCGTGTTCCAGTGAATAATCCTACCACCAGCAATACTTACACAAAGATTCACAAAAAAGAAAAGAAGGAAGGAAGGGAAGGAGGGAGGGAAGGAGGGAGGGAAGGAGGGAGGGAGGAAGGAAGGAAGGAAGGAAGGAAGGAAGGAAGGAAGGAAGAAAGAAAGAAAGAAAGAAAGAAAGAAAGAAAGAAAGAAAGAAAGAAAGAAAAGCAGAAAGGTGGTGTGGTTTGAATGAGAATGCCCTCCGTAGATTCATATATTTGGAACTTTTAGGAAGGATTAGAAAGTTTGGCCTTGTTGGAAGAGATGTGTCAGAGAGGGTGGGCTTTGAGGTTTCAAAACCCCATGTCAAGCCCAGTCTTGTTCCCTCTCAGTGTCTTCTGTCTGTGGATCAGGATGTAAGCTCTCAGCTCTGGCTCCTGCTGCCTGCCTGCCACCAATGCTTTGTGCCACAATGATCACAGACTAACCCTAGGAAAGTGTAGGCAACTCTTTAAGCAAACACTTTTTTATATTAAAAAGAAAAAAGAAAAAAAGGAAGGAAGAAAAAAGAAGAAAAATATGTTCAATTGCAAGGTTAACTCTGCTAGCATTCAGGACACCATCTAACTTCACATAGGAGCCCAAATCAGGCATCTTTCTTCTTAACTGATTGATGCCACCAAACAAGGGTCCCTTGAAGACAGGAACCACACTTCTGCCATGGTTCATTTTTCACCTCATTACAAGTCCCAGTATATACCATGCTTTCACATGTTATTTGCTAAGTGATGGTTTGACTTGGTATAAAGCACATTTAGGTTCCTGTTTTCATTTAGAACAGCAGTTCTCAACCTATGGGTCACGACCCCTCTGGGGGTTGCATAACAGATATCCTGCACATCAGATATTTGCATTCCAATTCATAACAGTGGCAAAATTACAGTTATGAAGTAGCAACAAAATGATTTTATGGTCGTGAGTAAGCACAACCTGTATCGAAGGGGTTGCAGCATTAGAAAAGCAGAGAGCCACTGATCTAGAAGGGGTGTCAGTAAAGACTTGTCTTACATGGAGGTAATCTGCAGCTATCAGCTGTGTCCTACTTCCTACCCCAGGCAGTTGCCGGTGTAGGAGATGGAGTGAAGGGTCTTGGGAAAGGAAGACAAACAAGAGAATAGTTGGAAATTTGAATTCTCAAGATGAAACAAGTTGGAAATTTTAGCTTATTGCCATACTCTGTACCTCCTAATATTGTATGTATCCTTTTCTGGGCAATATATGTATGTCTTCGGAACTTTTCAAAAAATATGACACATACAGCGCCCCTCCCCCCACAAAGAAGACTAAGAATTTTTTTTTTCTTCCGAGACAGGGTTTTTCTGTACAGTCCTGGCCGTCCTGGAACTCACTCTGTAGACCAGGCTGGCCTTGAACTCAGAAATCTGCCTGCCTCTGCCTCCCAAGTGCTGTGATTAAAGTCATATACCACCACTCCCTGGCTAGACTAAGAACTTTCGAACTAAGGTTTTCAGTTTGGTTTGGTCTGGTCTGGTCTGGTCTGGTCTGGTCTGGTCTGGTCTGGTCTGGTTTCATTTGGTTTTGCATGGAGGTTGGAGAGGCTTGTGGGGACCTCTGCCTCCCAGGTGCTGGGGATTATATCGTAACTGGACTAAGGGATTTTTAACTAAAGTTAAAAGTATTTGTGGTACTTTGAATAAGAATGTTCCACATAGGCTCATATATTTGACCACTTGGTCTCCAGTTAGTGGCACTGTTTGGAGAGGTTGAGAGATATTGCCGTTATCTTCCATAGCGTGAGGAAGTACATCACCGGAAGCAGGCTTATCCAGGTCCCTCTCAAGATGTGACCTCTGAGCTTCTTTGTGCGGCGCCTACCACCCCGACCAGCAGGGAAGAAAGACTCGCACACCAGTTCCTTCCAGCAGCAGTTTACTCAGGAGTTGTTAGTTACATGAAGCTTGAAGGTGTGCCCCCGAGCCAGCCCAGGAGCGAAGCTTTATACCCTGCGTAGGACTGCCCATGAGCCCATACCACGTCTCGCACTGTGATTGGTCAAGGACCCATGACACAAGATCAGGCCACCAGGAAGTACCGCCCCAGGACCAAACAAGGCTTGTTTACTCCAAGTCTGCAAGGGCAAGCAGGCACCATCTTTAAGGCGTGGCAGCAGCGCTCCACACTTCTTGTTCCGGCCACCATGCCTGTTATCATGTCTCCCACAATAGCAGACAACTATAAACCCAATGCACTGTTTCTTATATATAAGTTGCCTTGGTCATGGTGTTTTATCACAGCCAAAGAAAAGTAACCAAGATAGTGTTCAAATAACTCTGACAAGGATTAATATACCTTGGCAATTCAGAAACCATTATGAAAAGTCCATTGTCACAAATAGAACTAGAAATGACTCCATAAAGTAAATTGCCAAGCCGATGTTCCAATTTTCCCTTGCAAGCCTTTAATATACACCCCCAAAGCACTGCAATTTAAAGGTGTGTTCATTGTAAGATGCCTAACCCAGATTATAAACTTCTGTTGATTTATGCCCTCATTATATATGCAAAGGCATTTTCCAGTTTAAAAAACAAAAGGCAAGAGGTAAATAAATCTCAAAAATGGGTGAGCCAGATGTTTAGAACTTCACCAATAAAAATAAATGTAACGTAAACTGGTTCATTACACCACATACCTAATTGTGAAACTGCTAAGCAAACACTTTCAGGGCAATTGGGCAATTCACTTGCTGTGTCAGCTTTTCAGTAAACCTAACAGGTGAAGGTAAGTGCTGTTAATCCCTCTCTACGCCTGAGCATACTAGCTTTAGCTCAACCCAGCAACACCACACCATCTCACTAACAGAGAGGCTAACTTAGCCCCAGGTTATCTGCTCTTACAAAGCTTTGCTACATGGCCTATTCTGTTGCCTTTAAGGAGCTTGGGTGTTCTTGCTTAATCATACCAAATAAAAGTCAAATTGGACACACAAAAAAATCCTAAATGCATCATTATAAATTACATATATTCCACTATATGTGTGTATCAGCATTAAATTAGTTACTGCTGTGTTCCCATCACTTTCTACTATAAAGGAAACTGTGATAAAACATTTCCAGAGATATCAATTTCTAATACCCCCACCTTCTACCCTCATCAATCTACTGAATCCCATCCTTGCTGCTGACCTACTAATTAATAGCTGGCTCTGCGTCACAGAACCCTCTGTGTAGGGAGCTGATGGGGTCACCAGCAGCCTTAATTAGTGCTTATCCACTTAACTTCATCAAGCCAAGCACTATAAAAAGCAAATTAATCAGATGCAGTATTTGCTTTCTCGGTGCCTACTAATCAAGCAGGGAGGGGAAAACTACTTATATGCAGAAAAGACATCTGGGTGTGGGGTGGGTGTCAGAAAAAGAATTAGCTTAGTGAGCAGAGAACCCAGTTGAGAAAATACACTTTAATTTTACATTAGTTGTGTATTACAACAGAGCTGACGCAGAATAAGCAGGCGCACTTACTGTCCTAGATTGCTTTCTGTTGCTGTGATCAAAACCATGACCAAAAGTATCTTGGGGTGGGGGAGAAGGGTTTATTTACATAGCCTAATGACAATTGATCATGAAAGGACTCAAGCAGGAGCAGAAGCAGGAACCATGTGGGGAAGCTGCTAACTGGCTTGTTCTCCATGGTTTGCTCAGGTACCTTCCTTACAAAACACAGCCATCAGGCTGGAGAGATGGCTCAGTGGTTAAGAGCAGTGGCTATTCTTCTAGAGGTCCTGAGTTCAATTCCTAGCAACCACATGGTGGCTCACAACCATCTCTAATGGGATCTAATGCCATCTTCTGATGTGTCTGATGACATATTAATTCTTAAAAAGCAAAAACAAAACCCAGCCACCTCTCACACCAATCATTAATGAAGAAAATGCCCCCATATGTGCCCACAGGCCAGTGTGATGGAGGCACTTCCTCAGTTGAGGTTCCCTCTTTCCAAGGTGACTCTAGTTTATGTCAAACTAACCAAAATCAACTAGTAGATATTACAAAAGAGATCAACTAGTAGACATTGCAAACATGGCATTTTCACTTTGTAATGTGTGAAAGCTGGGTTTCTTTTCTTTTTTAAGATCAAGCATTAATGCATCAGGCTTATAAATTTCAGGAAGCTGGCCTTGGTGATGCACATCTGTTATTTCATAATTTAGGAAGGTGAAACAAATTGACCAGGAATTAAAAGCTAGTTTGATTTGGGCTATACAGAGAATACAAAGTAAGGCTGGTATATAGCCAAACCCTGCCTCAAAAGAAAGGTACGTGGTGGGAGGGTAGCACTGGATTCTACATCCAGGCTCAGTGCAATTAAATTGTGTGTGTGTGTGTGTGTGTGTGTGTGTGTATTATGTATGTGTATGTATGCATGTGTGTGTGTGCATGTGTACGTGCCTGTACACACAAGTACATGCAAAGCTGGAGGCAATGGATCAAACACTGGACTATAGGACTGGGGCTTCTGAGTTTCTATTTCCTGTTTCTTCTGACACCCTGGCATTAGGGTATTAGCTGTTCTTCTTGTAGTCATATTTCAATCTCTCATCCTTTAGAAACGTTGTACAGGGCCTGTGTAGCATACCTCAGTACAAGCTACGTAAGGGGTGGCCAGCCGTCCTAAAGCATTCCTGTAAGAAACCACTTCCTCACCCCCAAGCATTGCTCTGTCTTCCTGTTTGCTGAATCAAGACCAACAATTCTCCTAAACAGCATTAACACCATTATTCTCCTCCGTGCAGGCAACACCCACCATGCTAGTTCACAGTGAATTAGCAATGACCCAGGAAAACAGTGTTTCCGGATCTCTTCCTTCACTAGTTAGATGCAGTTGCCTGGTTTACACAGCCCATGTGAAGATTAAATAAGACCATCTCTGTAAAGTGGTCAACTGCTGAATCAGGTAAGATATCTAGCTACGGTGGTGGTGGTGATGATGGTGACGGGGATGTTAATGAGTCTGATGATGATGATGATGATGATGATGATGATGACGACCTCCCCAGAAACGCCTTCAATAATTTCATTTAGTCTCTGGCTCATAAATGCTTTCTTTCATACTCAATTCCAACCCAGACCACCTGGTAACAAATGCATTTGGTGTAGGCATCTGCTTCTTAGTTACCCTTTAACTTCCCAAATTTGCCTTCTTCAGCCCTTAAGGAATGAAATCTTCTGGGGTTTAAGTAAAGTAAGTGAGGGCCACTGTACTAATTTCAAGGCTTACACAGACCTGTTCTTCCTTCCAGAAATCATGTGAACCCGAGTTGCATGGAAGATGCACGGTCATTGAAATCATAGCTCACACATCCCAAGCACACCTAACTACATACTGTCAAGGGTAAAATATAGTTCTTTACAATGGAAATAAATACTTTAAATGGGTTAAAAAGCAGTCCTCACGGCATAAGGAAAAATTTGAATACAGAGTAAAACTAAGGGGATTTTAATTTAGATAAATTTTACATATAAGACCAGCTCTTTCACTTCCTAGTTTAAACATTTCTCAAAAGAATGAGACCCTCTCTGTATGTAAATTCAATGGCAGGGCTCCAAATCTGTTTCCTTAGTAGAAAATCTTTCTCTTAACTTTGTCATTTACAAAACAATAAAAAACACTGGCTCCTCCAGCTGTTTTGAAATTCAATTTTTATTGTCCATAAAGGATCCAGCATAGAAGCTGACTCAGGTTTCTCCAGTTTTCTGCCCACTTCAAATATTGTATTTTTAAAAATGCCAATTACTGAAATGTAGGCTCCAAACCTGTATATTTTCTTGTATGTTTTCTCAAAAATCCTGGCAATCAAAATGAGAAAGTCATGTCAAAGTTTAGCTACTATGTCAGTCTGCTGTTGAGGCTTGGTAGGTGAGGCTTCAGTTCCCAGAGCTTGGAGGTCTGAGGCAGAGGCCACAGGAGAAGAGCAGAGAGGTGAAGGGAGGAGAAGACTCCTTGGGTCTCCAGGTGAATCCTAAGAATGTAGCCTTGAGGGACTGGCCAGTCGGAGGAAGAGTGGCCCAGGCAGAACATGCAAATCATATCTCCAGGTTATTGATAAGCTATCTGCCCAGCTCCAGTGCGTTAAGGAAGATTTATTAATATAAAGGTTTTGTGTCTTTCATTTGGGAACTAAATGAGCAAGGGTAGGGTAGAAACCCCACTTAATTTTTACTACAAAAGTCTACTAAAGCTATGTCAACAAAATACCACAGGGAATGGCTAAAAATGAAATGAAATCAGAAATGAATTATCTGTTTTGAAGATGGAAATGTCTGCAATAAAGGTGAAGGTGAAAGATGGGCTTCATTCTCAGGGCTCATGTTGTGTTTTGTCCTCTGTCACCTTCTCACTATGCTCTTGCTCAGCCTTACCCCAGGATCTGCATGGGAGGGGGGGCTTTATGGAGGGAGGGAGAGTGTGTGGGAGAGAAGAAAAGAAGGAGGATGAAAAGAAGGAGGAGGAAGAAAAAGGAGAAGGAGGAGGAGGAGGAGGAAAAGGAGGAAGAGGAAGAAGAGGAAGAAGAGGAGGAGAGGAAGAAGAAGAGGAAGAAGCCACCACATGCCTCTGGCACCCCTACTTGTGACTTATTTAGGGTTTCCACTGCTGTGAAGAGACACCATGACCAAGTCAAGTCCTATAAGGACAACACTTCATTGGGGCTGGCTTTCAGTTTCAGAGGTTCAGCCCATTGTCATCAAAGCTGAGCATGGGAGTATCCAGGCAGACATGATGCAGGGGAAGACTACTAAGAGAAGACTACTGTCAAAACCCACCCCCACAGTGACACATTTCCTTCAATAAGGCCACACCTACCCAACAAGGCCACACCTCCTAACAGTGCCACCCCCTGGGCCAAGCATGTTCAAACCACCATAAGCCTCGACTTACACACAAACATGCATATATACAGATGTAAAACACACACATACACACAAGAATGGAAAGAAAAAAACACACAGCATGTACCTGTCAGCCTGTACACACTTGGCTTGCCTTCATCTTTGCTTTGTTTATTTGTTGATTTGTTTATGCCTTCCAAAAAAGCGCGTGTGTTTCCTCCCAGCAATGTACAGAACACTTTCTGTATCTACAGCACCCCTTTAAACTCTGTCAAGAATGCCACCAGGTTCTGATTACCACGTGCAGCTATGAGTGTGGCCCATCACAAAGTCATAAACTTACTTGAGCCATTATAAGATTTTTTTTTACAATGTAACTCAGTTGCATGGGTCTCCATGGTGACGGGTCTCCATGGTGAACTTTATAGATGACGACGTCACATCACGGTATCAAGGTTGAACACACTTGAAGGCAGCTGAGCTCTGAGCACTTTCACCCACTCGTAGAATGCTGGATGAATGTTCTATTCCTGGAACTCCTTGAAGCCGGGCCTACCTTTTGTTTTCTGCCTCAGTTTCTGGCAGACACTCAGCAAACACAGCCCTGGGTACCATGCCAGCCAGGCATCCCTGCAGCCTGCCTCTTGGTGTCTGGCGGCGCCATTGCTGCTCTGAGGTTCCATCTCATTCATGCCCACACAACAGAAATTGGCCCGAGTGCCTCTTGCCTTATCAGTGGCCACCAGACAGGACTAGAGCCTTATAAACTGCAGGTGGCTATAAATGGCACCCTTGCCGCACACATCCCTTATGGAGCAGAACCCAGAGCACTCAGCCAGGGATAAGGAGTACCCCACACAAGCAATGAAGACCCTGCCAGCCCCGCCTCTTCCTGGAGAGGTGAACTTTGAGCAAAGGCACCTGGAGAAATGATGCAGATTATATCAGGAGCCAGTGCAGCTGCCCACTACTGTAACATAGACTAACTGTGATGAAAGAAAAAAAATGTCTCTTTGGGGCCTTGATAAATTATCTGACTCTAGAGTGGGGAGTGGTGGGGAGAGGATGCGGAGACTTCACCCACCCCAACCCCAAGCCTCTGATTCCAAGGTAGTCACCTAACAGAGAAACTTTAGCCTGGACTCATGCCAGACAGAGAGACGAGCTAAAAGCCATGTCCAACATGACTGCAGGGTATAGAATCCAAAGCCAAATTACTAAGCAACCCCAAGGTGGGATGGGGTACAAATTTCTGAAAACAGTAATACCTGCTGTTTCTTATTGAGGATCCATTAATAAAATAATAAAAATAAAGTCTCATAAAATGAGCATATTTAAGACAATATTCCCTTCAACAGGTTGTAATTTCTATAACTCTCTGGCGACAGCTTTTAGCTCTGCATAGCAACTGCCAGGTAGGATGCAATCTGCAGTCTGCCGGTTGCAGAGGGAATGAATCAGCCTGCAGCCGAAAGGGTAGCAAGGACATCTTCCTTGTTCAGCCACTGTAACTCAGCAGCGTAACAGCGGTGTTTCTGCAAGACGAGCTTCCCACCCGAAGAACACATCACCTCTCTCTGCTTCAGAAGGAAGAGGGCCTCAGAGGCTTCTGAACCATGAGAGATGTAGCCAGGCTTAGAGGCAAATGTCCTCCTGAAGAACAAGACAGACAGACAAACACCCAACTCTTCCCCAATCTAGGTTTCCAAACTACAAAACGCTATTTATACCCTTTGGCTTTGTGATGCAGTAGGCCCCTGGTGTCTTCAGTGTCCCCTGCTGGAAACCTGACTTCTCAGAACTTCCTGTTGTGCCTTTAGAAGCATGCAAGCCTCCCTCCCCACTGTTAACCAAGAGTCTCCTGCTGAGCCCTGGTCCAGCATTCAGGAATTTAAACTGTGAATCAGACCAGACTTCTGACAACCACAAGCAAAGACTTGCAGATGGAAAGCCTGAACACTGGCCCATCAGCCCCAGCACAGGAATTCTTGCCTTCCACTGGCCCACCTCCTTGGGTCACTCTCTCAGGGACTCTCCAGGGAAGATGAGCTGTGTGTCAGACCTGAGGCAGCCAGAGAGCAACCAGACTTACAGTCTGACAAAGAAGTTAAGCCTTAACTCAGGGCCAGCCTCCTAGATTCCCTTCATGGCTGAGATACATGGTTTGCGTCTAGCTGACATGTGGCCTCTCCTCCCAAATTCTCCTGTTCTGGACGCAATACTTTTTAGCCTCCCCCACATGGAACTCACCAAGGAGTCAGGGGAACCCTTTTTCCCACCAAACTTTGGGAATTTCTTCTTCTGCCATAGCCCTTCCTACTTCCAACCCATCATGAGGCACTCCATCTTGTAAAAGGAGGTTCTGGTCTTCATCCACCCTTGATGTGCCCAGATTTCCATAAATGTACATCTATTCCAACCACTAAAAAGCCTCAGTACAACCATCTCAAGCCTCCAGTGTCCACACCACACAGGAAGCAACTGTAGGCTCTCACAGCCCCAGCACCACAGTCTGGGCTTTAGCCAGGGATAAAGACATTCCTCTTCCGACCCTACCCATCTCAAATAGCTCCTGGCAGCCCCTCTTCCTTCCTGTATGGATCTTCTCTCACCACAGCCAAAGTGCTCCTCCTGAAACCTCTCTGGCCGCACCATTTCTCTGCCTACAACCTCTAAGTGAGGCCACATCTGTGCTTAAGAGCATTCAAGGCAGACTGTTCGGTTTCCATACTAACTGCCATCATTAGCTGGCACCATCGTCATTGGCCTGAGCCAGTGAGGGCAGTAATAGTAATAGTACCTGTCTCTTAGAACCATGGTAGGCACTGGTTGAGATTGGCAGTGGACCTAGGATAATTCCTGGCATGGAGTAAGTTTTCTGCATACATGTGACTCTCTACTGTCCACTACTTAAATCCAAGGTCTTGGAGGCTAGAGAGATGGAGGCTCAGCAGTTAAAATTGTTTGCTGCACTTCTATGGGAACTGGGTTCAAATCCCAGCACCCACCTCAGGAAGCCTAGAAACTGCCTGTAATCCCAGCTCCAGGGGATCTGATGCCATTCTGAAACTTCCAAGAGCACCCATACATTTGTGCCATACACAAACACACACCACACAGAGATACACAGATGTTTTTAAAAAGAAGTGAAGAGCTTTAAATGAACCAAGGAAGGTGCAGTAAGGAAGCCCAAATGAAACTTTAGAGTAGTGCTTCTCACCCTTCCTAATGCTGTGACCCTTTAATACAGTTCCTCATGGTGTGACTTCAACCACAAAATTATTTTCATTGCTACTTCGTAATTGTATTTTTCCTTCTGTTATAAATTGTAATGTAAATATCCGTTTTCCTATTGTCTTAAGCAATCTCTGTGAAAGGGTTCATTGATCTAGATCCAGTCAAGGACTCCCTAAAACCCTCAAGAACTCTGCTGGGTGCCTTCGCCTGACACTGCCTGCCTGCTTCTGCTGAGCTGAGTTGGATACAAAGGGCACAGTTTTGTCTCAGGTCATTCAACATTAAACCAACTCTAAGTGACTCGTGATCACTGTTACCTGAAATTCAGATCCTGCATCTTGGTCTTTCAAAGCTTCCAGAGACAGTCTGCAATTTGCCCCTCACCTCCCATGTGACCTTGGGAAAGGCCTTCAGTCACTTCACCTTGTTTCTTCTTCTGGAAAATGGGAGAAACTGGGCAGGACTCTTGAGGACTCACCACGGCAGCACCCACCAGCTCACCACCCATGTTCCCAGAGTTTTTGTAGTTTCCTACCTCTCCCAGGGTTGGATTGACTGTCTCATCAACCACACAAGACGTAGGCTACAGCATCCCAAACAGCCCCCACTAACCTAAGGATATGGGAGGATCGATCTGAAGAAGATGTGACTCTCAGTGTCTTAGTCACTGTTCTAATTGTGTGAAGAGACACCAAGACCACAACTCTTATAAAGGAAAGCATTTTTTTTAAAGTCTGTCTGCGGGCCAGCATGCCAAAGAAGGCATCAGATCTCATAGCTGGTGGTGAGCCACTAGGTGGTTTACTGGGAATTGAGCTCATTTAATTGGGGCCTGCTTACAGTTTCAGAGCCTCAGTCCATTATCATTCCTAGCAGGGAGCATGGTGGCAGGCAAGGCAGGCATGGTACTAGAGAGTAGCCAAGAGCTTCAGTCTGATCTGCAGGCAGAAAGAGGAAGGGAGACTGGATCCGATCTGGATGAGCTTTTGAAATCTCAAAACTTATCCCAGTAACAGACTTCCTCCAACAAGGCCACACACCACCTCATCCTTCCAATCCTGTCAAGAGTTCCACTTCCTGGTGATTAAGCATTCAAATATACGAGCCTGTGGGGCCATTTTCATTCAAAACGCCACAATCAGCAAATAGGATTCAGAAGAATCTGAGCAGATAAATCCCCTCTTCTCTCCTGGTCCATGGATTTCACAAGATACCATTTTTCCAAACCAGAACCATCTAGGACCAGACCACCCAAGTAGCTGATAGATATGCCCACTGTGCTACCCCTGAATTTGTCATATGAAGCAGACAAAAATGCAACCTTACACTCTTGTGCGGGGCGCGCGCGTAATGGTCTCGCCGGCAAAAAACATACACACACGCACACACACATACACACCAGAATCCTTCCGTAGAAACACATTTATTTCCCTAAACCAAAATGGTGGTAGAAGACGACCAAGAAGACGAAGGCGGCGTGGGAAAGCACTGCCTATATACCCCAGAGCAGGGTATTCACCCCCTGATTGGCTGCTTACCCGTAGCGCGCCAAACGCCGTGGGATGGGCTTAGCTTTGGCGGGCTTACCATGGCACATGCGCAGTTTACTTGGTACTAGGAAGAATTACGGCAACAGCGCCACCTAGCGATGGCGGACTTTGTCAGCTCTTGTCGCGGCTCCCAACATCTGCCCCTTTTTGTTTAAATATAGAGGGTGGCAGAGGTCCCTGGGAAGGTTTCGTAACTCCCAATTTTGGGGGGTCTCACGGCGGGTCTGACTCTCTTTAGAGGGCGGTGCTCAAACTCTTACCCGTCACGGGGTCAGCCTCCCCACCCGAGGCTGCCCTGTCTTAGGTGGCCGAGACTTATCCGTCCACTCCGTTATTGACTTACCAGACCTTCTATCCGTGGAACGAACACCTTAGTGGGCAGGGACTGTGTATAGAAATGTTTGAGGCTTTACAGGGTGTCTTTACCAGAAGCCCTTGGGTACAGCGGCTGAGGAATCTGTCTACTGGCTATTTCTTTTTTGTTTTGTTAAACAGGCACTGGTCAATGTCCTGTGTCTAGGCTGACTGACATTTCTCCACAGCCAGCATCAATAGGGCTAACACCAAGGAAAAGCAAGCCACCCTGTCTTAGGCTGCGAGGGATATACCCGCGCCCGGGTCATTGCCACTCGCTAATCCCGTCATGGGGTTGGCTTGTCATCAATTCCTCAGTTGTCTTCATGGTGTAAATCTGGCATGTGGCATCAGCCTAATTCCCGTCATTGGGACCAATGGCAGCTGTCCTGGAGAAAAAAGGATGGAGTTATCTAACTGGCTGTTCTTGGCCTGTTCTAGTATGGTACCGGTTATGACTCAAACCCATGGTCGATCGAGCGAATTCCATCTTGGGGGAATAAGCGTTCAAGAACCAACAGTTCAAGACCGTCTCCCTTACCCTACCAGGTGCAATGGAAACACAAGTCCTCTGGGTGCAAGGGCTAAGGGGAACAGAAAGAGATGCAAACACCCATCCCTGTGCAATGGAGTCATCTCCTAGGGGTGCAAGGGCTGTTTGTCTCAAAATTCAGGTACCACAGCTATACAGACAAGAATCAGCCAGGCCAAGACTCCTCACTGACCCAGTGTAAAGGGCAAATGTTCTGGGGTGCAACGCTGATGGCCTAACATTTAGCACCACTACTCGTGGGGGGAGACTGCTTATAATTGAGGCAGTGATAACCACACTGCAGGGGAAGCCCCTAGTACTTTGGAAGCACCTGTGCAAAAATAGCCTTGTCAAGATTATGTTGAGCTCTGAGTTTGCAACCAACCAAAGGATGAATACTAAACCACAACTTAGGGTAAACTAAACAGGCCTACTCCCACCCACTTAAAAAAGGGAAGAAAAGGAAAGGAGGACAGTCCCTCAGTCAGGGACAGATCCACGTGCGTCGAGTTGATGTTCACCACAGCTGCTCTCAATTTTCTGAGTGTCTCACTGAAGTTTTCTGAGCAGTTTCCTGTAAGATACTGAAACAATTTTCTGGACAGATTAGTTACACGAGTAAAGTTTTTATACTGTACACTGGTGATGTAAAGTGTACCCAGTTTTCTCTCACATCTCAATTGGGCTAGTTGAAAGAGGATATCTAATCTCTCTCTCACTAAATCAAGGCGTTGATTAAGGATGATTAGCCCGCCTTTTAGTAGGGTACTGGCGGAGGTTTGAAGGTTAACAGTCTCTGCCACCGTGGCTGACAATTGGGGGTAGTGCCCACCTGAACAGAAGTTGACATAGCAATCTCAGTGGCAGTGGCGGTAACGACACTAATTAATATCGTCGTCACTATGGCTGCAGTTATACCAAAATCTCTTTTTTGTCTAAATAATGACAAAGTGGAAGGAGTCTCCACGGGGATGGGAACCCATCGCGTGACTCTGGCAACCATAGTGCGAGTGAATCTTTAGAATTCCAACACTGGGACATCCAGCAGGTTTTATTGGTACAATTCTTAAAGGTGGAATTTGATAAAATAAACAAAAATACTAGGAACCTGTATCCCTTGGATCAGTACAAGGGCTATCATCAGAGCCTGGAGAGTCTGCCTGGATGTCACCTTCCAGTATCGCGAGTCGCCTCTCTGATAGCCAAAACGGATTGTCTTCTTCCTGTGGAAACACACAGACCGCTCCCCTGGCTTTTAATAAAACAATATCTGGGCCCTTCCATTGTCCGGTCAAAATATCCTTCCATTTCACCATCTCTTTCGGCCTCTCAGGCTCTAAACAGTGACGGTCAGCAGCTGAATGGCCCTGACTGTCCAGATTTAAAATATTGAGGGTAAAGAGTGCTATAGAAACGATGACTCGTGGCACTGAGGGTAGGGTCTCCTCGACTCCTCCCTTTTGTTTTATTAGATAAGACTTAAGAGTGCGATGAGCCCGTTCTATGATGCCTTGTCCTTGAGGGTTATAAGGGAGGCCTGTCAGATGGGTTACCTCCATTTGGCGACAAAACTGTCTAAACTTTTGAGAAGTGTACGATGGCCCATTGTCCGTCTTAAGAATTCTAGGCTTCCCCCAGGCACTCCATGCCTCAAGGCAGTGTTGAATAACATGTGCTGCCTTTTCTCCGGTCAACGGAGAAGCAAATATAATTCCAGAATAAGTGTCAATGGAAACATGTAAATATCGTAATTTGCCAAAGGTTGGGATGTGAGTAACATCCATTTGCCAAATCTGTAGTGGCCGAATTCCTCGTGGATTAATTCCTACATGAGGCACTGGTAAAAATTGACAGCAATTCTGACATTGAGTAACTATATCTCTAGCTTCCTTTCTAGTTATCTCAAACCGACGACGTAGCGTCTCTGCTGTCACATGAAAGTTTTTATGAAAATCCTTGGCCAAATCTAATTTGGAAGATAAGGCGATAGCAACCAATTTTGTGGCTCGATCCGCTAGGTCATTCCCATGAGACATTGGGCCTGGTAGACCTGAGTGAGCCCTGATATGTGTAATAAAAACTGGGAATCTCCTATTAATTAAGGCGAATCGAATCTTTTGAAAAACTTTTACGAGTCTACTAGATGGTCTAATTAGCCCTGCCACTTCTAAGGCTTTAACTGCATTTACTACATAAAAGGAATCTGAAACAATATTTAAAGGGCCTGGAAAGGTTTCAAGAACCTCCAGGACTACCAAACATTCCACAACTTGAGGTGAGGTCTCATGATATTGTTTGGCAGTGACCTTATTATCAATTACATAAGCACCCACACCTGTCTTTGACCCATCTGTGTAAACTACCACTCCATCTGGGAGCGGCTTTTGAGATAAGACCTGTGGAAATACAATAGCTTGGGTTAAGGCAAACTGTAAAATGGGATGTTTAGGGTAGTGATTATCTATTTGGCCATTAAAGGAGGTGACCAACACGGCCCAAACATCAGAGGTAGCAGTTAATATTTGAACTTGATGTGCAGTATAAGGCACTATTAAAACTTTAGGCTCCCTTCCAAAATGAGTGACAGCTGCTTTTAATCCCCGTAAGGCAAGCTGAGCAACCGCATCTGGATACCATTCAATAATCTTTGCAGGAGAGGCATTAGGATGAATCCATAATAAGGGTCCATCTTGCCATAATACGGCAGTTGGTAAACATCTGGTTTTAAAGACACACAGATTAAAAGTTTTGGTCTCATCAATGCGTTTTAGCTGAGCTTCCTGCAAGGCATCCTCCACTAATCGCAGGGCATGGTTTGCAGCCGGTGTTAACGCTCTTGGTGAGGAAATATGGGAATCTCCTTCCAGAATGTCAAACAAAGGTTTTAATTCAGCAGAGGGAATTTTCAAAAATGGTCTTAACCAATTTATATCACCTAATAACTTTTGAAAATCATTTAAGGTATGTAAATGATCTCTGCGAATTTCTAATTTTTGAGGAACTATTTTCTCAGGGTAAATAACTGTCCCTAAAAAGGAACCAATTTCTGAAATTTGAACCTTCTCTGTGGCAATGTGTAGACCCCACTGTCTTAATGTAGCAATTAATAAAGGATATGAGTTCTGCAAAATGGTCAACTCTTTATGGCATATTAAAATATCGTCCATAAAATGAATCAAGAGTAGAGAAGGAAATTGTTTCTTAACAGGTTCAAGGGCCATTTGTACATACAGCTGACACATAGTAGGACTATTTGCCATGCCTTGAGGCAAAACTGTCCACTGATATCTTTTATCTGGCTCAAGGTGATTAACAGCAGGTAAGGTGAACGCAAATCTTTGCCTATCTTGCGGGTGTAGGGGAATGGAGAAAAAGCAATCCCTAATGTCTATAATTATTATCCTCCACTGCTTAGGTAAAGCAGAGAGCAGAGGCAGGCCTCGTTGCACTGAGCCAAACAGCTGCATCTGTTTATTAATGGCCCTTAGATCATGGAGAAGTCTCCATTTTCCTGATTTCTTTTTTATAACAAAGATAGGGGTATTCCAAGGAGAAGTAGAAGGTTCTAAATGACCAAGCTGTGCCTGTTCCTCAATCAGCCTTGTAGCAGCTTCCAATTTTTCAGAGGATAGGGGCCACTGAGGAACCCACACGGCTTCCTCTGTAAGCCAGGGTATGGGCAAGGAGCCCTCAGTGGCAACTAGGGAAAACCCAGACCTTGTCTCCCTGTATTACTTTCTTGTGAAATTGGGTTCAACCTTCCCTGTTCCTTTCTTCCAAGGCCTTTTCCTTCCTTATATCCCATTCTTTTCATAATATTAATAGCTTGTTGAGAGTACTCATTAGTTAGAGTCAGTCCCAGGTCTTGTAAAATGTCTCTTCCCCAGAGGTTAACGGGGAGAGGAAGCACATAAGGTATAAAGCTTCCTGTCTGACCCTCTGGCGTCTTCCAAGTCAAGGAGCGTGAACTGACGGTGGGGTTGGCCTCATATCCCAAACCCTGTAAGGAATGGGATGACTGTGTAACAGGCCACGTTTTTGGCCACCAGTTAGAGGAAATAATACTTTTATCAGCTCCTGTGTCTAAAATTCCTGTAAAGCTCTTCCCTTCTATTGTTAATTGTAAAGTGGGTCTGGTTTTGAGATCCACTACTAAATGAGCAAAGTCAGTTCCTGAAGAACCGAACCTATTGGCACCTCTTGGCGCCCCGGTGGATGGAAAACAATTATGTAAACTTGGAAGGATAACCAATTGAGCAATCCTGTCTCCAGGGGAGATAGAAAATATGCCTTGTGGGCAAGAACAGAGAACTTGAAGTTCTCCTGTATAATCTTGGTCTATGACACCAGGATGAACCACAAGCCCCTTCAGGGTAAGAGAGGAGCGGCCTATAATGAGGCCAACGCTTCCCTCAGGCAGGGGACCTTTAAAATCAACCGGGATAGGTTGCACACCCTCATGTGGCATTAATAAGAATTGGGAGATAGAGCGGAGGTCCAACCCTGCGGACCCTCTAGTAGCTCTGTAGTTAGAGATCTCCCCCGGTTGTAGGCTTCTGTCCCATATTTTTTCGGGCCCTGAGACGTTGGGCCCGGATATTCGTTTTTTGAAATATTTTCATCTCTTTCTATAGGGGAGGGATCATGTTGAATAATCCTTCCCTGAATGTCCTTAACCGAACGACATTCATTGGCCCAATGATATCCCTTCCTGCATTTAGTACATAACCCAGGGGTTTTCTTTTGTATAGGAGTACGACATTCTCGTTTCAAATGACCCTGTTTACCACAATTATAACATACTTTACGGCCGCCAGGACCTGAGCGGCTCTGGCCCTGCAGGATAGCTGCTGCCAGGCCGGCGTTAGTCAGTGGGCCTCCAAGACCTCGGCAGACCTTTATCCAATCTGTCAGCCCTTTGTTTCTCCTAGGGGCAATAGCTGCCTTACATTCTGGTGAGGCATTTTCATATACTAATTGCTCGATCAATGGCTTGACTTGCTCTGGGTCTCCGAAAATTTTGCCTGCTGCTTCTGTCATTCTAGCAACAAATTCTGAGAAGGACTCCTGGGGGGCTTGTAATATTTTTGTTAAATTTCCTCCAGCCTCACCCCTTTTCGAGAGTGCCTTCCATGCCTTAATTGCGGCGGCGGAAATCTGGCCATATGCTCCCCAATCATAGTTAGTCTGGTCAACAACATACTGTCCTTGCCCTGTTAATAATTCGAAAGTCCACTGTCTCTGGTTGCCCTCTGCATTAGCGTTGGCCTTTGCCTGTGCTTGAGAAGCATCGTGCCACAAGGCCTTCCATTCCATATACTGTCCCATATTAGGGAGGGCAGCTTTTACTGTGTTCTGCCAATCATTCGGAGTCATTGCCATAGTGGCAAATCTCTCAAGCTGCGTAATTGTAAAATTAGCATCAACTCCATATTTGTTAACCGATTCAGCAAATTCTTTGATAGAAGCATACTCTACAGGCGCGTGGACACGGCCTCCTCCCGCGTCCTCAAACACTGGAAAAGCTTGTAACATTTTTCTTTTGTCTTCCTCTGAAAGGAAGGAGCTTGAGCCACGTCCGTCCACATGAGGCGGAGGTGCGCCGGGAACATTAGGTTGGGAGGGCGCTACAGGCCGAGAGGCCGTCCAGCTTCTATCTCTCGTTTTCCCCTGCTTTAGATTTTGCAGCGGTAACTGTTTACCTATTTCTTCATCTGAGTCCTCTGAGGAAGTTATCCCCTCCGACTCAGAGGCATCACGCCCCAGCACTTCCTTTACCGGATAAAGAGATCTTTTTCTGAGGCTTCCTATCCTTCCGTCTCTCCCAAGAGCGTTCTTTCTCTCATCTCTCACTTCCTTAGACTGTGTGTCTTTGGAAAGGCCTTTTTCCTTAAATATACTTTTTCTTCCTTTTTCTTTCTGAATTCCTAAGCGCTTCTGTCCTGTCTCTGTCTCTGACATGCTGATTTGTACTATTCTCCGAACCCTCACGAAAACCAGGAGCAGAAAAAGTGATGCTGCTAGCACCAAGGCGAAAGCCTCTAGCGTTCCTGCCAACTGGGGAGGGAAGTGAATCAAATCAAATCGAAACATATCTTTCAGAGAACGTTACCCTGTCCTACGGTTCTGGATTCACTCCACGCGTGGATGGGAAGCGGCGGAGGGTCTTCTGAAAACGTGCCGGCGATGGAAAATTCTCCCGGGTTTTTCGGCACCAAATGTGCGGGGCGCGCGCGTAATGGTCTCGCCGGCAAAAAACATACACACACGCACACACACATACACACCAGAATCCTTCCGTAGAAACACGTTTATTTCCCTAAACCAAAATGGTGGTAGAAGACGACCAAGAAGACGAAGGCGGCGTGGGAAAGCACTGCCTATATACCCCAGAGCGGGGTATTCACCCCCTGATTGGCTGCTTACCCGTAGCGTGCCAAACGCCGTGGGATGGGCTTAGCTTTGGCGGGCTTACCATGGCACATGCGCAGTTTACTTGGTACTAGGAAGAATTACGGCAACAGCGCCACCTAGCGATGGCGGACTTTGTCAGCTCTTGTCGCGGCTCCCAACACACTCTCTCCTGTTCTCCCCACCTCGATCCCATTTTATCACCCTCAGTACCCTGGATTTGCTCCTCCCAGTTAAAATATGAGCATTAAGTTCTTGTTTCAGGCTATTTTCTAGGTAACTTGGAGGTGAAAGGAGAAGAAGACGCCACCACTGCCACGTCTCCTATCCCCATTCAGCACAGGTAACCTGGTTACCAAGTAACAAGCATCGGGAGGCCTTTCCGACTTTCCTCTCCCTGGAGTTGAGGAGATAATGGCTGTGCTGACAACTCATGACTTAGCTTAGAACCTTATTTAGACTCTCAGCAGGCTATTTCACTGACCAGCAAGCTGATAATGAGAAGGAAACTCAGCCAGTCTGTCCAGTAGCAGAGCTCAGCTCCCAGCCAGAGTGTGTGTACTCTCTTCCCTAGAGCTATGCTTTCTGTAGTCCCTGCTTGAGCCAAGACCGAAACACAGCTATAGCTACAGACAGATGAGTTAGCTTGGGTTCCTGTGCTCAAGTGATTCTTCCAGAGTCCAGGAGGGCCACCTAAGCACAATGGCTATGGAAGAGAGGAGAGCCTGAAGAGGATGGCCTTCACGATCTAGTGTTCCCTCTGAGATGGAGATGTCATGAACATCTGAATGTAAGGGAAGGAGTACTCCACAGAGAGAATGCTGAACTCAGAGAGAGCTCAGGGGAGAGTTGGCTTCAGGTTCCCACAATACAGAGCACACTGAGGCTATGATGCTGTGGCTGAGAACACTAAAGAAGGCATCATAGAAGGACCATTTGACTAGAAAGTTTCTTAGTCATAGCTAAAAGACTCAGGATTAGCCATGCCTCCTACTTTCTGGACATGTTGGATAGTAGTAAGCTTCAGACGTGGACATGTTCCCCTAGCCATGCCCTGTGCTGGATACTAAGGATGCAGAGCTGAACACATGCCTCTGTTGTTCTGCAGAAGAGCTACCATTGAAAGTCATGAGTATGCCTAGCACTCCCAAAGGGAAAAGCCAGACCTCTACAGATTCAGATTTGGTGTCTAGCTACCTGAAGAGGCTCCACAGCCTTGCTTGGCTTGCTAACACCACCTCTCTCATATTCCTACCCCAACCCTATCCCACAGACCCACCATCTATCTGTGGTCCCACATTCCTGGGCACTCAAGTGCCGTTTACTCAAACCCCGAGTGAGAAGAGCGGGTATAATTGTTCTATAGAAGTCAGGGTTGCTTTCTGTGACCCATTCTCCAGGCTGGGATCCTAAAAGTCCCTTTCACCTCCACCATGTCTCTTGTATGGATCAAACCATCTCAAAATCAGAGGTATTAATAAAATTAGGAGTGGATGAGTTGAACAGTAAGAGAGCTCATTCTCCAACCTAACTTCCCATCATGTAGAATGATGATAGCTGTCATAACATGGACCAGAGCTGACAGAGGGCTCCATGCTCTGTGTCACTTCAATCTCAGTTCACGTGGACCAGCTGCTGTCAGAGAGGACCAGCTCCTTCAAAGCTACATCTATTCCCAGACTGCCACATGACCTTAGTGGGTGAAGTGGTTCCCTGATGTGGTAAAGTGCCCCAGACAGATAAAGAGAGACAAGAGGCTTGAGAGGTGGCCGAGAAGCACTATGACAGGAGCTCCCAAAGATAAAAGAAAAAGGACGAGATAAGCACTCCATTTAAAGGGGGTGTCTGCCTCTTTAGGTATCATTCCCAGCTTAGGGTGTTCCCATTTTGGTGACTGGGTCAGATCTTGGAATCAATGCTAAGAACTGCATTCCTCTCCCTCAGACCTTGGATGGTGCCAGAGACAGGCTTCCTTCAGCCTCATCCAGCCTAGTGACTCACAGGAGGCTGATCAACAAAGCACACTCGGGCAGGCCCATGCTCAAGGGGGCTGCATGCCACCCAGGTCAATGTCCTTTCCGTGAACGTAAAGTGCATTTTCCTTTGGGGAGTATGTTTCTGAAATGTGGTAGGTTTCTAAAGAACCTGTACATTGGATTTCCACCCAAAATTCTGAATGTGTAGGAGCTGAAATACTCCCCACTTTTTCCTCAAAAAGCAAAACCTCTTACTAGAGAAGGGAAAAGTGAGTCTGGCGTTATGAATAAATACTAAAATATTATTTGAAGCCAAGGAGATGGCTCAGTGGATAGAGAACTTGTCCTGCAAGCACAAGGACCTAAGTTTCGATCTCTAAGCTCTAAGTGGTGGCACACACTTGAACCCTGGGGAGAGGGAGCAGGTAGACAAGTAATCTGATAGCTCACTGTCCAGCCAGTCTAGTGAGCCAGGTCCAGTGGGAGACTCTGTCCCCAAAACCAAGATGGAGAGCAACCAGAAGGGACCCAAGGTAAATCCCGCACCTACACATGCATGTACATACACTTCAAAAATATACATCTGAACATGTACATAAGTACATACATGTGTGCATTCACATATATGTTCACACACATATGCATGTACACATGTACATATATACATACACATACATATGTACATAATGCAGAATAAATATATACATGTGCACGCATGGATACATACATGCATATCTACATACATGATATTTTATTAATAAATAATATTATATTAGGAATTTGCCTAGGGTATAATTTTTTCTTCTCTCATTATTTTTCTGCCTTCCAGGTAAGATTTTCTGCCCACCTCTGAGTTTCACAAAGTGGGTTTCCACGCTACAGCACAAAGGACGTGTGGTGAAAACTGTTTACAAAGGGTGTGGAGGCTATCTCTTTCAGAGTGACCATGTGGCTCTGTGATCTACACACTTGTCTGAGATCTTAGACAAGCAAACTTCTCCTTCCTGCAGTGTCTCTTTCAGGTACTGGCTGGAGCCTTGTCACTTCCGGCCTCAAGGTAAACCTTGTCATACGGACGGACAGTCTACCATTGACTTCACGTTGCACCTCTCTCGCTGGGCTCAATTACGTTTCTTGCTCTTCCTTCCTCTTCCTCTGCCTTCCTCTGGCAGCTGCCACCTGTTGTTTTTCTTTTACATTTTTAAATAAAATTGTCCTCAAGCTTCAAAAAAAATTGAAAGACTCATTCAGATTTGCCACATAAAAGCTAGAAATAGGTTTATTTTGGTAAACAACACAATCTCCGAGTCCACAGTGTGATCAAATATCCTGCAACACCCAGATACAGAACTCTCCTTTCCCTTCCACAGCTCGGATACCCATGACAGTTTTTAGGAAGTCTACCAATGGACTAAACTAAACAAAAGGAGATATAGAAGAAGAAAAACAAAAACAGAAACAGAAAGCATAAGAAGTTGTGCTGAAGTACCCAGCAAAAGAGAAAAGAGAGTTTACCAAGACAGAAGATGAAGAGGGCAGGAGATGGAGGAAGGAGAGTGGGGGATGGGGGAGGGAGGAATGGGGGATGGGAGAGGGAGGAGTGGGGGATGGCTAGAGAGAGAACACCAGGCAGGTCAGCCCAGGGGTAAACACAGTTGCTTCAAAGCCTAGAAACCTGAGTCTGGCACATACCAAGATCCCACACTATGGAACATGCACTAAGATATGTGCTTGTATGTGCCTGTGTATCCAAACACACACACAAAGTAAATAAATAAATGTAATTTTTTTAAAATTAGAAGGAAGGAAGGACAGATGGACAAGACAAAGGAAAGGCAGCAAATCTTGTATGGCACATCCTTCCCTGGTAGAGAAACAAAATGTGGCCAAGTGGATACTTCAAAGTTGCCTCTGACAAGGACTTTGCCATCATGCCAACTGTCCAGCAACTGTCAGTCTGCTTGAACTACTACAACAAAATACCAGAGGCTGGTTACTTTATAAAGAACAGAAATTTATCTTCTCACAGCTCAGGAGCCTAAGAAACCCAAGCTTCAGGAAGAAGCATCTGCTCTAACAAGAGCTGTCTTACAGCATCCTGACACAGCAGAAGGTGGAAAAGAGAGTGTCTTAGTTAGGGTTTGGCTGCTGTGAACAGACACCATGACCAAGGTAACTCTTATAAAGACAGCATTTAATTGGGGCTGGCTTACAGGATCAGAGGTTCAGTCCATTATCATCAAGGCAAGAACATGGAAGCATCCAGGCAGATTTGGTGCAGGAGAGCTGAGAGTTCTACATCTTCATCTGAAGGCTGCTAGGAGAATACTGGCTTCCAGGCAGCTAGGACGAGGGTCTTAAAGTCACATCCACAGTGACACACCCACTCCAATAAGGCCACACCTCCAAATAATGCCATTCCCTGGGCCAAGCATATTCAAACCAGAGAGCAAGTTAGCAAGCCGACCCGAGAACCACTGACTTCGTTAGTTAGGGACGGTTCCATGGACTAATCTTTCTGAAAGTTTCCACCTTCTAAAGCCCACACATATCTAGTACCTGAATTTTGGAGTACCAATACACTTCTGTTTAAAAGAATTTCAAATGTTCTGAGTCTTGGTGGGAGAGTGAGGCTTCTTCCTACATGCTATAGACACCCACCTTGCCTATAATCCCAGGGAGACTGAGATAGGAAGATCGATGCAAATTTAAGGCTAGCCTGGGCTACAGTGGAAAACCTTATCTCAAAGAAATTAAAGAGATAGTTGAATTCTATCCCATAATTATAAATAAACACAGTACCTTATGCCCCTGTTCCTAGGACCTGTTGGAGTCAGCATGGCTGTCATGGACCACTAATTCTCAATGACTCTTCTCATTGTTGTGACAAAAGCAACTCAGTAAAGGAAAGGTTCTTCTTGGCCACAGAGGGAGGGCATGGCCCATCATAGTGGGGAAGGACTGCAGTGAGAATGGCTCCAGCTGTGGCCACATGTGTGTGAGGCAGCCAGTCATGATGAGCTCACAGGACCACACAGATGAAACACCTGGACTCAGTTCACTGTCTTCTTTCTTCCCTTATATTGAGTCTTGGGCCAGGGACTAGTGCCACAAATATTCAGCGTGAGTTTCCCTCTTCAATTAAACTTCTGCACAAACACCCTCACAGACACATGACAGAAGTGTGTCTCCTAGGTGATTTCTAAACCAGACAAACGAACACCAGAGATATCATGTAATTATAATATCAAAAAATTAAAATAAGTAAATACAAAAAGGTAAATAATTGTATTTGTGAGGCTAAGCACTGCAAGGGAATATAAATAAAAGTTAAAAATATCTCTCTGGGTTCCCTGAGGGACAAGCCTGACTGCATAGGGGTTGATGTCAAAAGTATTCCCTCTCCAGGAAAAAGACATCGGGATAGGTATGGCCCTCATGCCTCACTGGACAATGACAGGGGGACCGGAGCCATTACAAGGTCCCATTCAATTACTGGAGGTCAGTCTTCTATCCCCGCCTTCACAAGTTTAGAATCGCCACAGCCCTTCTATACTTAGAGAAGGGAGGAGATGTCAGGGGCAGCCCTGCTTACACACTGAAGGCCTAAAATCAGCCATAGGCCTAAAATCAGCAATAGGCCTGTCATACATGTATACTAACACCAAGTCTTGGGTCTCTGTGGAAAAACATTGAAACAGATGGCTATAAGCTATTATATAAGCTATTATTATATAGTAGCTTATTATTATTATATAATAGCTTATATATAATACAATTATATATATAATATAAGCTATTATATATAAGCTATTATAAACAAGTAGCTTTTGTGGAAACTTACCAGCCTGAGTAGTCATAGACCTTGTAAATAGATAGCCTTGGCAGATAATACCAACTTAGATAAGGGCAAGTGAATCATTGGCAGAGTCATAGTGACCTGTCCCCTGAACCTTTACCCAGCCGATACTCTGTTCTGAAAGATATCTGTATTCCCCCTGAACACCCACACTCTGGTGTCATCCCCTTCCCCACATCCTGCGTTTCTGTGTTTATAACCCCTGTGTGAATAAGTAAAAATTATGATTTGATTTAAAAAAATAAAATAAATTTTTAAAAAGGGTAAATAATTGTAAATAAATCTAAATATATTTGTTTTATAAGTATGTACATACTAAAATAAATAAATTTAAAATAAAGCACAGAAAGTGATGTTAAGTATTTTACACGAGCATCCTTATAAACGTTTTGCAGTATTTAACTCACCTAACACCCACAGCTGCCCAGAGAAGTAGTAGCTTTCAGCTATCCGTTTCCACACTGGGTAATTATTAGAGCTTAGAGAAAGACTGGCATGGTGGCACACACCTTTAATCCTGGCACTCAAGAGACAGAGGCAAGTAGATCTCTGTGAGTTCAATGCCAACCTAGTCTACAAAATGAGTTCCAGAGCTACAAACTGAGATCTTGTCTCAAACAAAAAAACAAAAAAACAAAAAACAAAAACGAAAACAAGAGTTCATAGCGAGCACGCCTACAGTCTGATGCTGGGAAGAAACAGGACCCAGACTTAGCCCAGGCAGTCAGACTCGGCAGACCAGCATCACACACCAAATCACCCTGACGCAAACACTGCCTGGAAACAAGGAACACAGCTATTCCCTTGGTAACTGGAGCCGTGAAGAAACAAGTGGAAAGGAGGCTATCAAGCGGCATGCTGGTGTTTTTGTAGGAAACGCAGAGGAGCCTGGGAGAATGGATCTCCTCTGAGCTGGCAGGGAAGACCGGAGAAGAGTAAGTTCAGAAACTCCAGCCCAAGACGCCACTTAAGAGCTCTGCTCACATCCCTTACTCTGTAAAGCGAGCCACAGTGTCTTATCATCTCCTGCTTTCCAGTCTGCTGCAGGTCCTGGAGGCCTGCTCTGAGCACACCCCTCATTCTCCATGTCTTCTGTGGGTCCACGTGGTGGGCACCCGGGGGTCTGCCAGGCCCACACAGGCAATGTCTTTGCACTGAGTCTGGACGCTGGAAACCCGAGTCCTCGCTTTTATTCTCCTGTATCTCGTTATCCTCACAGCTCTTCCTGTGAACAGTTCTAATCTATATTTAAACAGTTGCTTTTTTTACCTCAGAACCATGACATTTAACTTCATCCTCTTTGTTTCAAACCTATAATCGGGCTTCTAGATGATTGTAAAATCTCCGTCCAGCCACCAGTGACTGGATTCCCTCTGAGCTTTGTCTCAGCTGCTGGATTATAAGAACACCCCACAGACCCCACACTCCCTGCTGTGTTATAGATAAGAAACTGATCCTGGGGAAGCCAAGCTTAAGGACCGAGTGAGTACTCTGCCTCAGCTCGACCATCCCTTTAACTAAAAGGAAAATCTGATTACATCTGACCACAGTAGCATCCAGCTGCTACAAGTTCCTCATCCTTCTCCAAGGACACGGCAGGGACACACATTCCCAAATCCCAAGCACAGATGGTTCCAATATGCTTTGTCCATGGCTTCCCTGAGCTCACAAATCAATTACCTTGTTTTGAAGGGTAGAAGACAGTGTTGATTTCTTATATTCCTGTGGGCAGTGATCATGCTATTTAAAACTCCTAATCTCTCCCAGAAGAGGGTGCTTGAACGTTATCTTTGCCAAGAGCCCACTTATCTCCTGCTTGCTTTGTGGAACCTCTGTCATCCAGCTAAACTCTAAAGGCTAAAGGCACATTTTCCCATATCTACACATTTCCCCAGCAGAGCACACCATGCCTTCTCACCAGGGTTAAGAGAAGCCAGATGCCGCGGGCTTCACTCTCCATTCTGGAGCAAAGGGGGTGTGCGTTAGATGCTTTTTTGGTTTGATTGGAGAATAAATAAGTAATAGGAGGCTGAAATCAAAAGACAGTCAAGCTGGTGGGGGAAGTTAGTTCTTTAATCTTGAGTCAGCTTCTCTAGGCAGGATGAATATCTGAATCCAAACGAGGTTCCCAAAGCTGTTGTCCGTTATACCTGCAACTTCAGAAGTCTGTCCTCTCTGGTGCCCCTCTCTCTAGCACATTTCCTTAGATCTAGAGTCTAGTGCCCTTTTCTTTCCTTTCCTTTCAAAGCACTACAGCGGGAGCCCACACTCTGCGCTCTGTGTGGGTCACAGTGCAGCTTCAGGTCATTGTCCCCACAGTTGCTGCCAGCTCACCAGCCCCCTCCCCTGATCTGTCTTCTAGAAACTGGATCGAGGCCAGTGACTCAGTCATCGACCAAGGGGACCATCTCTGCCCTTTACTTCCTTTTCTCCATCATAAATACAACTTTCCATGTGACTGGGGTGGAGGCCACAAGATGCACACGACAGTAAGGGGGAGATGACTTCACTAGACATGCCTGGCCAACAGCAAGCTGCTGCAGAAGGACAGGAAAGCCTTGGGTTTCAAGAGGTGGGTGCTCACAGCTAACCATTGAACTGATCAAGGGGTTCCCAATGGAGGAGTGAGAGAGAAAACTGAAGGAGCTGAAAGGGTTTGCAATCCCATTGGGGAGAGCAACAATACCAACCAACCAGAGCTTCCAGTGTCTAAACCACCAGCCTGGGAGCACATAGGGAGGGACCCATGGCTCCAGCTGTATACATAGGGAAGGATGACATTGTCAGGCATAGATGGGTGAGGAAGTCCTTGGTCTAGTAAAGGCTGGATGCTCCAGTATGGGGGAAATCGTGGGTGGGGAGGTGGGAGTGGGAAGGTGTGGGGGCATATCCTCATAGAAGCAGTAGGACAGGGGATGGGATAGGGGGTTCCTGGGGGGGGGGGAATGGGGAAAGGGGATTACATCTGAAATGTAAATAAAATATCAAATAAAAAAATAATAAAAAATTTTTAAAAATTAAAAAAAAGAACCTCAGAGAGCAGAATGGTGCCTTTGGAGCAGAGGTAAGCAGTAGGCATTCCTGGGCAAGGAGGGAGCATCCAGTTAGCACTTGTCATAGGTTACACTGGGATCATATTCTGAAATGTTACTGCAAAGCAACTGCCAAAACAATAACAAATTTTACAACTCTCCTGTTGTTTAATTTCTAGTACTATTTTATCTGTTCATTATAAATTCCATATATGCATACTCTTCTCACACTACCTCACTCCATTTTTTCCAGGAACCCTGAACTCTTCTATCTCCAACTTCATATTGTTGTGTTATTCTCATTGTCATCAGCAGCAGCAGCAGCAGCATCAAGACTTGAGAGATGTCTCAGCAGTTAAGAACAGTGGCTGCTCTTGTAGAAGTCTCAAGTTCAGTTCCCAGCACCTACAAGATGGCTCACAGTCTCCTGTAACTCCAGTTCCAGGGATCCAATACTCACTTCTGACCTCCACAGACAGGCACCAGGCACACATGTGGTACATGCAGGCAAACACACACACATACACACACACACATATTAGATTTAACAATAATAATCCCCTGAGTCTATGTACTGAGCACATAGTCATGGATATAGAGCTACCTACTATGACATGGGTAACCTACCAGTCACCCATCACTTCCCAAAAGGAAAGTGAGACTTTTCCCCCTCAGCAACTATCAGTTGTTCTCACTCTGTAACCCAGGCTGGTCTCACACTCTTGTCTTAGTCTCCTGGATGCTGAGATGAGCCGCCAGACTCAGGTTATAAATTCACAAGCTTTAACCTTGCCATCTCACTCTAAGAAACTTATCCTGAAGAAATAAAGAAGAGAATACATGCATATGTACACACATACATATCTACCTAAATATGTACATATGAACATACATACATACATGCATACATACATGTGTATATGTGTATATGTGCATGTACATATATATGGGGAGATATTCTTTATAGCATAAATGTTAGCCTCACAAACTCCCAGATTTTGCTGAAAACTTAAGTCCAAAAGCTTTATTTGACATTTAATAAATTTTGATACTATTATAAGAGAAAAATTGTAACAAATTTAATGTTGAAGTGTTTTTAAACAAAATTTTACTATGTAGCCCAGGCTGGCTTTGAATTCAAGTTCTTCCTGCCGTAGCCTCCCATGGTTAAGGGCCAATGTGCCCAGCATCTGACTTTGTAGATCTTAATGGGCTCTATTTAAGACTCAAAATTTGACCAGCAGTCTGAACTAACTTTTTTTCAAAGCTTCATCATATCACATGGAAAGTTATCTTTAAAGCCAGAGAAAAGGAAGAGAGGGGCAGAGATGGTCCAATTGGTAGCAGCTCCCACCCTCTCTTATTTTAATATTATTTGACCATCTGGACACATGTGACTAGCTAAGATCCCGCTACTTGTTACAAAACTGGGTCACACATCAAGTTGAATTTGAGTTTATTATATACAGAGACAACTTTAAGCCAAACTCTAAAGATACACAGTGGCTGCTTTAGGCCAAAGAATTCACCTTAAAGTAAATGGACAAGATAAGCCATTATTCAGAAGATAGAATTATAATAGAAATGCTATGAAACATGGGGACTGTCATCCAGTTTAAAGTTTAAAAGTTGTATCTTAAAATAGCATACAATTAGATACAATTAAAGTCTATAAATATAAGGAAGATAATATGATAAGATGAAACTCATTCTCAACATAAAAGAACTGAAAGCAAATTTTTAAATGTATTAAATTCCCTTTAATTCTGTGGCATTTTCTTTTCCACTTTAGAGGGAACACTCTTAGAGAAAGACAAGTTATACTGTCTGTGAAGGTAAAAGAGTAAAGTCCTTTGGGATACGTTTTTTCCATAAATTGTTTCTTTGTTGATACACAGTCTTACTGGAGTGGCTGACCTGGAACTCTCTGGGCATATGAAAATGATCTCAAGCTTGTGACAATCCTCCTGCCTCTCTCTCCTGAGTGCTGCACACTGTGCCTAGTCACTGGGTGTCTGAGTCACTGGTAGTCACTGTACCTAGTCACAGTCCTCTTCTGTCCCGGTCCTCACTAGCTGTGGAGAGTGCAACGACTTTCCTAAAGGACCTCAGGCCAGTGACTTATAACATCATCACAACTGACTTGATATAAGACAGGAGCTCAGATTCACTGCTGTCTGGTGAGACAACCACCTACAAAGTATCAGACAGTGGCCAAGGGTCACAACTCCTCAACTCATGCCAACCTTGATGTGTAAGTTATCCAGTCTCACTGAACAAATAAGGTTCAAACTCAGCCAACTTTCAAAACTGTGCCAGTTTGCCCACTCAACAAAGCAGGGCTGGCTTCAAATTAGGTCTGCTCATCTCCCAAGACGGGAGTGACCTTCCTTTCCCATACTGGATCACTGTGAGGTCAAGCAGAGGAAAAATCTGATATGGAAGAACTTAACACTTACAATTGGCCACTTGGAGCTAGCTGCTTAGAGCCCATGTCTAAAACCTACAGCCAGGACTTGTCCTCAAAACTACTCTTTGGCCACTTTAATGGTGTCCTTGGAATTTGAAGAGCATTTTGTAAGGATACAAAAATTCATAGAGAAGCTTGAGACCCCCTCATCTGAATTAAGGTTGGCAGGTTCACAGGCCTAAGTTCCAGGAACTAACTGGCCACCCAAAGAAAGAATTAGCCAGGAGGCAAGTCAGGCAGGTCGTTCCAACAAAGAATAGCAGAACTACAAATACAGGCTGGTCAAGATACTCCGGGAAATGACTGACCACAATGGGCTAGGTTAAGGTCATATTCCTGAGAAAAAAAATGTGTACAAAATGTTTCCCACTCCCCACCCCGGTTTATGACGTGTATAAGGTGTTTCCCACTCCCCACCTTGGTTTATGACTAACTACTGTCCCTCTTTTTGATTTCCCCCTTCACCCCCCTGGTTTGTGGTTTTCTCCTTTAAATACCCCTTGCTCCTGAGCCTAGGGGTCGACGCTCCCATTGTGAACCTTGGCCTCAACTGCTGACTGAAATCCGGAAATAAAGCCTTTTGCAGTTTGCAGCAAGTTCGATCTCGCGTGATTCTGGATGGTCATAATCTCCTGTGGCTTGAGTGGGGGTCTCCCCACTCCGGGGGCCTTACAATTTGTTCCTTAATTAGATTTTAATCAGGATAAATCCACTTTTCTGCAGACACACTAAGTTTGATGTACAGAGGGGAAAAAATAAAACTTTAGGAGACAGGAGGCAGTGCAGGGAAAACGTGGAAGGCCAATTAACCACCTAGGACACCAATTAAGTTAGGCTTTCATCTTGACTTATCTTGCCAAGGCTTTGTCTTTCATGACAAGTGTACACCCGGTGCCTAATTGTATTAAATTGCAACAATGTAAGCCGTCCAAGAATCCCGCAGTCTTCCTAACCAGAAAGCCTTCCTGCGGCTTCCAGGCTCAGAGCCCTGAACCAGTGTGTCCTTCTTGATTTCTTGTGGAGTCTCTCACCCCCACCCTCAGCATCTCTGAGGCCACCACCCAGGCAAAAGGTAAGAGAAATAAATGACCCGAAAGCTCTTCCATAGTTATCAAACGCCGAGCCTGTGTTGGGGTGTTATAACTTTATACACTGGTCTAGAGTTAGCACCCACTCGATCAACCTTATTTGCATGTCTTCCGGCAAACAGGATCTGGGGCTCAGCACAGCTATGAGCCAACCTAACTTACACGTAGAGGTTCACTTGGACAGTTTACAAAGTAAGCAAAGAAATCAGCCAGTTTTGATGCACAAATGTAAAGAACTGGCTACTCACCAACTCAAAGGCGTTAGTCAGAGATGGTAGAAGATGCAGGAGCTCCCTGCAATGTCTGTGCTAGAGAGATGAGTCTGAGATGGATTTGCATGAGCTCAGTGCTGTGCTGACCCAGAAAAAAAAAACTAAATTCTCCCATCCCAACAGCCTGGATGCTGAGAGAAGGTAAGGGAGATGGCAGGACTCAGAACACAGATACTGTTACCCCGTTTCACAGGGACACCCTGAAAGGTGAGGACACACACACAGAGCCATACAGAGGAACTCCAGCACTTTCCTGCCCTTAGGAGATGGAGAATTGGAGAAAGAAGAGGCGTCTGCCAGGAGCTGCCCTGCTTCCTGTCCATGGCAAAAGGCCCTTTGCGCTGTTTCCTTGGAGTCTCTGAATCCTGTGATTAAGCCAGCCATCAAACAAGCTGAAGAACACTTCTGTGAGGCGACAGCTTTAACTGGCATGGCCTGACTTCTTGAAAGACTTTGACACCAGAGTTTTTGTTTTGCATTTGTCTGTGGGGAGGAACCAGGGGAGGCGGGGCGGGGCTAAGGATGATGTGGGATGGGAATGAATAGGGTCGAGCTCCCAACTTCTAAGGATTTGGTGGTCTGTGCTGCTTTGTCTCTGGAGACAGACCCCAGATTTCCAGAGCCTTAGCAGACTTGTACTTCCTGCCTCTCAGTCCTTTCTCCTCCCTCTGGGATGCAGACATGCAACAGGGCTCTGTATAGTGTTTGCATCAGTTCAACTCACCACCTCCCCAGGGAGCAGTGGGCCCCCAGAACCTCTCATCCTGGGTTAGAATACTGCTCCACCCCTCATTCTGACACCTGCCTGAAGTTCACTTAGTCTCAGCAATTCCAGAGCCGAGTCTTCCGGTTCTCCCCTGCCAAGAATGCAGAGGGGGGGGGGGGGGCCTCTGGGAGCCACAGCCTGGGGCCCTGGCATGCCTTTCCTATGCTGAATTGTCAGCAGTAAAGCACCTGCTCCATGACTGCCTAACAGTCTCCCCAGAGATGCTTCATACGTGGGGGTTTGCTTTGGGATTTGTTTATTGGTTTGATTTTTTTTTTAACCCAACCTAACCAGAACTCAGTTCTCATCCAGACTATATCAATTAACCCCACAGCCTTAAAGTTGCGAGTCTTATATGGGTGGAAGATTATGCTGCATCACTTTTTTTTTTTTTTTTTTTTTAAGTTCTGCAGCAGGAGACCTTTACGCAATGCGGAAGGTTGGCTAGGCGGGCTTTTGCTGCCCCCTAATGGCGGAGAGTGAGTATCGGTTTAGAGCCTGGGACTGCGGTAGTTTAGGAAAAGGGCTGGGGCTTAGCGGGTAACTGCAGTGGGCATAGGTGATTTTGTGCGGAGTTCTGAGGAATACGGTTGGCTCTGGTTAAAGGGTGCTGATCGCACATCTACAGCTGGTGCTGATGCCTTCTCAGTTACCCATCGCCAGGGCAGGTCGGGTGACACTCCCCAACTCAGCAGGTCTTCTTAGAGGCTTGCTGAGTTTTCCTCCCACCCAGGTCATCTAGACCCAGAATCGGCTTCTTCACAGGCACCCTCCTTGAGGACTATGTGGGGGAGGAAGAGGCACGGACACAGGTAGTGTGGTTTTTCTCTGACTCTACAATCTCCCGCGGAAAGCAAAGAGCACCCAGACCTAAGCTGTGGAGGGAGAGAAAGAAGTCTCCACTCAAGCCCTAACAAGCAAACTGTGAAGCCTCTATGCCTGACTTTTCCATGTCGAAGGCCTGGAGCAAACCCCTTTACCACCTGGAAGCAAACACTAACAAGAAATAGCTGATGCTGATTTGGCTGGAAATTAGTCTGAGGGTTACTGGCCATCATCCTCTGTGACACACAGTCTCAACTTGGAGACATTCACACAAGACCTCCTCCAGACTTTTAATAACAATGCCATGAACTTTCATTCCTCAGAAGGTCAGGAGGCAGGAGGTTGGGTTAATTTGGTTTACCACTAACTAGGAGTTAATGAATAAACTGACTCCCTTTTCAAGAAAGTAATTCTTGGCACGGACTGCTCTTGGAACTTCCCTGTGGCCTATGGCTGCTTCTGTTAATGTGTAAGAAGATACTGAGTCGGGCTTCTCGTATTTGGTGTGGTATATGCTGTTACAGTTTGATAAATTACTACGTGGCAGAATGTCATTCAAAAAATAATTCCACAGACATATCCCAGGAGATCTAAGCCTCAAGTCCTGGAAAGCGTCTTGTTTAGGTTGATCACAGACAGATAGGGGATATGGATGTCCACTTAAATGACACCCCCAAAAAATTAAAGCTTAGTGTTTGAAGGAGGACAGGTGGTAGCTGGTTCTACTGAATACAGCCATAGAATAAACATGTCAGCAAGCACCACCCTGCAACGCTTGGACCAGCACAGAGATAAGTGAGGAATTACGTTGACTGAAACCCTGGAAATCATGTCACAGGAGAGACTCTGACGATGTTGAATGTCCTGGCTTCATTTCTGTTGCAGTGACAAAAGCAGACTGACAGAGAGCAGCTCAGGAGGGAAAGGGTTTCTTTTTGCTCATAATTCCAGGTGAGAGTCCACTGAAGTGGTGACATCAAGGCAGGATTGCCAAACAGACAGTCACATCACAGTCACAGCCAACGACTGAGAAAAAGAAGTGCATACACGATCCTGTGCTTGCTTGCTGTGCTCAGCTTGACTTAGCCGCTCTTTGGTTAAGGTTGGTTTCCTTACATGTATTTGGAGGGGGCGTATGCTCCCATGAGTGCCGAGTGCTCACAGAGGTCACTGTACCCCGTGTAGCTGGAGTTTCAGGCAGGGATGAGCATGGGAGCTGGGATCTAAACTCTGGTCCTTTGCAAGAACAGTAAATGTTCTTAATCACTGGGCAAGCTTCCCAGTACCAGGAGCTCCCCTGGTAAACAGTTCAGGGCCCCTGCCTAAGAAATGGTGCCTCCTCAGTGAGCTGAGTGTCCCATATCAATTGAGTTACATAAGACAGGTCCCTCACAGATACACCACTGGCCGAGCCAATGTAAATAACCTCTCACTGACACTCTCTTCCCAGTTGATTGTAGCTTGTCAAGATGACAGAGCTAACTAAGACACCCAGTAAAGAAGAATGAAGACTCATGGGAAACCTGAAGACGTATGCGCAACATGTGGAAGGTTATCATGGAATAATTGCCTTTGGCTTTGCTTGAGACGGAGTCTTACTATGTAACCCAGGCTACCCTCGAATTCACTAGGTAGCCAAGGATAACATTGAATGTCTGACCCTCCTCCCTCCACAAACAGCTAACCCTACTCCAGGGTTTCTAATGGCTGGAGATAGAAGCCAGGGCATGCTAGGCAAGCACCCGCCAACTAAGCGATGCCCAGCCCTGGAGAGGAATAACTCTGAAGCTATCCTGACCATCAGAAGTCTAGAGCATTCTGCTGCCACAGTCTTGGCAGCCAGCCTCAGCAGGCAGGGCACAGACGGAAGACAGAAAACACATTAACTGATTAAAGTGGGAAGAGTCAACTTAGAAGTTAGTGGGGGATTCTTTTTTTTTTTAGACATTTTGTTTATCGGCGTGTGTGTGTGTGTGTGTGTGTGTGTGTGATATGTGATGTGTTTGATGTGCATGTATGATGTGTTTGATGTGTGTGTGATGTGTTTCATGTGTGTGTGTGTGTGTATGTGAGATGTGTATATGTGATGTATGATATGTGGGGGGGATGATATGTGTCTTTGTGGTGTGTGTGTGTAAGATATGTCTGTGTGTTGTGTGTGTGAGATGTGTGTGTGTGATGTGTGTGAAAGATATGTGTGTGATCTGTGTGATGTGTGTTATATGTGATGTGTGTGGAGGTGATGTGTGTGTGTGAGATGTGTGGTGTGTGTGTGTGTGTGTTTGTGTGGTGTATCACAGTGAGGATGAGAATCAGAGGACAAATCTGTGAAGTCAGTTCTCTCCTCCCACTTTTAGCAAGGTTCTGGGGATTGATCTCAGGTTGTCAGATCTGTACCTTTACCCACTGAGCCGTCTCACCTGATCCACGACTGTCTTCTGACCGATAAAGTCTTACTCATTTACTGTTTACAGTAAGCTTCAGTTTACCAGCCTACTGAATTCCAGTTTCCACTTTTACTCGTGCATTTATTACCATAGTCAACTTGTACCATTCCCAGAGGGAATGATAGCCAGGTATGATAGTGTTATGATAAAGACTGCATTAAAGGCACTTCAACCTGCCCTTCTCACAGACATGGCAATTAAAGGTATGAAATGTTTAAGATGATCTTCAAGTTATCAATCTCCCTGGCCTCACATATATCTTTTTCCTTGTTATTCATCTGAAATCAGCCCACAAACATATCCCATGATGCCTCTGGACTCAATTACTAAATTCTTCTCTGGGCTCAGGTCCTCATTTACCTCCATAGATCTAGCCTAGGAGCAGAGAGCCTGGCGGGTGTTTTTCCTGGGTCTCTAGAGTGTTATATCTTAAACTGACCATATCCCCCATGCTAATAGGCAGTCAACTCATAGAAAACCCACATCAAATTAAGCAACTGATTCCTAAGCCCAACATCCAGCATTTGATACTTCTCCTCAGCTGTTGAGAAAATCTAGGACAATCCCAAATTCCCATGGCACCGAGGCTAAAACAATTGCCTGTTGCCTGGAAACTCATTAGCAGACAATAACCCGAGGAGAGTGCCCGTTCTCTAGCTGAGTGTTCTTGTTCCAAGAAATGCTTTCCCAGATGGATTCATAGACCCCTGGTATCACAACTTGCTGTGGGTATCACATGCTGAGAAGACATCTGGGACACGAGAAGCGTGATTTCTTTCTACAGGAGAGCTACTGAATAGCTGAAGAAAATGGGCCATGCTCGTTAAAGGCATTTCAAGAAAATTGTCTCATTGCGTTCTTGCTACAGTAAGTGCTCGAGGGATTAGTCAACATGAGTATTGGTCCAAATCTCAGTCTTTTTACAGCTGCTTCACTTCCCCAACCCCAGGACAGGTTAATCCCCTCCATAAAGGACTCATGAGGTGTCCACTTTGGTTTTGGTGACAAGGTTCCGCTCACTGAGAGTCACCCCAACTCCTCCATCTTTTGGAATTCTTGACCAATAAGATGGTTGACATTCGGGCTAAAATAATCATCGAATAGCCAGAGACACAAGAATGATTCTTACCCTTCGAGACTCAGCACAGAATCAGCTGCCCCATAGATGAAGTCCTCCTGATCTCTGCTCCAGAAGCCATCACTCCACCACCACGTTGTGCCTAGGTGGTCGGGAGGTGGCGCACCATGCTCACTGTGCATGTACCGCTCGCTCCACAGCTCCGTCTCCCCGATACCTTCACATGCCAGGACTCATGTACTGCACTGAGCTACAATCAGGGGTATTAAGTGGGAGCGTCACAAGTCATTCATACTCCGCATTTATTTCCAGCTCACACACATCCCCTTTGAAACTCAACATAGCTTGCTAAGAAGGACTTCTTCCGTTAACCAGACCGTCCCAATCCATGTCTGGTTCTTCTTTCATTCCGATGTTCTCTGTCACCAAAGGGTCTGTGTGCAACTTTGTGGAATGCGCTAGAGAAAAAAAAAATCTGCTGCAGCTACACAGATTGATAGAATCAAGAAGTAAGACTTCCACACTGGCCATGGTGGCACACATCTTAATCCCAGCACTCAAGAGGCAGAAGCAGGTAAATCTCTGTGAGTTTGAGGCCAGCCTGGTCTACATAGGGAGTTTCAGGACAGCCAGAGCTATATAGAATGACCATGACCATGTCTCAAAAAAGACCTAAGACTTCCACATTAACATTGCTTTTCTGTATCCAAGTTCATTGTGTGAAATTCTCAAAGAATTACTTTTTAAAAAATAAATTTTAAAATATTACTGCTCCAAGACATTCTTTTTCAGAAAAAGAAGGCTGCCAATTCTTTCTTTCCTTCAAAAATGTTCTAACATGGGGAGCGAGTGAGTTATAAATACCAATATCAACTTGACCTGTTTGGTTTTGACCTGGGGTTGTCTGTAATTCACTTAGAGTTGCTTTCCAGCAGTTACATCATGGTATCTGAGCACGGACACCCTAGTGGCTCCAGGTGACCCCAAAAAGAAGTGGGGGTTTTCAGTTTTGTAGGTAACTTGTGGACTAAGATTTGTCAGGAGTTTATTAAATTTCTACTTGAGAAGAAAAGAAAAATAAAAAAGACTGTCCTGAAACTCCATACGGCTGAATAATAGATCACGCAGCTTCTCTTGCAGCAGACCCCTTGCTGGTGATGCTTGCTCATCTACCAAAGCCTGCCTCAAGGCATGAGATCAGCTCTATGGTAGACCATCTGCCTCGCAGGAGCTAGGCTCTAGAACACTGGGAAAATAGAACCTATTTCAAAACCCCCATCACTGTACCTATCAACCCCTAACCTGGACTATCAGAAGCTGCTCCCAGTTGGAACCTTCAGCCCCAGCCTCGAACCCTGACCATCCACATTGACGTAAAGACAGTGCAGCCCTGTGGTGGTCTTTTGTGGGGTGAGCACTCTATATATTATCTTTTTTTAACATCCCAAACACAGCCCCCACTCCTGGCATCCACTTACAAAGTCCCTCCTCCAGGCCCCCTCACTTTCTCCTCTAAGGGGGTGGAGCCCCCTGCCTATCCCCCCACCCTGGTGCATCAATTCTAGGCAGGAGTAAACACATCCTCCCCCACTAAGGCCAGACAAGGCAGCCCTGTTGGGGAAGGGATTCCACAATCAAGCTACAACTATAGGGACAGCCCCCGATCTAGTTGTTGGGGACCCACATGAAGACTGAGCTGCACATCTGCTACATATGTGCTGGGGCCTCCATCCAGCCTGTGTATGCTTTTTGCTTGGTGGTTCAGTTTCTGAAAGCTCCCAGGGGTCCAGGTTAGTTGACTCTGTTGGATTTCCTATATGTATTACCTATTATTGAATTGAATACTGCCGTAGTTCTGGCCTGAGGCTTTCCTGCTTCAGGATGGAAGAGCCTCCATCCTGTGTGAGTGTTAGATCAGTGGTGGTGTATGGAAAGGCCACCAGACAATGAGTTGACAATACTACTTTTTTTAGTCACACAGCTCAGGCATTGTGGCAACTCTGAGGTACATACAGAGGTTGTGGTTTTTTGAGTAGAACTTTCTGCCCCAAGAAAAGGGGGCAGATGTCTCTAGGAGAGTCCTCAATTTTATTCCAAGATGCTGTGAGATGAGGTAGCTCTTAAGCTCTCCAGAAAATACGTCCATCTACCTCAAGGCCAAGGGCCTGTGTGAGTGGAGGCCTCTCAAAGCCCTGAGTCTCTGAGATCCTACAGTTTATATCACTGCCTTCATCCACAGGACTTTGTATTTTAATTGAAATTACAGCCCTCTCATCAGCTTAGCCATTCTCAGTGAGACTGTTGGGGTCTAGGAGTCACCTCACAAACCACAGGAACACCAATCTCGTTCAGACAGGGAGAGTTTATTAAGCACTTGCCCCAGGACAATAGATCAAGGCCACAGAGCCTTATATTGGTACAGGTGTTTCTCTTATGTTGAGGTCCATCCCAGGGGCAGCTTATAAAAGAAAAAAACCATAGAAGCTTGTACACAGAGCTGCTGGCTGGCTGGCTGGCTTGGGTTCAGGCTTATTGTGGCTAACTATACAAAGCAGGCCCAACTGACCTCTATTGTGATTGGTTTCCAAGAACACCAAAGCATAGAATGTAAAAGAATATGCATTCAACTTGGGCATAGAAAGTTTCCTAGCAATAGCACATGAGAAAGTTTCCATATAACAGTAATAACAACATAAAATGGCTGACTAGACTGGCAGCAGTTACCCAGGCCTTTGTTGTGGATTTGGCTTAAAGCTTGCATTATGTTATTTGGATTACCAAATTCATGAGAATCCTGCATGTAAGGCACTGAGGGACCCTGCCCTCAGTTGGTTTTAATTGGTAAATAAAGTTGCCAGCAGCCAGTGGCTGGGCAGGGAGACAGAAGTGGGACTTTAGGACTCTCTGGCAAGGGAACCGAGAGAAAAAGGAATTTTGAATCACTATGCCAGGAAAGGAATAAGATGCAGACTTGAGAGCTACAGAAGACAATCATGTAAGAGCCAGGGAAGAGAGGCCCCAGTGGCCCACTAGGTCTAGGGTAGCAAGGATAGTATATAGATTTTAGAAAGTAATAACTCAGGAGTATCGGAGGGGAGGCATTAGCATTGTGGAAGTTAAGGCATATTAAATATAAGGCTTTGTGTGTGTGTGTGTGTGTGTGTGTGTGTGTGTGTGTGTTTCTTTAGGGAACTCAGAACATTGGGGCAGGTAGCAAGGAACTTGCACTTGCTGCTGCTACCAGGGAGATTAGAGCAGATTAATCAAACACCGCAATAGGCCTTAACAGAGACAATGTATCAGGTACTAGTTACAAAGCAGTTAAAGTCAAGATCTTCCTGGGGTCAGAAAAAGATTGTAAGTGGAAGACAGGAAGCCTTGAATATGAAGAGCCCAGTGTACTCTCTAGAGAAGAGTAAGGACAGAAGGGACCAAGACCAACTCAACAACTCAATAAGGAAACAAAATGACGAAAAAATACATGAAGGTCACAGGTAGAGACACTTCTCCAATGAAGATGTACAAATGCCCAACATCAAAGCTACAGTCGGATTCCAGTTCACACCCAATGCAGTAGCTATTAGTAAAAAAACAGAAAATAGTAGGCCCTGACAGGGACTGTTAGCAAATGATCCCTGTGTCCTACTGTGAGTATGAAATAGCGCAGTGCTGTGGAAAATGTGTCAGTTCACAAGCAATTAAAAATAAAAACTGTCACATGATCCAAAAGTTCCACTTCTGAATAGACACCCAAAAGAACTGAAGGTCTCCAAGAGATACTTGAATGCTTTTGTTCACAGTAGCATTGTTATAATAGCGGAAAGGTAGGAGCACCTCAAACACCTGCTGAATGCATAAACAACAGTGTGTTTGTTTGCCTTTATAACAGAAGGAAATCCAGGCGTATATTACAAAAATAGAGGATTGTATACTCAGCAAAGCACTCCAGGCACAAAAAGACAAAACCTGTATAATTCCACTAATATGCGGCAGCTAGAAGAGTCAATATCATGGGGATTGAGAGTAGAATGGTGATTTCCAGGGGTTCACAGAGAGGTATGAAGGTATTGCTTAATAAGTGTCAGTTTTACAAAATAAAAAGAACTCAGGTAGGAGAGATGGATCAGTGGTGAAGAGCACTGACTGCTCTTCTAGAGGACCTGTGTTTGATTCCCAGCACCCATGTGCTGGCTTACACCTACCTGCAACTCCAGTGACAGGGGAGCTAATGCTCTCTTTTGGCTTACATGGGCTTTGCATCCACATGGTACACAGACATTCATGCAGCCAAAACACCCATAAACATAAACTAAAATGGTAAAATTGCTATGGAGATGGGTGGTGGTGGTGGTGGCAGTTGCTAACAGCAGTCACATGGCCTAAAGGCAAATGAGAAAGCATGGCCTTAGTCCGTGAGCTGGTGATGAGTATCTCAACAAGACTAATATACTAAGACAGTCCTTCAGTGTGCACAGATGCTCATCCACGTATAAATATCAGCTGCGATGTTTGCTGCTATTAACGCTCTTCAATATAAAAGAAGGAGATACAATTCCAATAAGCCAATAATGACCCAACCTACAACAATGAAACAAGTCTGAGGTGGAGGGAAAGATGAAAGACTTAAGTGAGGTTGTTTGTGGCTATCAATTGTAACATTGTTTCCCTCTTCTCCTTAGCATCGGGTTCAGAGTCAACCACAGAAGACAGATGGGAAATATTTTACAAAAGGCCACAGAGACACAGAAGTGTGTTGGCAACGGTTGAGACGGCATCTCTTCCATAAGTAATGATAACTATATATTTAATGATCATTAAATTTTCATCTCAAATGCATTTTGCATGTTACTAATTTCTCCTGACTTCATTTATTCTCCACTCTTAACTTTTTAGACACACACACATCACACCACAGAAGACATAATTGTCCCACATTTGGCTAAAATCGTAACAGATGGCGCACAGTCTGGATTTAGGGGAGTGACTCCAAACCCATAAGCCCAGCACACATTTAAACTTATTGGAATCCTAGACCCCTTCACAAGGATCCCACTGTCTACAGAGGATAAAGTCGGGAGGCTGGGAGGTAGATCTTCATTTGCATTTGGACGGAAATAAAAGTAAAAGCATGGTGCCATAGGGACACAGAACTGAAGAGATAATTTTCCAGTCTGGTACCTTTGAAGTCCATTATCCTGAAACATTTATGTCTCCTGCTTTGCAAACACAAGAAGTCATATATATGCTAAACTCATAACATTATTAATTCATCAGACACTTACAGCCCCCTATCTCCAGGAATCACAAGGAGTCTTTAAACAACAAATGACTTTTAAAGTAATCTCAGCATATCACGCTGAAGTCAGCAGAATGGATTCTCATTAAAGGACAGAAACATGACATCACTCGAGAAGACAGTTCAGCACAGAAACCATGATAAGAATCTGCCATACAATGGAAGTTCAGGTTAGTTTGGGAAAATACAAAGATGAAGGAGATACTCCCCTGTTGTAGGCCTTCACTCAGTGAAGAAGAACAGTGCTTCAAAAGGTCAAATTGAGACTATTATAAAACCAATAAGGACCTTCAAAAATACTGTATCATCGATTAAAGCCATGAAGTTGAGGAAGGGCAAAGCATCAACCGGTACAGGCAGAACTACTTGGAAGGTTTTCTACCCTTGCCTAAATTCTTCCTTGATTGCTTAAAGCCTGGGATGACTTAGTTTCGTCCATGAGCTTGAGAGTTGGGGGAAGAGTTGGTTCAAAAATAAAGAACAAGAAGTTAACAGTAAAAGTAATCCTTAACTGGTATTTATCTGGTGGTGGTGGTGGTGGTGGTGGTGGTGGTGGTGGTCATGGTGGTAGTGGTAGTGGTTGTGGTTGTGGTGGTGGTGGTGGTGGTGGTCGTGGTGGTAGTGGTAGTGGTAGTGGTTGTGGTGGTGGTGGTGGTGGTGGTCATGGTGGTAGTGGTTGTGGTGGTGGTGGTGGTAGTCATGGTGGTAGTGGTTGTGGTTGTGGTTGTGGTGGTGGTGGTGGT
>NW_021604588.1:10457168-10468131 GCF_004785775.1 Grammomys surdaster
TAAAAAGTGGCCACAATAATTCCCATAGTGTGTGATTTTGTATTAACCACGACTTCCCTGTACCTTACCTACTATCTATCCAAGGGTAGCATCCCTGTTCCTCCTTCCCATGGGATCAGAGTGAGCTCAGTCACTATGAGGGTGATCCTGCATAACTTCCAAGCCTGGGGTAAGAGGCAAGAAGCCTTTTCTTGTTTAGGTTCCAGCTCACTGTTTAGACCTTGTCCACGCCTTGGGACAGGTTTAGGATTGAAAAGGTTGTAAGACAGGGTTCCTCTTGACACCCATGTTGTTCCAGCTCTGCCGCAGGCTCTCACGGCCATAGTGTTCTGCTCAAGCACATGGACCAAACAACCACGGGCTGAACCCTCTAAAACCGGGAGCCCAAATAAATCTTTTTTCCTTTCTGCTAGGTCTTTGGTGACATCATGAAAAGCTAAGACATCATGTGCTCATACCGCTGCCGTCCCTTCAGGAAAGCTCTCTCCAAGCAAGGGGCCCTAAAGCCAACAAAGGAATATCATCCAAAATTTAGAAAATTTTGCAAGCCAAGAAAAAGGAGAAACTTTTCAAAAAAGAGTAGTCATAGTAAAGCTATTAAAAAGATACTCACTCTCAGGTAATGTGAAAATTAAAAGGACTGAATAGAACGTTACATAATTCAAAACTGGAAAAGACTAAGAGCTGAGTTGCACCATGGACCCAAGGTTGGAAACATGTTACTACTGGGGTTGTGACCAAGTGCAATCAATTTAGGAAACATTGTAACAATGGGCACTGGGGTTACCGGCTTCTGCTCTGACATCTCTGGCCTGTGGACACTCACAGGCACTCCCAGCAGACAGTACAAGGACGTTCACAGCAGCGGTTTATGACAGAAAACAAGTAAAGATCAACTCGTTCAGGAAGAGCAAAGATAAATACGCAGAGGTTTATTCACTGAATGGAAAGCTACCTAAAGAAGAAGTCTAAGATAATTAAGGTTATGAGGAACAAACATCCTGCCCCACTCCTAATAAATAGCAAAGGAGAGTCAGAGTAGTGAGAGCGACCTTGCAAGGTCAGGTGCCACCCACTGCCATCAGCCAAGTGAGTGCAGTGAGCCAGGGAGGGGACAACCTTTCACATCATCTGCCACTTATATTTGTCTCTGTCTCAACTGAAACTGTATGTGGGTTTATCTTGACTCTTTACGACCTGTTTAATTTAGAGTATGACCCTGTCACATCTGCAGGATATGGGACAAGGTGGGCTGCTGATAATTTTTTTTATTATGATTAAATCTTAGTTTATTAGGTGAGGGCAGCTAGAGTCGAAGTCCTTAGCAGGGCCCAATGTTTGCTGTTCATTTGTATGTATTTGGACCTAGGTTGACTTAAGCCATTTTTGTTTTGAAAATTGACTCTCATTCATTTTTCATTTTTTATTATTTTATTTTACAAAATGATAGCTATATTTAGGTTTATAAACATGTATGCTATCTTAAAGTATCTGTTGAAGGAGCTGGAGAGATGGCTCGGTGCTTAAGAGGTCCTTACATAGAGGACCAGAGTTTGGCTGTTAGGATCCGTATCCAGTATCTCACAAGCTCCTGAAACTCCAGCTCAGGGAACACGATGCCCTCTTCTGGCACCCACAGGCATCTCCCCACAACTACAACCCACACAAAGACAACTTCATGTATAAAAAAAAGATTAAAGAGGAGGAAGAGGAGAAGGAGAAAACTGGGAATGACCTAAGATTTTTGTCGTCATCCTTCCAAAATAATGAGTTCTTCTTTCATAGCTTCACTGATGCTGGAAAACACACACACACATACACACACACACACACACACACACACACACACACACTGGCCTACCTCCTGGGCCAAAGGACTCCCTTGATAGACTAGGCAGTCATACCATAGTCACATCAGTTTTCTTGCTTTCAAAATCCTGTAAGGGTGTTGCGGACTGGTGCAGGCGAACGCTATATCTGCAGTGGGTTTATGTCATCGCCAAGGGGCCTCTTAATTACGCATGCTTATGTGTGGGTGAACACGTGTGGCGTGTGTGTGTGTGTGTGTGTGTGTGTGTGTGTGTGTGTGTGTGTGTGTGTGTCAGTGCTCAGGACCCTGTGGGAAGGCCAGGTCTTCCCCCTGAGTTCCAGCTCTGTGAGTTGCATGACTCAGCAAATCTAAATTCTGATCTGTCATATGACATCTCGCCTCTTGTGGGCCATGCTCTAAACCTGGGGTTTTTCAGCTTGAAAAAAGAAATTCTTAAGTACATGCAAGTGTTCCTAGGGACCAGGGTGCCAGCAAGGGTTTGGGGGTGCTTCCAATAAAACTGAGACAAACATACAGGGCTGACTGCAGTGAAACAGCTGCAGCGGTTCCTTCAGGTTCCCGTCCATAAACAAGTGTGTTGAGCAATAGCCCCACCTACAGACGGCTTAGGGAACTGCAGCAGTAAGAACGTAAGGTGTTTGGTAGCTCTCTGTTCCTTTTCCTCTCCTCTACTTTTCCGGTTTGTTTTCTTTTGGTTTTCCAAATAGGGTTTCTCTGTGTAGCCCTGACTGTCCTAGAACTTTCTCTGAAAACAAGACTGGCCTAGAACTCACAGAAATTCTCCTCCCTCTGCCTCCCACGTGCTGGGACTAAAGATGTGCCCTACCACCACCAAGTGACCTCCTCTACTTGGTTTCATAAAAATACTCATCCTCCATTTGATAAAAGCAGCAGGCTCTTCATTCCCACTGGCCACCCCTCAAGCATATGTCCCAGTATAGTAACACAACCATCTAGGCCCGCACAAGCCCAAGCCATCCTGGGTTTCGACTGAAAAGCCCACATGAGCGAGCCTGACCCTCATCCTCTGCAGAGAGAGATACTTGTAGTTTTATTTTGCTCACGACCACCCTGGAGACAGACTCACAGAACTGTGACGTCACATGGCAATGGCCTGCCCATCCAAAGTCTCATCATGACAAATGCAATCTTTTTCTCTCACTTAAACCCTTTACATATAAAATGGGTTCTTAAAGCACTCTGAATGTTTTGTCTTCGACACATTTTTTGTTAAGTGACAAGCACACTTTTTCTAATCTATCCCAAGATCAATCACCTCTTTTCTAGTTATAATTAATATTTGTAAGCTTCACTAAGCAAGCTTTGAGATCACATTTTCATTAATAATCCAAATTATAATGAACTCAAACTCCATAGTCTACTGTTCCAGGAAATTTAGTTTTTACCAGAACCTGCCCCAAAGGGATTCTGGGAAACTTCCTGCCATATAAGTCCTTCCTGGAACCAGCCATCTGCCACCAGGCCCCTGAAATCTGCAGCCCCTGTGGCTCTGCTCAGATGGCCACCTCTCTGCCTCCCACTTTCTTGCTTCCTCTAACAAGTTTATCCCCAAGGAACAGGCCCTTTGTTTTATTTAGAGTATCCCTAGAGACCCGAGTTGATATGGTGAGAAGCTAAGGGAGGTACTTGCAGTCATGTGACCACCCCTGCTTGGGTCCCCCCACCCCAATACAGCAATGACACTGAGTTGTGTGCCAGGACGTGTAACTCTGCCATTGGAAGTCTGAGTCCAGCATCCTAGTAGTTGTATGGCATTGGGAAGCCCACTTCAGCTTTCTGAGTCTCCCTCCTCATCTGAATGATGGAGAATGAGCTGGCAACCTCTAGGCCACAAAGGAACTTACACACAAATATTCAAAAAGTGACATCAAATACCCATTAACCAAGTAAATGAAAGAGTGAACATGGTACATGTTTATATGACCAAATATTATTTGCACAGAAAGGAACGGGCATGCTGGTGTATCCTGCATCAGGGGATGCTGGTGTGTCCTTCATCAGGGGATGCTGGTGTGCTCTGCCTCAGGGGATGCTGGTGTGTCCTGCATCAATGAACCAGGATGCTGGTGTGCCCTGCATCAATGAACCAGGATGCTGGTGTGCCCTGCATCAGGAGTGGAATGGGGATGCTGGTCCATCCTGCACCAACGAGCCTCTAAACTTACTCACTGAGTAAAAGAAGCTATCCAGGAAAGTCACCAGAGTCACATGAGTCAGTGTCCATGAAGCATCCAGGATGGGGAAGTCTATAGAGGAAGCGCATTCATTCATGGCTGCCTGGGGCTGGGAGTTATAGAGAAACCGGAAGGAAGTAGGGATGACAACCAATAGAAGTAAGTTATCTTAATAGGCTGATGAAAATGGTTCATAATTAAATGTTGGTTGTTCACCTCTGTAAACGGGCTTTAAAAACCTATAAACTGAAGCCAGCAAGATGAATGAGTAAGGGAAGGTGCTTGGTGCCAAGCCTGACAACCTGAGCTCAGTCCCCAGGACCCGTGTGGCAGAAGAGGACTGACTCCTGAAGGTACTCCTCTGACCTCCATACAGCGTCCAGTACATGTGCCCTTCCCTCCAACACATACATATAAATAAAACATAATTTAAAAATTAAATATCACTAACTTAAACACTTTAAAGGTCTAAAAGTTTCTGGTTTGCAAATTAGAAATTAATAAAGCCATTTAAAAATGCTAAGTACCTTTCAAACCTATTTAGTTAGATAATGCGTGGAAAGTACTTAACACAGTACTGTCACATGCAAAGTGCTCAATAAACACTAGCAAGTCAATTCAGCAGTCCAACTTCAAGACATTTCAGAGAGTCGTTCTTAAATAGCATAAAATACAGGCAAACACTGGAGGCTGGGCTGCAGCAAGTTTGTGTGTATTGATGAGCTGGTTAGTTTTTGTCAGCATAACACAAACTAAAATCACCTGGGGAAAGATAACCTCAAATGAGCAATTTCAGCCACAGGGCCAGCCTGTGCTCCCCTCTGTGGGAGTATTTTCTTCGTTAACGACTGATGTGGGCAGGTCCAGCCTACCATGGAGTTCCAAGTCGCGTATGAACCCAACATGGGCTTGTGTAGTGACTGGGATATGGGCAGCACCACTAACTGAAAGAGTTGATCCCCAGAGCTTCACTCCTTCCAGCATAGGCTAAAAATTGCTAATGATAATTTCTTCGAGACAGCATTCAGGGCTGCAGCAGTAACTCATGAGAGAGAAGAGGAATTCCACAGTTTTCTATGAACTGGAACAGGTGGGTGCTGCTGGTCCCAGTGGTTGAGGGTTTAAGTTAGAGAAGTGATATGACCCTCTGTTCACCGCATTTCTCTTCTGTTACTGTGATAAATACCATGACCCAAAGAAACCTGGGAGAGAAAAGGGTTTGTTTCATCTTACAACACCTAGATAATAGTCCATCACTGAAGAAAGTCAGGGCAGGAACTCAAAGCAGGAATGTGGGAGCAGAACCTGAAGCAGAATCCATAGGGCATCCTGTCTTCTCACTTGTTCTCCATGGCTTGATCCACCTGCTTTCTCATCCAACCCAGGACCACCTACCCAGGGGTGACCTAAAGGGAATAAATTCCCAAAAGCTGTCCCCTGGCCACGCATAAAGCCATGGCACATATGTCCCCCAACACTCCTATGTAAATAATATGTATAATAAAGACTTCAAACATCAGTAACATAAACACTTTAAACAGGCAAGTTTTGTGGCTTGTAAATCAGAAATTGATAAGGTTATTTATGTATTAGTGGACAGTTACTGACTAGCTTGCTCTCCATGGCTTCCTCAGCCTGTTTTCTTGTACATCCCAAGATCACCTGTCCAGGTGGCACCTCTCTCCGTGGGCCAGGCCCTCCCATGACAATCATCAACTGAGAAAATGTCCCCACAGAACTGCCCACAGGCCACTCTCGTAGAGGTGATTCATCAAAAGGGGGTCCCTCCCCAAGGTGACACACGATGTATTTTGTAAAAGAGACTTTACTGAGACTTCTTGTCAACAGCTCAGGTGATGGAAACAATACCCCCTCACATTCTGCCTCTCCACAACTTCCTCCAAGTTCAAGAGGTGCCCACGGAGTGATGGGAAGGAGATTAGCAGATCCCTGTAGCAACTGGCTCCAACACAAGATGCAGAGGTAGGTGGACCACAGGTTCACAATGAGAGAAAAGGGTTTTTTGGTTTTGTTTTTTGGAGGGTTTTTTTGGTTTTTTTTGGTTTTTTTGGTTTTTTTGGGGGGTTTTTTTGGTTTTTTTTTTTGTTTTTCAAGACAGGGTTTCTCTGTGTAGTCCTGGCTGTCCTGGAACTCACTCTGTAGACCAGGCTGGCCTCAAACTCAGAAATCTGCCTGCCTCTGCCTCCCAAGTGCTGGGATTAAAGGCATGCACCACCACTGCCCCTGCCCGGCATGAGAGAAAAGTTGTTAAGGTCTCACCAGCCCAAATAAAAGCCAGAAAGGTAGCAGCAGGCTTTGGATGAGAGTAGAGAATGAAACTGAATAGGGAAGAGTCAGATCTGCTCTGTAGCTAGAAGAATTGTGTAATTCTTTCTACCCAGGTGGGATTTCATCTCCTCAAATTTCACACAACAGGACCGAAAACTTGATGCGGTGCAGGTTTCGTTTTATCTGGATAAAAAAACATGGGAGTGAGAAAACAGCATGCTGGCTCCGAAGTTCACCTAACATATCAGATACCATTTTATTAAACCAATTTCAAGAAATAGTATTGTTCTTCCCAAGCACAAATTAGCCCTTGAGTGTTTAGAGAGAAGACCCAAAAGTCTGGCTCTGGCTCGCTAGCTAACTGCAAGGAGTTCCTATATGCAGAAGCAAGTAACTGCACATATGAATTATCTCAGCTTCCAAGCCGAGCATCCCACCATGCTGATGAGATCTCTCACTCAGCGGCTGCACACCGTGGGGCTCTGCCGAGGATGGACCCCCCCAGGCAAAATGAATGAAAACAGAATGAAGGTAATTGGATTCTTGCTGTCTGAAGCCTCTTGACAGTACATTCTGTTTGCTCAAGGCCAGGAGGTCTGGGAAAGGTGAAGATGTGCTTTCATATTTTAATACATGTAGACAAATATACAGGCATGCACACGTGCATCTGTTGGTACATAGGTATGGTTACAGCAACTGAGGCAAGGCCTTCTTCATCTGGAACTGGAAGCGGGTGTCACTCAAAGTTCTGACAGAAGAAGCTATGGCCACTTTTTAAAACTTACAAAAAAGAAAAAACTTACAAAAATACCACCTGGCAGAGATGACAATGCCTTAAGACCTTAATGTTGTCTAATGATGTCACAGATACCCTGGGGACCTGGGCACAGTATGGCCATGGGAGCATGAGAATGGAATATCCTTTCGAATAATAGTCACATGAGGATAGCCTGCCTCAGTCATTCACACCAATTAGTGGCCCAGAGCTCTAGCCCAGCATCCCCAACTGGAGTAACATGGCTTCCCAGGAAACCACGTAGCTGGAGTATTATTGTTTCCAGAGATCTGAGGTCTTTTTAAAAACGACCCTCAATTAGTCACATGTTATAGGGAGAGCCAAAGACCCAGCAATGCCACACATGGCACCCTGAGCTTTAGAGTGGAGGCAGCCCAGCTGACAGGGTAGCGGTACGACCACCGGGCCTGTGGTGGAGCTTGGAGCTCCCTCAGTGACAGCTGGCACTGCTCAGTCAGTGTACTCTGATGGCGATGTGTGAAACACTCAGGTCTGGAAAGCACGCAGCCAGCAGTGGGTTAGAGCAGGATGAATGAGGGGATGCCTGTGCTCACTGACTCCAGCAATGACCTGGGTTGGGGTAGAAGTTGAAATTCATGAACTAAGGACCTGAATATTCCTCAACTCTTCCTCTGTTTGAAATAAATGGTCTCCTACTTGGCTCTTCAACAACTTCCCAGGAGTTTGGAAGTACAACTTCCTGAATCTCAGCCCAGAGGTTCTATTCCCACAGATACAGGATATACTCAGGGGTCTATCTGTGCTCCAGGGGATCCCAGCACAGCAAACACAAGGAGCTGTGTTTGTACATAAAGACTCAAGCTTGCTCATCCCCATGGATTATTAACAATCACAGAACTGGTTGTGCCTCAGATGACGAGACTGAGTGACCAGCATGCCCCTGGCTTCCAACAATGACTTGCTTCTGTATCACAGGCTAGTGACAGACTTCTCCGCTCCCCCCCCCCAGTCAACCCCACACAGTCCTTTTGACAAACACATGTGTCATACCAACTCAACTCAGCAGATGTTTATTGGGCACCTACAGTAGTCAAGGCACAGTACCAGGGGCTATGGGTACGATGTGGGGGGCTAGCTCTCACCCTGGAGAGGCTTACAGTCTATGGCGGGAGACAGATACACTCGCAGAAATGTAAGGTAGAATGAGGTGAGCTCTATGCCTGAGGTAAAAATGGCGGGAAAGCAGGGCACAGAGATAATCAAACATCACCTCAGGTGATTTATCAGAGTGGACTTTCAACCAGTCCTGGCCAAGCTGGTACAATTCACACAGGAGGGACAGGAGGGAGGTTGCTTCAGGCACAGGAAGCAAGAGTTCAGACCAAGGAGAGCTGTCTGCTCTCCTTGTAGTAGAAGGTGCTAAAAGGTTAACAGGAGTCAAAGCTGGAGGCACGGAGGAAGGCCGAATGGTAGCAGCTGTCTTTAGAGTAGGCAATGGGAGCCACTGATTATGAGCTAGTGAGGGCGCAGCCTCATTTTCTTTTCTGTTAACAGCACAGGACTGACTTTAGCTCTGGCTAACTCTGGTTAACTTTGTGGGCTTCTCTATGTCTCAAAGCAGAAGCCAGTTCAGGTCTTAGGGCCACGCACACTTTCCAAGACTGCACAAAGCTAAGAGGCAGCAGCCTAAACAGGCAGAATGTGAGCTCTCCTCAATACCATGCACTGACTCCAGGAAAAAAGGAAGGGAGGCTTCCCAGAACGGCTTGAGAGTAAGGGGCAGGGCACAAGGAGGGTACATAGACAAAGCTGACTTTGCAACCTCAGCATGAGGAAGATCAATGAACTCAGAGAAAGCAGGAGAACTACAGGAAATGGTGAGAGACAAAAGTAGTAACATCAGTATCACTCAGACTAAACCGCTTTTCAGGAGGCTTTTGGGCATCACTATGCACCCCCCACTCCCCCTCAGGCCTCTGGGTGAAGAGACCCTGCAGCTCAACTCCCTGGAATCAGCAATGAGGTTGCTATGCACACACACACAGAGGGCTCTCTGCTGGCAGCGGCTCCTAGAATCCCGCCTAACTATCCAATGAAGAGGGGGAATGGCGCCCAGCTCCACTTGGTCCACCCCAGCTTGGGAGGGGATGTGAAGCCACCGCTGTCCAGGTGGACACAGCAATGCTGGTCAGTGAAGGCTCCCCCAAGACCTCCACACCAGCTGAAGCGGTTGCTTGGGTGGGGAGCAGAGAGGAAGGTGAAGTGACAGCGGGGTTCCCAAGGAGAAATGTTCCTGAGGTGCTGGCGTGCACCTCTGAGCCGGATGCCACGGGGCCCCCACCGCCATTGCTGATGGTCCACAGGCACGGATAGGGGCTGCAGAAATGGAGAGAGAGGAATCGGTGATGATACTTCAGCAACAAAACGCTACCAACAAGCACGCATTTGTTGAGGAGTGGGGCAACGATATTGCAGAGAGGACTTCTGGCAGTGACTGTGTCTCTATTTCTGCAGAAATCCAAGAGACCCAGTGAAATATAGATATAGTAAATAAGAAAGGAAAAAACGGCCTAGATTCTGGTGCTGACCCTGCTAGTAATAAATTACCAATTTCAAACAGCATTTCATCTCTCTGAGACTCCCTCACAACTGACTAAGATAGTTAAAACTGTGAATGGAAGAGACTTGGACTGTGGCCAAGGCAGGGAATGTGTGATAGACCAGCGGGACACTGCCTCCAGAAGTCCTTGGCTATGACTCTTCTGCCACCATTAGCTCTGTGACCTCGGTCAAATAACTTTCTATCTCTGAGTCCCACCTTCTACATCCTCAAAAATTGAAGAAACAGTTCTGCATACCACAGAGATTGTTGTAAAGACTAAATTTAAAGGCAAATACGCAACGCCAAGCTCACTGTACTCCGTACATTGGTGTTTTCTGCCAGGCTTATATCCCAGAGTCTCGCCTCTCAACTCTGCTCCCCGGTCCAAAGCCTGGAGAGACAGACCAATTACATCGCCGACCCAACCCATAAATGATGTAGCCATAAAATAAAGAAGAGTGTATTGCTGAACAGGGGCTTTCCTTCCGCCCTTACTCCAACAGCACAAGACCCATCCATTAGCTTAATGTCAGAACAGTGATTTAAACTGACACATCCTGGAAGCAATGCACAGAGTCCTCAAAGATAAGGAAATCTCCAAGTCCCCCTGTGAGGAGGTCCTAGCACTGCTCTTACCTGGGCCCTGGGTTGATTGGCCCATTGGTGTGGGGTACAGACAGGATGCTGGCGTGGGGTGTAGACGACAAGGAAGTCCAGCTGTCAGGCCCCGAGAAAACTTGCAGGTTGTTGCTTGAGCTGTCTATCAAGTTCACTTTGGAGAAATAACAACAGTTCAATGGACAGAACATGTAAAGACAGTGACCAGTGACTTTATCTCAAGGCAAAATATAACTGCAGCTTATGCCACAGGCCTAACAGTTTGTTGGCAGCTTCTGAAGTACATAGACAGAATAAGAGGTTGTGTTTAGTAAACGCTAACTATGGCCCAGATGCTACTCACAGTTTATAACCTTCCCAAACGCCTCACCTCCATCCCTTTCTCCACAAGGCTGGGGAGGGAGGCCATTTTGCCCTGTGCAATGCAGACTGGCCTGACCCTCTTCATCATGCTCACTACCCTTCAAGAATCGATCATAATCGCCGGGCAGTTGGCTCATGCCTTTAAACCCAGCACTTGGAAGGCAGAGGCGGGCCCTCCCCTTCCCCCTCTCCCTTCCTCTCTCCCCCTCCCCTTCCTCCTCTCCCCCTCCCCTTCCTCCTCTCCCCCTCCTCCTCTCCCCCTCCCCTTCCCCTCTCCCCCTCCTCCTCTCCTCCTCCCCTTCCCCTCT
>NW_021604588.1:10468531-10470699 GCF_004785775.1 Grammomys surdaster
TGTGTGTGTGTGTGAAAAGATGAAAAGAACTCTATCTTCAGGTACTTCTTTTACCAGCTATGTACCCACCACTGCCATGCCCAAGGGTTTAATTAGTAGAACTACATACCTGAGGGAGAATGGTTTCTATGCATGTAGGTAGAAGGGTAGGGAGCCTGCCGATGTCCTCGGAGGCCAGGGTAGTGCTCACAGCCATGGTGTGTGTGGGGAGCAGGCAGAGGCAAAGGCGTGGCATACTGGTAATTGGTATTTCCTGCTGTGCACACGCCATCGGGATTGGAAAAGATCCAGCCTCCCACTAGAATAGACAAGAAGAAAACAGAGATTTCCACACCAAAATCAGATGGCAGAAGTCTTTCTGGCTTAATTAAAGTAAACATTGGTTTAGGAAACATTAGATGTGTGTGTAACTCACTGACTGGGGCTGTTCAATGTGGTTACACAAGGTAGTAAAGGTCTCTTTCTTTTCTACCCAGTGGGAAAATGATGTCTTCCAGTGGGAGCCTGCAAACAGGATTCTGAGAGCACAGAAAATGAAAATGAGCTAATTCTGCACAACAAACTTATTACTGATTTTTTTGAAGCCTGCAGAACGCATATTAGATATGGTTGATGAAGAGTCTGACCAGAATACCCTACTTCAAGTGGGTTTCTAAGCAAAGCGGATTTAGCAATGTCAGCACTGAAACAAGAAGCCTTCTTAGCTGAAATGAGAAATGAACACTAGACAACAGACAGGGCCCCAGCTGCTCCTGGAGCAATGGCTGAAGATTGTCACCTAGACCTCAGTAAGGAGAAGTTGGGTATGAGAGCCTGCTCTTCTGCTTGAAATGTTGTAGAAGCAAACAAAGTGCAAAGTGTTCCTAGTGCCTTAAGCTCATGTCAGACAGGTGGGTCTAACTGTCCCCAATCCCTTTGTCCCTTCATTAGCTCTATCTGGTAAGGGAACTCAAAATCACCCACCCCAAAATGTGCATTTTTATTATGTTCTGAGGTAGCTATTCAAGGACCTTCCACATAAGAAGAGCTCTAAAAGCCGGGCAGTGGTGGCGCATGCCTTTAATCCCAGCACTTGGGAGGCAGAGGCAGGCGGATTTCTGAGTTCAAGGTCAACCTGGTCTACAGAGTGAGTTCCAGGACAGCCAGGGCTACACAGAGAAACCCTGTCTTGAAAAACCTTTTAAAAAAAGAAAAGAAAAAGAAAAAAGAAGAGCTCTAAAATCTGTCCTTGTGGGGAGATCCAGATGTGTAAAGTCAGCAACAATAGTGCACATGCTTCCCCGGGGCTCCCCCTGACTGGCCTTATCTAGAGCTGCCTAAAAGACTTACAGGACATCACAGGTTCCTCAGAAGGCTGCTGGGGGTGTGACCTGATCTCCAGAATGGAGCTGCTTGCTCTCTTCAGCCTTGCATGATGTGACATCATCTCCCCCGGCCCCACCCACAGAAGCCTGGAGGCTATCTCTGTAACCTAACATGCTATTTAACCTTCAACCATGTAGCCTTGCCTTGGAGTCTCGGATTTTCTCTACAGCTCTCATGCTTCTGCATGTATGTAAGCTGTATGCTTTGCCTCTATTTACCAGTCTGCTTCGTAGATTAAAATTACAGACATTTCAGAGAAAATTTTAAACTTCTCTACACTGATTAAGAGAATCAGGATTCAGGTGTCTACTAGGCAAAACCAAACCAGAGTGCCCCACTCCCAATCTCAAGAGCATTTAGTTTGCCCCATAATGTCTACACCTTGGGATGTTTGCTGAGAATATTACAGCGCATGAATATTGAGAAGGTGTGTTCCACACTGACCCTAACCTAAACAAGAAATCATTTTACTGACGTCCCTTCAAAAGGCTTTCCTGCTGGCTCCTCTGCAAGATTCTACGGACACAGCTGCACAGAAGATGCCTTGCAGTGTGGGGCTAGGAGAGGGTGAAGAATTCCATGGTTTTCACATGGCAGCAGGAGTCATTCCCTGCAATCTTCTAGCATCTGAATTATAGACTGTGTCAGCCAGAAGAACTCGGCCTACTGAATCAACTAAGCAGGGCATATCTGGGCTCACAGAGAAGAAAGCAGCAAGCACTAGGCCTGTATGGGTCTGTACCAGGTCTTCTGCAGAGATAGATAGATAGATAGATAGATAGATAGATAGATAGATAGATAGA
>NW_021604588.1:10470709-10514632 GCF_004785775.1 Grammomys surdaster
AGATAGATAGATAGATAGATAGATAGATAGATAGATAGATAGATAGATAGATAGATAGATGTACACATATAGATATATAGCTGTTAGCTTGGTGTTTTTGTGGGGCTCCTAACAGTGGAAGTCTCTGATCCTTCTGCCTGCCCCTGGGACACTTTTCCTCCTGTTGGGTTGCCTTGTCCAGGTCAATATGAAGGCTTTTGCCTTGTCTTATTGTATCTTGTTTTGTTGTGTTGGTTGTTGTCTCTTAAAGGCCTGCTCCTTTCTGAAGGGAAATGCAGAGGGGTTGGATCTAGGGGAAAGAGGGAGCCAAAGTGGGGCTTGCAGGAGTGGAGAAAGGGGAAAATGTGGTCAGAGTGCATTGTATAAGAGAAAAATCTATTTTCAACTTTTAAAAAAAAAAGTGTGTCAGAAGGTGAACTTCACTCCCACTTCTCCGCCCTTGGGTTATCATCGTCGCTTCAGAAGCCTGGCTCTGCCACAAACCTCCGGTGTGCTGGGTCATGGATAAAGAGCCACCACCAGGAATGTCAGTGCTACCTCAGAATCCCAGGTGTGGTGGCCAAGCTCTCCCTGCCCTCCCATCAGCTCAGCCAAGTCCTAACACTCGAGACCACAGCCTGCTGAGGCACCTCACTGTGACAGGATGCCTGTTACAGAGCTCTTTCTTATAGAGAGCATAGCATTTGTTACTTACATTCAAGGCTCCTACCTAAGGTTTGTTTGGGCCTCTTCAGCCTACATACTCGGCTTCTCTCTAAGAACTCTAGAAAGGACATAAACTTGCCCCCAGGTGGGAGAGAGAATCTATGGGATGAATCTCAATAGAACTTACACAGTCAAGACAGTAAAATGAACAAGAAAGGAGATGGCTCCCATGTGACCCCGAGTGTCCCCCACATACTGTCCACTCCACTCACAGTGAGAATAGGTCACATGCTGGCTCTCAGAGACCGCCTCTGGAATGTCCTTGAGGTGGTTTCTGAAAGAGTAACAAAAGTCAGTTACAGTCTAGCATAAAGCATGTAAACCTGTCTGCAGGGGACGATAAACTTCCTGAAGTAAGAGCAGTCAAGGCTATTACCCTCCCCAAGTTCACCTTCCTGGAAACACTGATGCATCATCGTAACCATGGCAACCCCACTTTTCCTTTCTTGTCATTCTTGCAGTCATCACTTTTACACTGACTTCTTTTACATCCCTGAGAAGATTAGGGCAGTAATAACAGCAGCTAGGCTCTGTACAGGGCTTTGGGACAATTCCATAGGTGATATAGTAGATCCACCATTGACCCTCTGTGGGAAACACTACACATTTCTTCTTTCTTCCTTCCTTTTCTTTCTTCTTTCTTTCTTTCCCTAGCTGTCCTAGAACTCCCTCTGTAGACCAGGCTGGCCTCAAACTCACAGAGATCTTCCTGCCTCTGCCTCCCAAGTGCTGGGACTAAAGGCGTGTGCCACCACCATTCAGCAGGTTTCTGAACTCTTTCCATCATAGCATTGCTGCTATCTATTTTGATCTAGATTTTGTCACATCCTGGATCAACTTGTTCTTTAGGACTTCTGTTATCTGAAAAACGTATCCAAGTATGTCCTTTACAGCACAAAATGTTCTCAAATACTGAACAGAACAGACTCCTGTGGCATAGCATTTAAAATGGCCATCCTTTAAAATGATAACCTTTAAAGGGAAAAGGAGAGATTAGACATTAAAAATAATAAGTGGGGACTGGAGAGATGGCTCAGAGGTTAAGAGTAAAGCTTACTCTTCCAAAGGTTCTGAGTTCAATTCCCAGCAACCACCTGGTGGCTCACAACGATCAATAATGAGATCTAGTGTCCTCTTCTGGCCTGCAGGCATACATGCAGGCAGAATGCTGTATATATAATAAATAAATCTTAAAAATAAATGGAAAAAAATTGAAACTTGGTCAGTAAAATTGGAACAATTCAAAAGTGACTCTAGCTATCCGGCAGGAGCCATCTGTAGAAACATGAACTGGGGGTGTTGCTCTATTTCATCTTATCCTTCCATGGAAAGGAAAGGTGGGAAGTTAGCAAGACATTCACCCAAAATGGCAGATCACCAGTCATGCCCCAGAAAGTCCCTAACTTTTCTCCTCACGGTTGAGAAGTAGGAGCTTCCCACTGTTTTTTACCCTTTTCTTGCACTAAGGATAACTTTTTTCTAAACAAACAAACAGACAAAAGAAAGTCAGATGTGGCAGTATATGCCTGAATCCCGCTACTCCAGGGACAGAGGCAGCAGAGTGGGCACTGTGAGGTCATAAAGAGATCCCATCTAAACAAAAGAGGGAATTATAAGAACCATGTTCCTGGGTTGGAGAGTATAGCCAAGTTGGTAGAAAGCTTGTGTAGGATGCACAATGTTCAAGCTTCAACCCCAGCCCCACATACACAGAGCATGGTGGTACATGCCTGCAAGTCAGCACTGGGCAAACGGAGGATCAGAAGTTCATCCTCAGAGACACAGACAGTTCAAGGCCAGCCTGGTCTACCTGAGATCATGCCTCAAAAAAATAAAATAAATCAGGGGACAGGGGAGGAGCGGGGAGTGGGTCATGCCTTTAATCCCAGCACTCAGGAGTCAGAGGCAGGCGGATCTCTGTGAGTTTAAAGCCAGCTTGGTCTACAGAGTGAGTTCCAGGACTACCAGAGCTACACAGAGAAAACCTGTCTTGAAAATAAAACAAAATAAAATAAAATAAAATAAAATAAAATAGCAGTATACATATTCTTAAAAGTTGGGTAAAATGTGGAGTAAATTATTTTAAAATCTAAATCACATTTTAAGGTGGTTATGTTACATTCAATAATCCACAGTAAAACAAAGATGATAAAATGCTGCCAGCTGTGGGCTCTCCTGGACCTAAAGGACCTGCTGTAGGAACAACCACCTGTGACTTGGTTTGAATTTTGTTGAGTTTGTTCGTCGGTAACCTGAGCATTGCAGCATGTTTCCAGCGAAGGCCAGGCGAGCACCAGCTCTGCTCAAGAAGCCTCCTGTCTGCAGAATTCAGCTGGCAAGATCTGACTGAAATCCCACTCACCTTTCCTTGGCATCCAAGAAGGCCTTGGCGAAAGGGTTGTGTTTGATTTTGAGAGCTGTTATCTTGCAAAGATAAGAAGTGTTAGTGAGACCTTGCGATACAGACAGAGCCCTGTCTCCCCCTGGGAATGTCTGTAAAGTCACCACTCCCTCCCCATGTCTCAGGGATCAGGAGAGCCCCTCAGTGCTAACAGACTGCTCTTCCTTTCCTTTCCTTGTTTTCATTCTTACCCAAGAATCCCTGAGCCCAGCCATAAAAGACTCCCTTTCCTATCACACAGTGGGGAGCACAGCGCGCATAATTCCCACTTACACTGTTCAGTTCAGCATCAACTCCCTTGTTCTCCTGTAACCCACTTACCACCAGGCCATGTAAATGCAAAAATCACATCATCCGTTCCCATCCACCGTCCCTGTCCATAATCAAAATCCATTCAGTCGGTGAACAGGACAGAATGCTGTGACAAACCATTATACGCATCTGTCTGTTAAGACATAGATTTTACAATGACATGGAAATATTAGACTCATAAAGAAAAGGGAAAATGCAAAACTTTACAGTTCTGAGTCTGCATTTTCTTTCATCTGTTATAATGATCAAGACAGAGACACAGAGACATACTGAAAAACAGCCAGAGACAAAGGCAGAGCTAGAGAAAGAGCTGACAACAGGGAGACAGTTTCTGTGTTCATCTCCCACCAACTGGTATATAAGTGCCCGGAGAATGACAGCAGTGCCTGTATTGTTCATTGCAGTGTTTCTAGCATCTGTGATAAGAGCCGGCATGTGCTGGTATCCAGCAAATACTTTTGAATAAGTATTGAACAAAATATTGATGTCTGCAAAAGCCTATGACTCGCTGGGTGTGGGAAGAAAATTAAGTATAAAAGTCCAGCTCTTTCTAAAAAAAGAGAGCGTTGCAGTGTCAGGAGCAGAGCAGCTGTCCCTCTTGGGTTAAGCCTGGAGAGGTTGGATGGAAGTGAAGGAGCCCCATACCTGCTCAACAACCAGGGAAAACTGTGGGTGGTAGGAGGCTCTGAGCTTAGGTTTCACATAGCTTCGTCTCCAGGGGATTTATTCAAATTCAAGGAGTGGCTAAGTCAGACTGAAGGCTGCTTGCTAAAAGAGTCACCATTGCCAGCCAGCTGGTTCAAGGAGAACCTGTGGCCAGGAAAAGTTTCTGAGTATTTCCCAAATCAGGAATGACAAGAGCCAGTGCTAAGAGCAAGCAGCAGAGAGGTGGACAGGCGAACAGGGACACTTCCCAGAGACACAAAAGCCACACTGTCTCCCTTTAACCGGGACTCCACCCAGAGAGAAGTGGAGAAAAGGCTGGCTGAGAGACTGTGGGTGTTACCTTGAAGGACAGCAGCAGTGGGGAGCATCTGCTCTGTTGGTCCGCTGCCAGGCTTCCGCCAAGAGCCTGGGCTACTTTATAAAACAGCAGCTACAGACCCTCTGCACATGTGCTGTGAACTGGGTCTGCAACATCATTTAACCTACAGAAACTGAGATGCCAGTTTCCTGCCTGATGGTCACTAGCGCCCTTCCTGGGAGACAAAGCCCTGCAGATTCTAGAAACCATCCCCCAAGAGGCCAAGTGAAAGCAGCCAGAAGTTACTGGGTTTTTAGCCTACCAGATTACCAAGGAGAAAGGGACCGTTTTCATGTGAGGGCTGTCAATGAGATGGCCTTTTGGGGGGACAGACTTGGCATATTTATCAAAGTCTTCAACATACATTCTTCATGTGGAGCACTCCTGTCTCTAGGTGTTCACTACACGAGCAAATTATGATAGACTACCTAGTGTGCTCACTGCAGCGTAATATATAACAGAAAATGAAACAACTTAAGTTCTGCTGGGGACAGGAAGCTATTTACATGAAATGTCATAGATCTGGAAGTGTTATAAGAAAAAAGAGATATGCCTGACTGTAATTTCATAGAAAGAAATCCACTATAGACTACAGAGATGTTTAAGGAAGAAAAGAACGAAACTTCCAAGCTAATGTTTACAAAAAAAGCCAATTTATGTGAAGAAATCTCTATATGAAATCTCTATGAAGAAATCTCCATACGTATCATAGCAAATGGCTGGGGGGCGGGGGCAGGGGAGGCAGCACTTTAACGGTGGCCGTTATAACTTCCATAAAGAATGTGCTTCCAAAAGCAAAAAATAATGCATTTTTACCTTTTTACAGAGCATACTCTGTGCTGTCCACCATTGTGTGTTTTTTTTAAATAAACCTATATTGTCTTTCATGTGTAAGCTTAATCAAAAAGAATCCAGGGTTACCCAGTTGATTCTCAGGACTAACAGCCCCTGGAGAACGGGATGGACTCAGAGTGGTTCACTGAGAGACCAGGCTTGGAATTCTAAAAACTCGGTCAATGTTCGAGTCACTAAGAAAGAAAAAACTTGACTGCTCAGAGAGAAAAAACTGACAGGCAGACAGACAGTCTCATAAAAACCGCAGGAGGACACAGGCGTCAACCCCACAACCTCCAGAACAGAAAGGAGAAGCTGCCCACCACCCTGCCTGTCCACACTCCTCTCACACAGGTCGGCAAAACAGAGTCCAGTTTTCTGGTATGACTCAGCAGTTTTTTAGTGTGAGTGTGTGTGTGTGTGTGTGTGTGTGCGCGCACACACAAACACGAGCACTGTTGAAGCGAGCACATGACTCAGCAGTTTTATAGCTCTATACAACTGTGTTTTATTGGCTCCAAGAGAGGCTGCTTTTGGTGGGCTGCTATAGTTTAGATCTTGAGAGTGTCTCAAAGGCCCATGTGTGAAGGCTTGGCGCCCCTGGGAGGTGGCGGAATGTTGAGGAGATAGACTTAGTCAGAGGTCTTCAGATCACTGAGACATGCCCTTGGAAAGAATTTGGGGAGTTTTTTTTTTCCCCAGAACAGTAAAAGGGGCAGTTAGACCTGTACTGGAGCTTCCAGAACAGAAAGACAAGGTAAGCCTTCTCTGTATTGTCTTCTATACCTGTAGCAGCGACAGAAAGCTGACTAATGTACGGGCCTTCGGCAAACAGACAGGCACAGGAGCCTCGACACGCACCTCACTGTTCAGCCTTATCACTGATTTTGAGCATCAGAATCCTCAAAACTCTAAATTCTATTCAGTCTCGCCTGCAATAAAAAGATTCCTCACCAATTCTGACATGCTCTTCCATCCTGTAACATTCACACACGCCGATACACCAGGGGAGGGGGCCCCAGATCTGTACACAGGTACAGGCATACACACACACACACACACACACACACACACGTGCAACAGACACACACGCTCACTTACCTCCTCGTTCTGATAGGCAGTCACAGCGATGAACTGAGTCTCGGGGAAGGAGCAATTCATGACCATGCGATGGGCACCTCCAACGCGTACTATGTGAACCTGAGGCTCATACTTATGCAGAGAATTCAGCATTATCTGTTTAATGGGAGGAAAAACGGTTATAAAGCAAAGCTAAGCCCAGCGTATCACAGTTGATCAGCTAGTCAGCACCTTGGATTCTTCCCAAGCTCAACACCCCACCCAGCCCAGCCTAGGGACACACACGCACACACACACACACACACACACACACACACGAAAGCCTATGTCAGACGAATATGGAGACGTTTTTTAGACACTCCCAACAAGCACTGCAATGATGCTCACATTGGAGTCAGAAGCAGACAGCCCAGGAAAAGCTGTTCTTAAGCCTTCTTTTATCTACCTAAATCCAGGCTTCCATTTTCTTGATTCCTCTGTGTTCAGCATGACTATGTACATTTCAATCCATTCAAATATATATATTTGCTCATATATTTAGAATCCTAGTAACTCGAAATATTAACCGCAGCTACAGGCTGAGATCTGACGCCAGGGGATTACACTAAATTTACTGTTCATGATTTAAATGAGAGGCTATTGAAAGCCTCATGCTGTGAGATCTAACTGGGCAGGAACAACTAACCTTCAAGTTTCCATTTTAATAAAGAACATCCTGGCTCACACAAAGCCTGGGGTTACATTACTTCTACCTCCTAAACTATGAACTCTCAAGGTCCCCGCCACTTAGCACCAAGAGAAAGGAGAAAGCACAGGCTTAGCACAAACAAAGCCAAATATGAGGGCTGGGGAGAGGTCCAAGTCCCATCTCCCTCAGCCCCACATAGTCTGCATTTTATAAAGTAACTGACAGTCTAACCCAGGGAGCTGGCTTTGCAACCTGCCTCAGAAATGGAGGGGGAAGGCTTTCACATCATGTTTGCTCTAATTGGAGATTTTAAATAAAACCTTCCTTATTTAAGGTTTGTTTGGATTATTTTTTTTTTCTGGAAAAAACCCACAAAGCTGATTCAATATTCTATTGATAATTATCATAATGCCCAAGCAGAAGAAGTAATTATTTCATTTAGGAGCAGCTTTTTATTAAGGTATTTGTGTGTTGCCAACATGCCACTTACACCAAAAAAAAAGGGGGGGGAGAGAAAAACAAAACCCCGGTACCCACAAACATCTCCCTCCCTGGGCTGGGTAAAAAGCACCACACACAAGACAAAACGGAAAAGAGCCCAATGATTAAGTAAACTAGTGCACTCTCGTTCTCTTAACATCGGGAAGTCCATTAAAAACTGAAGCACCAATTAAGAGCTGTTTATTCCTGTTTACATTTGGACTCCAGGAAATAACCGGCTTCTGTGGGCAAAGAGGCTGGTGAGGACCTCTCTAATTGCCTAAATGCACCCTTGATGTTTCTTGATTGGCGTGTGGGGAGGCCGCGCGTACCTGCCCACCTCCGTTGAGCTTGTTGGTCAGTTTCACTTTGCTGAAGGAGATGGGAGCTTTCATCCAGTGAGCCCCGAAGTTGGGAGAGTCGGGGTGAATGTAGACACAGCTGTGGCTAGAGACCTCTGGCTTGCCTGCGGGTACCCATTCGCCATTGACATACTTCCAGCGGTGACTATCGGTCGGGACAAAATCCAACAGGAGGGAGTACATGGCATTGGGGTCCAGTCCTGTGACACTGATCTTCAGGACTGGGAACATCCGTCTGGGAACACAAAAGGATCTTAGAGGTCCCCGTCCCGTCCTGGCCCCAGAGGCCTCGCACCTCTGAGGAGACCTTCCATGAAATGCTCTGGAAGAGAGGCTACATAGACAGCAGCTGAGACCACTCTTTTACCTGAGCCTCCTTTTAGGAACACGTTTGACACTGGGCTTTGACTATAGAGCACTGTTCTGTGTGTTAAAATCTGCAGAAAATCTGTGTAAAAGTCTGGTCATTTCGTACAGAAGGACATACACACAAGTATGTCCTCAGATGCCACATTCTCAGACAGCTTTCTCTCTCACATCCCAGCGCTACAGACCTGCTCTCCCCAGACTCACACAGAACACTGGTTGTGAGTAAAGGGGATAGTGTGTGGATGGCTGCATGGTAAAGTCAGGGGAAACGGGATGTCAGATGAACAGGGTTAGAGTTCCCTTCCTGCAGACTTCCCAGAGTCTCCCTATACCCATGCACAGGCTGAACAGGGAGCGGTGATGTAAACATGGATTCACTAATCCTTCTCCCCCTAGTACAGTGCCACTGTTTGCATCTACCTAAACATCTGACATCTGATCCCGTTGCTTTTCTTCGGCACCCACAAAGAGAAACCACATAGCAGCCATCACTCCATCCCCAGCTCTTTCTAGACGTCCTGTTTCCAGAAGGAAAAGCAGAAGGAGGTGCCTCTGGGCACCAGGGCCAGATTAGTGTCACAGATTCCTGCCAGCTAGGGGCACAGTTGATAATGCATGTGCTATAATGTCTAAAGTGACCCAAGGTAAGAGTCTAGAACAGCAGCAGGTCTGGCCAGCTGGAGGCCATGATCTAAGGGCAGATGCACTTGGCACATTCACTGGGTATCGTAGTAAACACTTCCCAAGAATCAACTCACTGAGTCCCTGCAACTTTATAAAACTGCACTATAGCAACATGAGCATCCATAAATGAGACTAACTACATGCATCAAATAAAATGCACCAGATAATGTGCAACCCTCCCATATTCCTGGCTGAGAGTCCCATCTCACTTCCCTCCTTGAGATGACTTCCCTTTCAGGTCACCAGGAAGGCTGATGATGTAATATCTTCCCTGTTCTGATTTCTTTTGCCTTTTTCCTTAATAGAATCAGTAGAAGGGAGTTTCTCCATTATTTTCTCTTAATATCAGATTGATATTTCTCTTCTCTGTGAATTTTAATGTTTTCCATTATTTTAATAGTATTGGCCCAGTGTAGACAAGAGGAGTTACTGAATACAAGTGTCCTTTGCAAAGAAAGATAAATGTGGACATTAGATAAATGACATAGAGACCCAGGAAGTCATTCTAACAGCTGGGAAGGTCTGTTATTCATAGGAGGTATGGTTGCAAGTGCTCTGTCTTCTGGTCCCAAGCTTCTCCCAAAGTGATACATTTGGGGTTTGTTTTTGTTTTGTTCTACTTCATTTTACATTATAAATACACACACACATGCACGTGCACACACTCACACGAATAGAGTATGGTCAGTGGCAAAGTGAAAGGAACAGTCACATTTGGGAGGCAGAGGCAGGTGGATCTCTATGAGTTCAAGACCAACCTGGTCTATATAGTGAGTTCCAGGCCATCCAAGGCTACATAATCAGACCTTCTCTTTAGATAGATAGATAGATAGATAGATAGATAGATAGATAGATAGATAGATAGATAGAGATAGACAGACAGATAACAGCACAAGCATGACATACAATTGTCATTTTGTGAACTAAAGTACCACGAGGAATGTAGCATCAGTATCATGTCATTCTAAGTAAGAGGAAAAAATCTGCAAAGTATATCTGTTCCCCACACAGTCAGCACAGAACGATGCAACTGCTCAAGAGGACAGTGTGGCATCAAACACAGGGAGTTTTTGTATAGTTCTCACTCACCATTAACAAGATAATTTAATGCAAGTTCACTTTCTGGTGATAATTGTTACCATATGCACCCAGGGGTTAGAGTAAGTTACATCTCATTTAAGTCTTCCTTCTTCACAAGAAGATGTCACTATGCCCCTGTTTTAGTACAAAGACCTAAAGGTTCTCATAAGCCTATCAGCCAAGAGACTGAAAGAAAAAGCTGTATCTGCTGGGGCAAAGAGAAGGAAATCCCCCATAGGTCTTTCCATAATAAGACCCACTCTTAGACTCAAAGCTCTATTGTGTGAAGAAGAAACCCATAATGGTATTTCAGAGATAAACTTGATACTGTAAAGAAACCTAGACTGTACAAGTAGACACTCAACATCACTAGTCATCCTAAAAGCATACACGTGAGATGCCTTCAAGGACTTCATGCCTTCAAGGACAGCCACAGTGGAAAAGTGAGACAACAGAAAATGTTGGTGAGGATGGAAAGGGACTGGAGCCCTTCTCACAGCACTGTAGAGGGATTTGAATGGTACAGTCACTTTGGAAAATGGTCTGTTTAACTAAATATGGAGTTATGAGTTAATCTGGAATTCCACTCCTCGGTATGTATGCAGGAAAGATGGAGACACATGACTATGGATATGTCATAGCAGCATTTTTACAAAAACAGATCCGCGAATGATAAGTAGATGAAAAATGCATTACATCCATTTGATAGGGTTTTATTTGGTCACAAAAGATCTGCAGTACTTCTGTGTACATATACATGAACCTTAAAGACCCCTGGGCTATGTGTTAACACTTTCACAAAGAATCACATGACCAGAATAGCTAAATTGACAGAGGCAGAAAGTAGACTAGTGGGCCAGTGATGACTAAAAGATATGGGGTACCTTGGTTGGTCAAAGACAATAAAAATGTCCTAAAATCAATTGTGGAGCAGGATCCTCAATTCTGTGAATTTGCTAAACCTACTGAACTGTGTGCCTTACGTGGATGAGTAATACGTTATATGAACCACATCACACAGTAACGCTGTTAATTAAAATGAAGAAGCGTGGAAGGAGGTCCAATATGAAAAATGATCAAATGATCAACTGTTTTCTGCCCTTTAATGTTCCATTTGCCAAAAACTTTATAATTATTCTTGGTTTTGAGATAGACATGTGAATGAACCAAATAACAAGTAATTTTAATCGCTACTATGGCAATGAGGAATGAATAAATCTGTCAGCTTGTCAAAGGTCTTAGAACTGGACAAGACCTCCCTATTAGCCAAGCTAATCTCTTTCCATCTCATCAACCCTATCCCCTCCTTTGTCTTGGCATACAATGACCTTTGACACATCATCTAAATACCCTTAGTCATCGATCAGGGCAGGACTTTGCTATCAGAGATAGAAGCCACTTCTATCTAAAGTAATTTTTTCCTTCCACTTCACCCCAAAGCTTGACTAAGCAGAGAGGGTATTTGAGGAGTTTAAAAGCCTAGGATGAATCAGCCTCTAACTCACAGACTACCATCATTTAAATCATCCTTGAAAGAGAGTCTCTTCAAAGGGAAAAAAGAGAGAGAGAGAGAGAGAGAGTTGTGGAGAGGGAAGAAAGAGGAAACATGACAAAGTGAGCAACGTGTCCCTAAACACCATGGGTGTTGAGGTTTACCTGCAAACCTGGCTTTGGTTTCACTGTGAAGCTAGCTATCCAGTTTTTATTTCACCAACAGGAATCTTTTGAGATAGCCCTGCTGAAAGAGTCTAGAAGGAGTGAGGGCTTCAGTGAGGGGAAGAGCTAAGGCAGGTTTTGTAAGGAGGGGAAGAACAGAGGCAGTCCAAGGCAACATTCAGGAGATCCTGATCAAAAACACCTTTCTCACTCACCAAACAATAACTGTCATCAGATGCTCACTAGAGCTCTCGGGGTTGAGGTGTGCGTGTGACTATGTGCATGGATGTTGTATGACTATGAAGCACATGGTATATGAATGTCAACACATGAAAGTAAGTAGGCATGAGCTCAGCTATCAATTCCATATAAATCAGAGGGAAGAGAGCAGTAGCATCCTGTAAGAAGCAGATTGTGCAGATAGACATGATATAATTTGTAATTGTAAAAAGTAGAGAAAGTAGTTCACGGGCTATACAGACATGGAGATGAACCTGTCTGAAGTGCAACCTTGCTTCTTCCTCCTTTGTGCTGCCCTCACTGGACACTGCCAGCTGGAGCTGAGCATCCCCAGCACCCCCCACTTAGCAACTGATTCTAACTCTGCATCCCTTCCCCTATTCATGATGGTCAGTAGGTACCAGATATGTCAGAAAATGCTTCCAGTTCTTAAAATCTCTACAAGGCAAATAACTGCATAATATATACATGAAGTACAGCACTTGCCTCTCAGATGAAAATGTTTAGAGATAAAGAAAACAACTGCATTGGGTCTCAGCTCACAGACTAGTGTCTCAGCTACTCGGGAGGCTGAGGCATGAGAAATGTCTCAAGGCCAAGCTGGGGTTCCAAGGAACTTCAAGCCCCACCTGGACAACTTAGTGAGACCCTTCAAAAGAAGGCTGGGAATATAGCTCCATAGTATACCACCTGCCCAGTGTGTAAGCAGCACCCAGTACTGGAAAGAAATAAAGGAAGAAAGAAAAAGGAAGGAAGAGAAGGAGGGATGAGGAAAGGAGGAAATGAAAGAAGAATGGAGGGAGGGAAGAAGAAAGAGGGGAGAGGGAAAGAAGGAAGGGGAGAAGGAGGGAAGAAGGAAGGAGAGAACTACAAGAGATTTAATTGAGTTGCCTGTTTACTCGAATTGAATTCTTTTCGGTCACCTAACACAAATTCCTAAGGGTGGAAGTGAAAGCAAACACGGGCCAGCTGTGTTGTAGTTACTACTGTATCTGAATGGCTAAAAGTGTGGGTGTTGTTGTTGTTGTTGTTGTTGTTGTTGAATTTGCAATGGGAGCAAGGCAGACAGAGGAGAGAAGGGAGCCATGCAAGTGAGTACAAGTGTTCAGGGCTAGGCTCACTCATCTAAGAGAACATTCTGGAAAACTCAAGCTGGTAATGCACAGGGCCAGGCGGTAAAGCAGCTTCTCCTGGAGAAGGACAGCTGACCCACCTGCTGGGGAGACAGCAAGGAAGGCAGGAATCTGGAGAGGAATGGGAAGAGACAATCGGGGGACGGGAAGGAAGAGTCGAGTGAGGAGAAGATAAAGCGGGAAAGCTGTGGTCTGTGGTGTGGAAATAAAGTAAGTCTACTAAAGTAGCCTGAGAACCCAAGGAGAGAGAAAGCAGACCCTGAGCAAGTTCCACCGGTACCCACCCCCGCAGCCCCTCCTCCTCTAAAGCATAAAGCATGCCCAATGCCTGGGGAAATCTTGATCCCAAAGGCTCAGCAGAGGATGTAAGGTAGTTACAGAAAAAGATTTCATTCACAGCAAAGAACCACTTTGGCCACAAGTGCACTGTTTCCACACCAGAAAAAAAAAAAATCACATAATTAGTAGGAGTGACGTTAAGCACAAGTAACTTTAAACTTTAAATACCGAAAGAAATTTTGCTGAGGTTGTTTGTTTGTTTTTTTAAGGCTTAAGAAACACTCTTTTCAAGTGGCAAAGGTACATTCTGCTATAATTTACTATCAGTTTGGATTTTGTAAAGCCTCCAAGAATCCTATTGCCTTTATTAAAATACTTGAACCGTATCTTCATATATTGGTTGCACTCATTTAGATTGCCATACATGGCCGCTTTGATGACCAAATAATGGAATGTACCGGTGTGGTTAGCCAGTAACCCAGCACACACAGAGTGCTTGCCACACAACCAGCTGCGATTCACAAGTGCATCTGCACTCATCTTTGAAAGGGACCAAATCCACTTGAGAATGCAGGGTAGTCCTTTGAAATTAAAAAGTATTTTATATCAAGAAAAGAAATATGTAAAATTAAATTTTCAAATATTCAAAGCAATAAAATGTATAGTACACATATGGGTACCTGTTTGGAAAGGAAAAAAAAGTCACTTTTATAGAAGGTTAGTAGCTTTGCTACCATAATTGTAGTTTATAAAATGTATGTGTTTACCTCATAATTTTGACTCACAACACAGTTTATTGTCATGTAACGGCTCCCAGGTTCATAACCCTCCCAGCTGTACAAGAGATAGCTCACTTTTGGTGTTGCATTTTATTCAGAATTAGAACGCTAAAACACCAGGAATTGAAGGCCTTTTCTCAAGGACAAAAGCCAGCCTCAGGTTCAGTGGGTTTCAACTTTTCTCTATAAGCAAAAATTTCTCTCAAGGTGTCAGAATAAGAGTCCTGGCACAACCAACACTACTGAAAATGTCCTTCAGGGACTTTTGTGTCCATGGGTACCCAAAGATGTGTGAGCATGCAGTGAAGAGTCTCTTTCAAAATATTTGCATCTCCTCTGCTAAGGGCAAGCTTTTAATGTTCCTTCAAAAGCCCCTTAACAGGCTAAGCTTCACAGAATCTGGGAAATACCAGCAGGGAGCGGTATCTGCAATTCCCACTCTTTGCAGGGAGAACAGAAGAAGAAAACTTCTCTTCTCTGAGACCGGATATTAAGGCTTCATTCCCTGTTGCTACGCCAGCTTTCCCATACTCATAACTATGGGAAACACACAATCGAAACTCAACCCTCTCCCTCAACGCACACAAGGAAGCAGGCAGAGATAGGCAATATGGCCCTTTCAATCCCAATATTCAACTCGTTAAAATTGTCTGAAGGATTTGCTGTGCTTAAGAACAAACTATCCAGTCTCCAAATAAAATCAACTTTCACATCCAAACAGGACTGAGCACAAGTCTGCTTCAGGGGACACAGTCAAAAATTAATACCAGTTTCTGACAGTTGAATCCACTTCCCCAGTACACGGGGCATGCTCCTCTGACAAATAATTCCCCATATAATACATGTGTAAGACAGGTGGCCTTCATCTTCCACTGCTCTGATGTTCTCAAAGAAATTAAATTGGCTGAGTGACACCCAGCTGAGACTGTCTTTAAGATGTTCAGAGCATGCTGTCTCTGTATGAAGAGTGGCGGCCTCTTCCCTACTAAAGGTGCCTGACCTTCCTGGTCAAGCGGTGGCCAGCACAAGTGGGCTGCAGTCCAACTCACCTGCCGTTCTTGGTCACGATCATTTCGTTAGTGACTTCCTTGAATCTCTGCCAGAGGGGAGCATCCTCCAGGATGATCTGAAGTTGCTTCTCTGTAGGATCTCCCTTCTCCCTCCCTGCCTGAAGCTCACTTTCCACCACATTAAGCAAGCGAGACACAGTGCCTTCGCCAGCCTTCTGTGTGGCCAGTTCACTCATGGCCGTAGACCCGCTCAAACTTTGCTAAGAGCCGGTCCCACCTTCTTTGCCTCCAGCTCCTTCCTTCCCTCACTTGCTAAGCTTTTCAACACAGGCTGGTCAGTGTCTGGGAGTAGAAGAAGATGCCTTGGTTCTTGCGTAAGCTTCCAATGTGACACCCCTGAAAGTCTCCAAATTATACCACCAACCTGTTAAGCTTCGGTTGGGGAGCAGGGAGGAGAGGGGGGAGAGGTGGAGAAGAAAAAGCGCTCTCTTAATTACTCACTGGATCAGGTGGGAGTCAGCCTGGCTTTCTCATTGGCTGCCCTGCCTACAGTAGACGTTTAAGAAGAGTACTCCATCCAAATTATCAGGCTTTTATCTTGTTGTACCTGAAGAGGTCTAATCGGTGTATTGAGGACAATTTTCCCGTTAATTAAAATTATTCCAGGCCCGGACTGCAACAATCAGCCAAATCATGTGTATAAATTGTGGCATGTGGCACCTATAGAAAAGGAGGCGCTGGTGGGGGAGCGACCAACTTGCTGCCTGGGCGAGCTGTCCTGACAGCATAGTCAGCTGAACTCCATCCACCCGGATCTAGCAACTCGAACAGACACAGAAGTCCTGCAGACAAGAGGAGTCTATGCCGAAGATCAAAGGCTCTGTGCCAAGATACAAGACCTGAGAATAAAGGAAGTTTCCCTGCGTGCTGTACTCAAGGAACTGAAGTCAGGAGGAAAAACTATGGACCTCTTTGCCCTAGGGGGCTCCTTTGTCATCTCCCCACTGACTGCACCCACCCACATTCACACCCTACTTACCTCAAAGGTCCTTTTCACTTTCAGCAAACAGGAGAGCTTTGAACTTTGATCTTCCTCCCTAGAATCCAGATCCTTAGTTTCTCTTATCTCAAGTCCTAGTGAAAGGAAGGGGGAAAGCAATTTGTACCGAATTATTCTGAGAAAAACTCTGTGCCTCCTGAGTGAGAATCAACTTTTTACATCATTAGGCTGAGTGATGCTAACCCTTGGTCCAAAAAGGCTGCCAGTTCTTTTTGGACAGCCTTGGCCAATGCTGTCCTACCAGAGTGAATCCCCCTATTTCCTGAGGATGCGATTAGTAGAAACATTTCCATTTCCTAAAGATACAGCTCAGTGTGACTGGACAGGAAGGTAGAAACCATGAAGGAGACCACCAAGACAGCTGGAACACCCCAGCCCCAGGAGAGCCTAGGGTTCTGGTTTGTCTTGTTATAAAAGAAAACAAGAGTGTCAGAACAAAGGGAAAATGAAAGCAGAAAGCTTAGGGGGAAAGTCCAAATATAGAGGATGCCAAATACGGATTGAGTACCTACTGAGTGCTACACAGAAGGGGAAAGAAGCAACATGAAGTAATTTGGTTATCAACCATGGTAACAAAACGAAGATTACGCAAAAGGGCGAACTGGTGGAGGAAACTGTGCATGGTGAGTCTGGGAGTGGGGGAGTGAGATGGGGGGATCCTGATTCAATGTGCTGTAGAAAGACTATTTGAGAAGGCATCTCAACAGTCACTGAAAGGACACAGGGAAAGCTGAGAGGAGAATATCCAGAAGAGGGGACCCAGAAGTCATAGCTAGGGCCAGGCAGGGACCTACTAGAGGGCAGAGTGGTAGGACACCTTGGTGAAGGGGAAAATGTGGACAGTGCTGAACAGGATATGAAGGAACCAAAGTCTAACATGAACAAATTAGTCCATTTACTGAGGCAGAGAAGCTGAGGGAGATGGGGACTCAAGCAGAGCCACACTTGATTTGGAAATCGTTGTTTCAATTCTATACATATTTATAATGGAAAAAACTGTGGTAGGATATATAATGACCCAAAAGATAACCACACCCTGACCCATGGAGCATATATCACCTCACATAACTAAAAAGAACACTGAAGGTGTGGTTGAAGTAGGGATCTAAAAGCCTGCTCCCAGGGACACACCTCCTCTTCCCAAGTAGTTCACCAACTGGGGATCAAACACTCAAACCTATGAGTCTATGGGGGCCATGCTCATTCAAACCACCGCGAGCAGTAAGTACTCTTAACCACTGAACCATCTTTCCAATTCGCTATACGAGTGTATTTCAGGAAGCTTCTATATTATGGCTTCCACGTGACCTCTCAGAGGTCTTTCATTTATTTGTTCCTCCAACTCCCTCCTCTACTCTGCCCTCATATTTCTCCCCACTCAACCCTCCTTGCTCCGTTAGTCCTGACTCTCCTATACACCACCTCACCCTACCTCTGCTCCCTAGAGGGGTTCCCGAACCCCTTACTAGTTTCGCAAACTCTGTGGGTATTCCAGTTTAAACATACATATCAAAAGCCTGAAAGTTAGTGTCCATATTTGAGAGAGAACATGCGACAGTTGTTTTTCTGGCTCTGGGTTACCTCACTCGGAATAATTATTTCTAGATCTATACATTTACTGGCAAGTTTCATAATTTCATAATCTCATTTTTCTTAATGGTTGAGTAATATCCCATTGTATAAACATACCACACTTTCATTATCTGTTCATGAGCTGACATCCATGCTGTTTTTATCTCTTAGCTATTGCAAAGGGAGCAGCAATGGACATGGAGGAACAAGTGCATTAGGATACAGAGTCCTTTGGATATGAACCCAGTGGTATGGCTGGATCGTGTGATAGATCTAGTTCTAGATTTAGGGGAACCTCCATAGTGGTTGAATCAGTTTGCACTAGTGAATATTGGGTTCTTGAAGTCTTAACCATTGTGATTGGAGTAAAATGTAATCTAAAAAAAAAAAAAGTTTAATTTGCATTTCCCCAATGACTAAAGACATTAAACACTTTGAAAAAAAATCTCTCAGCTATTTGTATTTTTCTTTAAAAAAAAAAAAAAAACTATTGTTTAGTTCCATGCCTCATTTTTTTAAATTGGGTTGTTTGTTTTCTTGTTATTTAGGGTTTTGTAGTTCATTATATATTCTAGATACTCTGGAAAAGACTTTTTCCCATTTATAAGCAACCTCTTCACTCAAATGGTTATGTTCTTTGCTGGACAGAAGCTTTTTGGCTTCATGAAGTCTTCATCAATTTTTGGCCTACTGGGGCCCTGTTCAAAAAGCCCCCTGTGCTTTTTTTGTGTGTAAAAGTTGAAGCATACTCCCTGCTTTCTCCCCTATCTGATTCAGAATATCCACCTTATATTGAACCATTTGGAATCTAGTTTTGTGACAGATAAGGGCCTACTTTTTATAAAATATATATTTATAATATATTTTTATATTACCCAGTTTGACTAGTACCTTATATTGAAGATGCTGTCTTTCCCCCAATGTGTATTGTTAGCTTTTTTGTTGAAAATTGGGTGTTTATAGGGATTTGGGCTTATGTGTAAGCACTCAGTTCTATTCTGTCGATCAGTGTCTAGTCTTATGCTGATAGCATGCTGGTTTTTAAATACTATATGTAGTATACCTTGAAATCTGTGATGATGATACCTCTGGCAGTTTTGTTTGTTTGTTTGTTTGTTTGTTTGTTTTATTGCTCTGGGTTGTTTGGCTATCCAGAGATTTGTGTTTCCTTATAAAATTTAAGATTACTTTTTTTTATAAAAAGAAACTACATTGCAATTTTAAGAGACTGCATTGAATCTGCAGTTTGCTTTTATAGGGTGGCTTTATTCAGAAAATTAATCCTACTGATCCATGGAGTATGAGATGTCTTTTCTTCTGGGTTTTTTTTTTTTTCAATTTCTTTCTTCAGTGTCTTAAAGTCTTCATTGTACAAGTCTTTAGGTTCCTTGCTTAGATTTATTCCAAGATGATTTGGGGGCCATTGTAAACAAAATTGTTCTCCTAATTTCTTTCTCAGTGTATTTCTGTTGCTATATAAAAAGGTCACTGGGATTTGTGTGTTCATTTTGTATCCTACTACCATGCTGAATGTATTTATCAGCTGTAGGAGATTTCTGATGGAATCTTTATGGTCTCTTATGTATAGAATCATATCACCTGCAAAAAAAGAGACTTTGACTTCATTCTTTCCTAGTTATCTTTATCTCTTTTATTTGTCTTATTGCTCTAGCTCAGAGTTCAAGCACTATACTGAGCCAGAAAGGAAAGAGTAGATGTCCTAAGAATAGATGTCCTTAACGTGCTCCTGATTTTGGTGAAAATGTTTTGAGTTTCCCTGTTTAGCATAATGCTAGCTGTAGGCTTGTAGTATATTGCTCTTATTATGTTGAGATACGGCCTCTGCATCTCTAGAGTCTCAGGACTTTTATCATACAGAGATATGGATTAACTGATAAGAGCATGTCTTTCAATGTGGCACATATGTACAGCGGAACACCCTTCTGCCATGCCAAAAGACTAAACGTCGATAACTCACAACAAAACAGATGACTCCACTAAAAGAAACCAGTCACGTGTAACCTCACCCTCATAGATAATTGTCCTCCTCTTGGTGGGGGCTGTCCTTCAAGCCTGGGCTCTTCCTAGAATTCAAAGTTACTCAAAAGGAATCCTTTCTCAAAATAAAGAAATAAAAGTAAAAGGCAATGAAATAAAACTGGAGTCGATCGATTAACGTGCTTGGCTTCACTGAGATGCACAGTAACCTTGATGGAGAATTAGAAGTTGAGTTTGTGATAGATAAATGGATTGTAGTGGGGTTTGTATTTTATTGTTGTTGCTGCTGCTGTTGCTTCCTTACACTTTGCTACAAATGTAAAGCTTAAAACGACATCCTTTGTTATCACAGCTTCTATGGGTCTAAAGTCCAGAAAAGGTATAGCTGGGTTCCCTGCCCCAAGGTTCACATGGTACAGTTAAGGTGTATGTATCGCCTTAACTGAGAGTGGGCTTTGAGGTTTCAAAGGCCCAGACCATTCCCAGTTAGCGTGCTCTCTCTCTGTCTCCTACTTATGGGTAAGGATGTAAGCTCTCAGCTACTGCTCCAGCACCCTGCCTGCCCGCTCCTTACCATGATGGTCATGGACTCTGACCCTTTGGAATCATAAACCACAAATCAAACACTTTTATTTACAAGGCCAGATAGATAGATAGATAGATAGATAGATAGACAGACAGATAGATGATAGCTAGATAGACAGATATGTCAAATCAGGGAGAGGTGTTGCTCTTCTGCCTGATTACCTGACTTCTGTCTCACAGACCCAGCAGGACTCATTGTTGGAGGGTGAGGTGATGCGCTGTTAATTAAAGTGTTCAGTGTAGCTGACACCTGATAGTACTGCCATGTTCTAAGGCACATAGTGGCCCCTGTGTCCGACTTAAAGGACAGAAATTAAAAGGTACGCAACCTGAGCTCATAAGCTTGAGCCCCACTGAACTGTGCTGTTCCCCAAACACACACCAGGCAGAATCCACGTCTGCACATTCAGTCCCTGAAGAAACCTAACACCTCCTTCTCCCTCAGCCAGCGCCACCAGGAAATTAACACCCACCCAGGTACATGAATGGAATTAAAGTGAACAAAAAGACAGCTGTTCTTACCTCTCTTTTTTAATCACTGACACACAGTCCCGGGGATTACTAGCTTTGGGGTGATTTGGGGAGGATTACCCTTTCATTAGTGTCTGGGGTCAGTTCCAATACAATGTTATAGGAGCCTTTTAAGATAACCTCCCATACCAATAACACAGCCTTTCCATGTCTGAAAGGTTAAATTTTGCAAGCGGCCAGCAAACTAACTATTCATCAGATTCCTGAATGCCTATTAGTTTTCAACAGGAACATTACACAGAATTTTATTTCTGCACTGAGTTTCCAAGTGTCTATGAGAACATCATTCTAAATCTCCATTGTAATCTCTAGTAATGACAAGAAGGATTGGGAACTAGACAGATGGCTCAACAGATGAGGGCACTTGTTGTTCTTCCAGAGGACCCATGTTCAGTTCCCAGCACTTACATAGAAGCTCATAAACATCTGTAACTCCAGATCCAGGGCATCTGTGCCCTCTTCTGGCCTCTGTGGACGCTTCACAAATATGATGCACATACATAAAGACTCTTACACATAAAATAAATTTTTAAAAGAAGGAATAAATTCAATTGATCCTATAGGTGAAAAAGCTGAGAGAACTTGGATTCCCCTACAGTTGTTATCAAACATTTACTATACCTTTGTGGAGCTAAGCAGAGAATACACGCACACTAAGAAACAAAGAGAGGCTAGGCATGATGACTGGGCGACTGGGGGAAAGAAAGCCACATGCTCTTTGAGAGGCATCAAAAGATGCTTCAGTCTTAAATACAGAAAAACAAACTGTCTGTAGGCTGCTTGTGCATTCAGACTCCTTTACAAATCCATACTTTCATTTATTCAGCAAATAGCTCAAGTGTCTTCTCTATGTTAGGTGATATACTAAAGAAATGAACAAATGGATTGTTTTGTTTTGTTTTGTTTTGTTTTGTTTTGTTTAAGAACAATCTGCCACCAGCAAGACTTGTACTACCGGAAATAATAGGGCATGTTCTTCAGTCAAAAGGAAAATTATCTCCGATTAAACATCAGAGGAATCGGAAGGAGTAGAGAACAACGAAGCGTGTGTGCACTGTGCTAAGTGACATCAGTCTGAGTAGGTTTAAGTGCACATTGAATGAAAATACTTGAAAACAACGACATAGAAGCTGGAAGAGGTAACAGAGTCAAGGTCAAATGAAACCTGCCAAATGTCTGAGAAGAAAGGACGAGTGAACACGGTGCCTGGACGTGTTAAAGATTTACACAGTGCTAGGATGTGTTAAAGATGTACACAGAGCTATCTAAGGTAATCAGCACAGGATGCTCCAATACTACATAGTTTTCATTGCTATTGGAGTGGGGAAGGGAGGAGCAGGCATACCGTTAAACCCAGTGCTTGGAAGGCAGAGGCAGGAGGATTTCTGTGAGTTCAAGGCTAGACTGGTCTACAGAGCAAGTTCCAGGATAGCTAGGGCTACACAGTAGAAACTCTGTCTCAAAAAAAGAAAAGAAGAGAAAAGAAAGAGAGACAGACAGAAAGAAAAGAGGTGGAACTTAAGTTTTAAAATAACCAAAATAAAACAGCAGAGCTATGAGGATAGTGTAGACAGATATGTAAATGAAAGACAGGCAGAATACCAGAGCCTGGAAGTACAGGGTAGGACGATTTTACTACTGTTTACTAATATTCTGCAAATAGAGGAGTAAGAAGTAGACCAGGAAGCGGAAGCACTACCAAGCTAAGCTACTAGGGAAACTGCAATTATTTAAAAAACAAAAATCAAAAAACAATGTTCCACTAAAACCCACAAAAGAAGCCAGGTGTGGTGATCGAGGTCTCTAATCCCAGCACTCCAGAAGTGGATCAGGAGCTAGAGAGCTGAAGAATGTTCATCCCCCTCCCCCCCCCCCCCCCCCCCCCCCCCCTCTAAGGATAAGATGTGGAACCTTGTCAAAGGCCCTTTCTGTATTGGGTGATATATCAAGCAGCCTCTGCCTACTATAAGTCTACTTATATGACGATCTGTATCCGTTGAAACAAACTTGCATCCTTAGAATGAAAGTAGCTTTGTCAAGTGTGCGATGGTTTTAATGTGTTCTGGGATTCAATCTGCAAGACGTTTATTGAGAAATCTACATATATGTTCATAGGAAAATTTGTTTTCCTTTTCGTTGTGTTCATACCTAGCTTTGGTCTCAGGATGCTAGTGTCTGTGTAGAACGAGTTCGCTCTTCGCTAAGTATAGCACAGTTCACAGTGAGTCGGTCTGGTCTGAGGGCTTTTATTTGTGGGGAGACTTCTCATTATTGCTTCAGTCTCATTGCCTGTCAGAAATTTTTTACGGTGTCCTCTGAATTTACTTTTAATAGGCCATGTGAATCTCAGAATTTATTCATTTCTTCTAGATTCTCCAGGTTTGTTTTTAAATGTTTTAAAAATAGTACTAAGTAAGTGATCATACTTCTGTGGAATCTGTTGCTGTCTCTCTCTTTATAGCTCTAATTTTATTGATTGGTCTCTCCCTCTCCCTCTCCTCCCTCTCCCTCTCCTCCCTCTCCCCCCTCTCCTCCCCCCACCCCTCCCCCCCCCCCCCCCTCCGTGTATGTGCCTGTCTCATGTGAAAGAGTGAGAGATCTGTGTGTGTGTGTCATGTGAAAGAGTGAGAGATCTCTGTGTGTGTGTGTGTGTGTGTGTGTGTGTAAGATCGAGAGCTCTTTCTCATGTGTTTGGCTAAGGGTTTGTCAACCCCATTTATTGTTTTTTAAAAAAAAACCCTCTTTGCTAGATTGATTCTATGTATTGTTTTTTTCTCCATTTCATTATTTCATTACTTCTGCCCTGATCTTTAGTATTTCTTGCCATTTACTGTTTTATTGAGTTTGAGTTGACCTTTTGTCTATCTGAGCTCTTTCTGGATTTTTTAAAAATATTACTTATTCAATGCATATGAGCACACTGTCGCTGTCTTCAGACACCAGAAGAGGGCATCAGATCCCTTTACAGATGGTTGCAAGACACCATGTGGTTGCTGGGAATCAAACTCAGGACCTCTAGAAGAACAGGCAGTGCTCTTAATCACTGAGCCACCTCTCCAGCCCCTCTTTCTGGATTTTTATTGTGAGCATATATCGCTATAAGCTTTCCTCTTAAAACTGCCTTAGCTGTATCCCCCAAGATTCTGGCAACTTGTGCTTCCACTTTCCTTTGATTCTAGGAATTTAACTTCCCTCCATGTTTTCTTCAATGTTCCACTGATCACTCAGAAAATTATTGCTTACTCTATTTGTATAGTTTCTCTTACTATTGATTTGTAGTCTTACTCTTCTATGACATAAAAGAAATTATTTTGATTATCTTATGTCTCGTGATTTGCTGCATGTCCTAGAATATGCTGCTTTAGGGCTGATGAGAAGAATGTGTATTTTTATCTACTGTTTGGCATATTCTAGAGTATTGTTAAAATCTATTTAACTTATGTTTCTTTGATTTTTGGTTTGAATGGTCTATCAATCTGGAGACTAGAGCATTGAAATTAATATCAATGTGTTATGACCTATCTAATCTTTTTGTTATTGGATATTTTCTTTATTTGCTTTTCAAATGTTATCCCCTTTCCCTGTTTCCCCCAACCCAGAAGCCCCTTATCCCATACCCCCTCCCCATGCTTCTATAAGGGTAATCTCCCATGCACCTGCCCACTCCCACCTCCCTGCCCTCAAATTTCCCTACACTGGGGCATCGAGCCTTCACAGGACCAAGGGACTCTTCTCCCATTGATGCTCAACAAGGCCTTCCTCTGCTACATATGCGGCTGGAGCCATGGGTTCCTCCATGTGTACTCTTAGGTTGGAAGTTTAGTCCTTGGGAGCTCTGGGGGATCTGGTAGGTTGATATTGTTCCTCCTATGGGGTTGCAAACCCCTTCAGCTCCTTCAGTCCTTTCTCTAACTCCTCCATTGGGGACCCCATGCTCAGTTCAATGGTTGGCTGTGAGCATCTGCCTCTGTATTTGTCAGGCTCTGGCAGAGCCTCTCAGGAGACAGCTATATCAGGCTCCTGTCAGTATGCACTTCTTGGCATCCACAATAGTGTCTGGGTTTGGTGACTGTATATGGGATGGATCACCCAGTGGGGCAGTCTCTGGATGTCCTTTCCTTCAGTCTCTGCTCCACACTTTGTCTTCATATTAGCTCCTGTGAATATTTTGTTCCTCCTTCTAAAAAGGACCAAACCATCCAGACTTTGGTCTTGCTTCTTCTTGGTCTGTGAATTGAATCTTGGGTATTCCTAACTTTTGGGCTAATATCCACTTATCAGTGAGTGCATACCATTTGTGTTCTTTTGGGATTGGGTTACCTCACTCAGGATATTTTTTTAGTTCCATCCATTTGCATGAGAATTTCATGAATTCATTGTTTTTGATAGCTGAGTAGTACTCCATTGTGTAAATGTACCACATTTTCTGTATCCATTCCTCTGTTAAAGGACATCTGGGTTCTTTCCAGCTACTGGCTATTATAAATAAGGCTGCTATGAACACAGTGGAACATGTGTCCTTGTTATATGTTGGAGCATCTTTTGGATATATACCCAAGAAATATAGCTGGGTCCTCAGGTAATACTATCCAGTTTTCTGAGGAACCACCAGATTGATTTCCAGAGTGGTTGTACCAGCTTGCAATCCCACCAACAATAGAAAAGTGTTCCTCTTTCTCCACATCCTCGCCAGCATCTGCTGTCAACTGAGTTTTTGATCTTAGCCATTCTTACTGGTGTGAGGTGGAATCTCAGGGTTGTTTTGATTATTTTATTGAATCTCAGGGTTGATGACTAAGGATGTTGAACATTTCTTTAGGTGGTTCTCAGACATTCGATATCCCTCAGTTGAGAATTCTATGTTTAGCACTGTACTCCATTTTTAATAGGGTTATTTGGTTGTCTGGAGTCTAACTTCTTGAGTTCTTTGTATATATTGGATATTAGCCCTCTATCAGATGTAGGCTTGGTAAAGATATTTTCCCAATCTGCTGGTTGTCGTTTTGTCCTATTGACAGTGTTCTTTGCCTTACAGAAGCTTTGCACTTTTATGAGGTCCCATTTGTCGATTTTTGATCTTAGAGCATAAGCCATTGGTATTCTGTTCAGAAAAATTTCCCCTGTGCCCATGAGTTTGAGGCTCTTCCCCACTTTCTCTTTGATTAGTTTCAGTGTATCTGATTTTATGTAGAGGTCCTTGATCCGCTTGGACTTGAGCTTTCTACAAGGAGATAAGAATGGATCCATTTGCATTCTTCTACATGCTGACCTCCAGTTGGACCAGCACCATTTTCCACTGGATAGTTTTTAGCTCCTTTGCCAAAGATCAAGTCACCATAGGTGTGTGGGTTCATTTCTGGGTCTTCAATTCTATTCCATTGATCTTCCTGTCTGTCTCTGTACAATACCATGCAGTTTTTATCACTATTTTTCTGTAATACAGCTTGAGGTCATTTGTTATTCCAAATGAATTTACAAATTGCTCTTTCTAACTCTATGAAGAATTGAGTTGGAATTTTGATGGGGATTGCATTGAATCTGTAGATTGCTTTGGTAAGATGGCCATTTTTACTACACTAATCCTGCCAGTCAATGAGCATGGGAGATCTTTCCATCTTCTGAGATCTGCTTTGATTTTTTTTTTTTTTCAGAGACTTGAAGTTCTTGTCATACAGATCTTTTGCTTGCTTGGTTAGAATCACACCAAGGTATTTTATATTATTTGTGACTATTGTGAAGGGTGTTGTTTCCCTAATTTCTTTCTCAGCCTGTTTATCCTTTGAGTAGAGGAAGGCTACTGATTTGTTTGAGTTAATTTTACATCCAGCCACTTTGCTAAAGTTGTTTATCAGATTTAGGCGTTCTCTGGTAGAAGTTTTGGGGTCACTTAAGTATACTATCATATCATCTGCAAATAGTAATATTTTGGCTTCTTCCTTTCCAATATTTATCCCTTTGACTTCCTTTTGTTGCCTAATTGCTCTGGCTATGACTTTGAGTACTACAATGAATAGGTAGGGAGAGAGTGGGCAGCCTTGTCTACTTCCTGATCTTAGGGGGATTGCTTCAAGTTTCTCTCCATTTAGTTTGATGTTGGCTACTTGTTTGCTGTATATTGCTTTTACTATGTTTAGGTATGGGCCTTGAATTTCCAATCTTTCCAAGACTATTACCATGAAGGAGTGTTGAATGTTGTTACATGTTTTCTCAGCATCTAATGAGATGATCATGTGTTTTTTTTCCCCACTTTGGGTTTGTTTATATAGTGGATTACATTGATGAATTTCCATATATTGAACCATCCCTGCATCCCTGGGAGGAAGCCTACTTGATCATGATGGATGATTGTTTTGATGTGTTCTTGGATTCAGTTTGCAAGAATCTTATTGAATATTTTTGCATTGATATTCATAAGAGAAATTGGTCTGAAGTTCTCTTTCTTTGTTGTGTCTTTGTGTGGTTTAGGTATGAGCGTAATTGTGGCTTCATAGAATGAATTGGGTAGTATTCCTTCTGTTTCTATTTTGTGGAATAGTTTGGAGATTATTAGGTCTTCTTTGAAGGTTTGATAGAATTCTGCACTAAAACCATCTAGTTCTGGGTGGTTTTTTTTTTTTTGGGGGGGGGGGGGGGTGGGGGACCTTTTTTTTTTTTTTTTTGGTTTTTTGAGACAGGGTTTCTCTGTGTAACCCTGGCTGTCCTGGAACTCACTCTGTAGACCAGGCTGGCCTCGAACTCAGAAATCCACCTGCCTCTGCCTCCCAGGTGCTGGGATTAAAGGCGTGCGCCACCACTGCCCGGCTGGTTGGGAGACTTTTAATGACTGCTTCTATTTCTTTAGGGGTTATGGGACTGTTTAGATGGTTTATGTGATCTGATTTAACTTTGGCATCTGCTATCTGTCTAGAAAATTGTTCATTTCATCCAAATTTTCCAGTTGTGTTGAGTAAGGCTTTTGTTGTAGGATCTGATGATTTTTTGAATTTCCTCAGTTTTTGTTGTTATGTCTCCCTTTTCATTTCTAATTTTGTTAATTTGGATACTGTCTCTGTGCCCTCTGGTTAGTCTGGCTAAGGGTTTATCTATCTTGTTGATTTTCTCAAAGAACCTGGTTTTGTTGATTCTTTGTATAGTTCTTTTTGTTTCTCCTTGGTTGATTTCGGTTCTGAATTTGATTATTTCCTGCTGTCTACTCCTCTTGGGTATATTTGCTTCTTTTTGTTCTAGAGTTTTCAGGTGTGCTGTCAAGTTGCTAGTGTATGCTCTCTCCAGTTTCTTTTTGGAGGCACTTAGAGCTATGAGTTTTCTTCTTAGCACTGCTGCCATTGTGTCCCATTAGTTTTGGTATGATGTATCTTCATTTTCATTAAATTCTAAAAAGTCTTTGATTTCTTTCTTTATTTCTTCCTTCACCAAGTTTTCATGAGTAGGGCGTTGTTCAGCTTCCATGTGTATGTGGGCTTTCTGTTGTTTTTGTTGCTATTGAAGACCAGCCTTAGTCTGTGGTGATCTGATAAAATGCATGAGATTATTTCAATCTTCTTGTATCTCTTGAGGCCTGTTTAGTGACCGATTATATGGTCAATTTTGGAGAGGATGCTATGAGGTGCTAAGAAGAAGGTATATTCTCTTGTTTTAGGATGAAATGTTCTAGAAATATCTGTCAAATTCATTTGGTTCATAACATCTGTTAGTTTCACTGTGTCTCTGTTTAGTTTCTGTTTCCATGATCTGTCCATTGCTGAGAGTGGGGTGTTGAAATCCCCCACTATTACTGTGTGCAGTGCAATGTGTGCTTTGAGTTTTAGTAAAGTTTCTTTTATGAATGTGGGTGACCTTGCATTTGGAGCATAGATGTTCAGAATTGAAAGTTCATCTTGGTAGATTTTTTTCCTTTGATGAGTATAAAATGTCCTTCCTTATCTTTTTTGATAACTTTTGGTTGAAAGCAGATTTTATTTGATATTAGAATGGCTACTCCAGCTTGTTTCTTGGGACCATTTGCTTGGAAAATTGTTTTCCAGCCTTTTACTCTGAGGTAGTGTCTCTCTTTGTCACTGAAGTACATTTCCTGTATGCAGCAAAATTCTGGGTCCTGTTTACATATCCAGTCTGCTAGTCTATGTTTTTTTTAATTGGGGAATTGAGTCCATTGATGTTAAGAGATATTAAGGAAAAGTGATTGCTGCTTCCTGTTATTTTTGTTGCTAGAGGTGGAATTATGTTTATGTGGCTATCTTCTTTTTCGTTTGTTGAAAGATTACTTTGTTGTTTTTTTCTAGGGTGTGGTTTCCCTCCTTGTTGGAGTTTTCCATTTATTATCCTTTGTAGGGATGGATTTTTTTTGAAAGATATTATGTAAATTTGGTTTTGTCACAGAATATCTTGGTTTCTCCATCTATGGTAATTGAGAGTTTTGCTGAGTACAGTAGCTTGAGCTGGCATTTGTGTTCTCTTAGGGTCTGTATGACATCTGCCCAGGATCTTCTGGCTTTTATACTCTCTAGTGAGAAGTTAGGTGTAAGTTTTATAGGTCTGCCTTTATATTTAACTTGACCTTTTTCCCTTACTGCTTTTAATATTCTTTCTTTAGGTCTGCCTTTATATGTTACTTGACCTTTTTCTCTTACTGCTTTTAATATTCTTTCTTTGTTTTGTGCATTTGGTGTTTTGATTATTATGTGACAGGAGGAATTTCTTTTCTTGTCCACACTATTTGGAGTTCTTGTATATTCATCAGCATCTCTTTCTTTAGGTTAAGGAAGTTTTCTTCTATAATTTTGTTGAAGATATTTACTGGCCCTTTAAGCTAGGAATCTTCTCTCTTTTCTATACCTATTATCCTTAGGTTTGGTCTTCTCATTGTGCCCTGGATTTCCTGAATGTGTTGGGTTAGGAGCTTTTTGCATTTTGACAGTTGTGTCAATGTTTCCTATGGCATCTTCTGCACCTGAGATTCTCTCTTCTATCTCTTGTATTCTGTTGGTGATGTTTGCATGTATGACTCCTGATCGCTTTCCTAGGTTTTCTATATTCAGGGTAGTCTCCCTTTGTGATTTTTTTTATTGTTTCTATTTCCATTTTTAGATCTTGGGTGGTTTTGTTCAATTCCTTCACCTGTTTGGTTGTTTTCCTATAATCTTTAAGGGACTTTTGTGCTTCCTCTTTTAGAGCTCCTAGCTGTTTATCTGTGTTCTCCTATATTGTTTCTTTCTTTTCTTTTTTTGGTTTTTTGTTTTTTTGGTTTTTTTGAGATAGGGTTTCTCTGTGTAGTCCTGGCTGTCCTGGAACTCACTCTGTAGACCAGGCTGGCCTCGAACTCAGAAAGCCGCCTGCCTCTGCCTCCTAAGTGCTGGGATTAAAGGCGTGTGCTACCACTGCCGGGCACTCCTGTATTTCTTTAAGGGAATTACTTATATCCTTCTTAAAGTCCTCTATCATCATCATGAGAAGTGATTTTAAATCTGAATCTTGCTTTTCTGGTGTCATGGGGTATCCAGGACTTGCTATGGTGGGAGAACTGGGTTCTGATGATGCCAAGTAACCTTGGTTTCTGTTGCTTATGGTCTTATGCTTGCCTCTGGCCATCTTGTTATCTCTAGTACTACCTGCCCTTGCTGTCTCTGACTGAAGCCTGTCCCTCCTGTGATCCTGGTTGTATCAGAACTCTTCAGAATCCATCTGTCTCTGTGATCCTGTGATCCTGAGATCCTGGGTGTGTCAGAGCTCCTGGGAGTCAAGCTGCTGCTGTGATCCTGAAATCCTGGTGTGATCAAGCTCCTGAGATCCTGTGATTCTGGGTGTGTTAGAGCTCCTGGGAGTCGAGCTTCCTCTGAGTGTTGTGGGACTGGGTGCAGGACCAGTGCCCAAGGTCTGCTCAGGGCACCGGCTTAGACTGGAAGGAATCTATGTGATCTTTCATGTCCATTACTCTTAGGTAACTAAGAGCTCCAGTATTGGATGCACATGTACTTAAAATTCTTATAACTTCTTGATCCCTTTTATTAATATATAATGGTCTTATTTATCCCTTCTAGTTTTGGTTTGTGTCTACTCCAGCTTCTTTTTGGCTATTTCCTTTATAGATATTTTCCATCCTTTAACCTGGAGTTGATGGGTATCCATCGGTATAGTTCTTGGAGACAACAAATAGTTGGATGTAATTTTTGATCATGTTAATCAGCCTATTCTTGATTGGAAACTGAAGCCATTTACATTTAAGAGCATTTTAGGGAAGCTTTACTAATTTTTGTAATTTTACTGAATGCTTTTCTGGTTGGATTGTTTGTTCTTTAACTTATTCTCTATAGGTGTGTTTCCTAGTTTACTGGTGGACATGACAGACTCCTTGATAGCTCTCCTTTACCAGTTCCTCTCATGACATTTCTTTCCTGTGCTCTCATGGTTGACTTTCTTCCTTCTCTGTGTACAGCATTTCTATAATTTGGTTCTGCAGTGGATTGGTGTGATCAAAAACTGCCTTAGACTATGCTTATCTCAAAATGTCCTATTTTTCCAGTATTTAAAAAAGTATGATAGCTACTTCTCCATTGCTATGATAAAACACCATGACCAAGAACAGTTTAAACAAGTTTATTTTGGCTTATGGTGTGAAAGGGCTAGGTGTCTATCATAGCTGAAAAAGCATGGCAGGAGGGACAGGAAGCTGGCCAGTCACAACTTTCCTTTACATACCAGAAATGGGGAGAACAGGAAGTGTGGCATGGTTATACACCCTCAAAGCCTTACCCAGTGACATACTTCCTCCAGAAAGTTTACACTTAAATTTTAGGACTGAAAAGTTCAGTAACCTCCCCAAACATTACCCCAAAGTAAATCTTCAAATAAGGAGCCTATGGAGACACTCCTCATCCAAGTGGCCTCAGCTGGCTCTAGCAATCTTGGTTGGTAGTTATCTTTCTAGGCTTGAAAAGTATGTTTTTCTGGCTTTTACAGTTGCTGACAAGGGCTTTGCTGTTATTCTGTCATTGCCTTTGTGGGTTGATTGGTGTTTCCCCTACAGATTTTTGTATTTGTGTTTTAATAATCTGGACTTTTGTGAAGAAGTTTCCCCTGTAAGGTTTAAGGATTTTTTTTAATGTCTCTTATGTTTGGATGTTTATTTCTCTAGATTTGGAGACTCTGCTATAACTTCATTAAATAGACCCTCTATGCCTTCAGCGTTTACCCACACTTCTTCCATCCTATAGATTCTTCGGTTTGGCATCTTGATTTTTACCGAGTTATGAGACATTGCAGTCATGCCTGTTTTTTCTCTTTATTGATGTTTAGATGAAACAGTTCCTCAATCTTGGGCTCTATCCCCGACATTCATTTTCTGCTTGGTTCAGTCTGTGGCATTTCCAGCTTCTCTTTGGATTTAGTTTGTGGAGTTTTTCATTTCTAACAGTTTTGGTTTTGACTTTTGGTTTTCAGAATTTCAACGTCCTCTTTCTGCCCCGCACTGCTCTTTTCCATGCTTCTGATCCCTTCATCTATTCTGCTGACCTTTCTCCTTACTACTCCCTCCTCTCCAGGACCTGGCCATAATTTCCCGTCTTCTGAATAGTTCTTTTTCACTAGCAAACGTATCTTACCTGGCATTTTACCCACTTTAGCACTTTAGGAGTCAATGTTGTGATCTTTCGAAGAGCCATGTTGTCATGTATGTTGGTTACCTTAGCATGGCAGGGACAGACCACCTGACAAGAAGCGACTTACTTACGAAATGGCTTCTTTGGCTGTTGGTCTAAGGGGATGGGTGATTATGGCAGTGACAGCATGAGGTCACTGGTCACACTGTATTCAGAGTCAGAGAGGCATGAATGCTGGTGGTCCTCAGATCAATGCGAAACTCTAAGTCATTGGAGAAAAAGACTATATAGCAACTGTGTGTGTATATATGGGGGAAAGGAGGCGGGTAGGAGGTTAAACATACCAACAATGTGTACTATACACTAAGACATCATCTTACAGTTGTTTGGTTCAGTGAGTCTCAGAAAAACAGACATGAATAAGAGACAACACTAGATCTGTTAAGGATTATGATGCTACCATTTATTGGAGAAAAGAAAAGGGAGAAAATAGCTGTGAAAGGGAGAGGTAACTCTCTCCAGCAACACTCTTTCTCTCTGAAGTGAGTAAAAAGAAAACATATGAACCAAATCCTCAAGACAGAAAAGGCAGTACTCAAGAATATATTTTTGTATATAAAAATTCAGTTATACAATCAGTATCATTGAAAATCAACTACACCTATGCAGTTATAAAAACTTTTTTTTTAAGACAAAATGTTTTAAAAGCTCACTGTATTAGAACAGGTACAATGTTCTGAAGGCATACAAATCCACTGCAGGCATTTGGATTTGGTTGCCCCAGTGCCCAGGGCGCCTATACACAAGGATGCCAGTGCCTTCATCACTGACTCTGCACGCCCTCACTAGCAACTTCACAATCAGAATTACAAGGCCGGAGTTCATGGAGCTATTTTTTTTTTTTAAATTTTGCTGTATTCAAGTTAAGCAAACACAATGAAAAAGACAGGAAAAAAAACCTTTCTTTTTGAACATTTAATAGACAGAGCCATGTGCATTGGTCCAAACACTAGATTTGATTTTGTTTTCTTTTGTTTTGTTTTAAGATAGGGTCTACTCTAGATCCTCCTGCCTCTATCTCCCCAAGTGCTGGGATAATAGTCATGCACCACCATGGCCAGTGTATGCATTTCCAGGGATTGAACCCTGGACCCCATGCATGCTAGGCAAGCACTCTATACATGCAATGGCATTATTCTGAGTACAGAGCATATGTCAGTATTTGTTATGAAGCCATGGGCTGACCTCTCATCTTCAACAGAATTCCTAAACACTAGGCCTACTTTTTCTCTGGTTTCAGACCAGCCAGTTTACAGAAAGTCATTCTGTACATACCCAAGTCTACCTTGTCAGTCACCAGCTCTGCTAGAAGGGATCTGACTTTATGTTGTCAGCTTATATGAATGAAGGCTACCAGCTAATTTCAAGTGTCTCCCATATGTCACAGCAGGGCTGGAAATACTCAAAGAGAATACTCCATCCTGAGTAAACTGGGATTAAACAAACTCCACTGTGTTCCCCCTTCACTAGCCTAAAACACACCAAGATCTCAAAGCAAAAAATGAATTGGCAGGTACTTTAAGATCACCCCTGAAGCAATCCTTTTAAGAAAACTTTCTAAGCAATTTAGACTTCTAGGCGGAAAAATGTGAATTTGCAATGAATTTCAGCTAAGGTTCATTCACTTTTAATAGGATGCTATCTGTAAGCTATAGCACATTATTAAACTTATAAAAAAAATAACTTGAACATTAAAAACAAAACTGCCACAGTCTAGCAGGCATCTTTATACTGCTTTAAACACTGATTTTTTTTTAATTAACTAAAAATAAGTTTTAGGTTGTAAATTCAAAGGGTATGTAAATGACTCTACTGATAAGGGACCAGAGGAAGAGTAAAGTCAGAAGAGCAGGCAGAGGGCACACAGGAAAGGAAATCCACAGTCATGAGTGCACCTCGACTGACCAATTCATTCCACCAAGTCTCCTCCCGTACGTGGCAAAACCTGTCACTCACAGGGACACCAACAACAAAAGCCAAACCAGCCTGGCCCTTCACATCTGTTTCAGATACTGCCCTGCTGTTAATTATTTATTCTAATGAGTGTATTAAAAAGTAATTTTATGTGGAATGTAGTTTGTGATTTCATTTCTTGTTCTCTCAGCCTACAAGTGACTATGTGGCTGGGAGGTGGCAATTAAGACATAATCCACCAAGTCACCATGAGAGTAACAGACACCCAAGCACTGAGACCATCTCCATGGTGAAAATGCCAGGCTGGGAATGTATCTCACCCTTCCCCAAGACAAGATGCCTAGAGCTGGCGTCTGAGCAGCAGCCATACAGAGCAGGAGAGACAAAAGCTCCCTTAGAGCTTGGCCTGTAAAAAAGGACAGTGAGAGAGACAGAATTCAGTGAGCAGGCACCCAACCGCACAGCATCCTAACAATCAGCATGGAGTAGAGAGAGGACCAGCCAAGGCGACCCAAAGCTACTCTCCTGGTCCAGAAGGCATAATGCTGTTCTCAGTGCAGCACTCCACAGACTGCACCTCAGGGAAGGCAGCATCAGGCCTGATGTCCCCCACAGCCTGACTGAGGACCACATTACCTCTACAGTGGTCACTCAACCGTTTCCATCACTTGGCAGTACAATGATGCCCTGCTTACTGGGCAGTGAATAGGAAGAATGAAGGGTGGGGAGAAGAAACAGAAAATGCCAACAGCCATAGTCAGAGGCTAATTCTCCACTTCAGCCTCACTCACTAAGCTGCTTTTAATCAATGCTGCTGGCTTGGTAGGAGACTTTAACAGATTTGAAGTGGCTTTCTTCCTTCCATAGTCCAACAAAAGCAGGGTCAGAAACAACCAAGGGATAAGGCAACTGAAGAAAAAAATTTGGGAGTCTAGAAGATTCTAGAAGACAGTCATCCAAAAGCTGCTTAAATGTGTCCAGATTCAAGCTGTTGAGGCAAACTGGCCACAGGCTGTAGGAATTAGGCCAGAACCTTTTATTCAGACTTGATCTCAACCTAGAACCTCTTCACTGATGCCCCTGCTGGTCAGAGTTTCTGAGGCCACTACTACTTTATGATGATGAAGGCAGTTATCTGTTGCCTGAGTCACTGCGAGCATTCAGTGAGGCAATGCACGACAGGCTACAGTGATGCACACAGAATTAAATATGCTAGACAAATTGATGGGTACGCGCCCATCCTGTCACCGTCAGCACTCATCAGTTCATGGAGACTCGGCTTGCTGTGCGTCCACCAAGCACTTTCGTCTTTCACTGACATCCTCCAGTGAGCCAGCAGGACTTGTCAGCCCACTATTTGGAAACAGTGAAACTGAGAAACCATTAGGTAATTTCCAAGGACTCAACCAGCATGTGACTGGACCACAGCTCACACGTGAATCTGCTGATTTTCTATGCCCACGTTTACACTGCTATGCTATTCAGTCTTGCTAACATCTTTAAAAGATACCTCGGCTCAAGCCCTGTCACCGACAAGGGCGTGGAGAGGTCAGCCTTTTAGGTACATGACCACAGAGTGGTTGGAACTTGCAGCAATGACCCTACCCTCATGTCATCTATGAACCATGGGTACCCCTAAACTCCCCAACGGCCCTTCTCACACCTGAGGCCTTCTGAGACCCAAACTGATTCCCAAGGCTCCCAGGACATGTGCCTCACAGAGCCAGAGGGTAGCATATAATTTTGCTTCCTGACTGAAGACAGGTTGTAGATGCCTTCAACAGCACGGCTGGAATCCTGAAAGACTGAGCTACCCTCTGCCCCACTGCTGATCAGCCTATCCACGCTTCTTCATCTCAGAAGAAAAGACAGTCATTAGCCACAGTTCAGCACTGGCCACAACCGCAGAGACGAGTGCTCACCTCCTGTGGTCTGGCGGTGACAAAACAGAGGTCAGGGTGGAACAGCTGGCCCTGAGCAAAGAGCAAAGGGCAAAGGGCAAACCTAGACTGCCAGGACCTCAAGCTGTCAAGGCAGGGCATTGATGATGCCAGGGACACACTGGGATGGTGGCCACCCAGATGCAGGTAAGCTGCCAAAAAGCAAAATGGGGGAACAGGTAGAAGGCAGCACAAGTGATGCTGAAATCAGAAAAGGCCAGGAGGACAAAAGGAAGTTATGAGAGGTGACACAGGCTCTGAGCAGAGCCATGCCAGGAGAGTCGGCGTCATAACGAAGACTGAGCATCAGGCCACAGCTGGAGCTCCAGGGGATACAGAGACCAACCTGAGCCCTGGTCCTTGACTGCAGTGAGACAACTCACATGGCTCTCATGAGGACCAGACGAGATCCCCAACACAAGAACGCTCTGTGTGTGGTTAGGCACTAGGCTGCAGCATGACCACCCACAGGCTGACCACCAATGTCCAGTGTGGGCTGAGTGTCAATGCTGGACCATTTAGGTTGCTTGGCAGGCGTGCCTACTTCTTGCTGGCCCACGAGGGATCTGTCTTCCATGAACTTCCCTTATCCCAACTCCAGCAAAGAACAGAAAGTAAATATTTATAAATAATGAAAGCAAATAAACAAAGCAAAGAACATGAAGATTTTTCACTTTCTAATGGCTCATGTCCAAAAGGAAATAGCATTTTAGGTCACTACTTCACTCTCAATTAACCAGTGTCACAAGGTCACAAGACAAGACATAGGAGGTGAGGGCAAGAGAAAGAATCCACATTGAACACTAAAAATACATTCCATAGTAAGCTGAATTCAGAACAGCAAGAAGGTGCCATCTAGAAAAAGGAACAACATATCCAGGGCAGGCTTCCAGGGGTCTTAGGACAGGCAGAATCACTTGTTCTCAAACATCAGGGAAGACGCTGTGTGGAGCTGTGGCAATGGTTTTCTTGGAGACCCTGCTAGACCTCCCTGCCGCCGCCTGGGAATCAGTGGCTCCTGAGGTTTATCTGCTGCTATTAGACAAAGACTGTCCTGTGAGAACTCGGTGGAGTACCTCCCAGAGGATAACAGTCACAAGAAGAGTTGTCTACACAAGCCACAGAACCTCACATTGTGTGTTACAGACACTAGGGTTTAGGACTCATGACTGCTCCCACAGGCAACCCTCAAAAATGTTCAAATTGTAAGCAACACACTGCTGCTAGTAAAGGCACGTGTCTGTGAGAGAGAGGTTCAGAGGGCATTTACAGAACTGTCCACCAGCTTCCATCCAGTCCTCCCTGCACACTGGCAGTGCGTTATGTAAGACACACAGCAAAGCACTTCTTCACAGCATCCCTAGGAAGGAAAGACACAGAGATAAATGGGACATGAACACTCAAAGACCTTTCTTGAGCATTTCCCAAGGTACAGTGCTGCTGGGGGGAAATAGTGAAGTCGGACCTACTCCATCAAACTGTGGCACCAACATTTCTTAGCAACTTTCTCCTGGGCAAATTACTGGTCGTGCTGGAGGTTTTAAATTCCTCATCTGTCAGTTGGGGTGTGGCCACTTATCCCATGACAAGCAGACTGCTCATGAATACATGGCAAAGAATAGGCATGTAGCAAATGATGATTATTACCATAATGAGAGAAGATAGGAAGAGAGAACGGACAATGAGAGAGTAAGGAAGTAGACCGCTGCATCTTCACATCAGCCAATCACAGAACACACTGACATCATTAAGGTGTAGTCACCAGGGCTGTTGTTCACTGCTAGCAAGCAGCAGAGGACTGTGAAGGAACATCTTCAGGTCCCTGGCACAAGGAGATGTGTGCAGGCACTGAGCATTACTAACAGGCTGCCTGGGACTCAGTGTAACTCAGGTAAGCAGAGCGGGTGCTCAGCAGACAGCCCATCTATCAGAGCAAACCCTTCTCTTCACTACTTCTGGCTGTGGAAGGTCACTTCAGCTCTGACCCTCACCCCACTCTAGGTCTGACACTGTGTTCTCAGTGTACAGCAAATAAGGACTCAGGGGGTCACATGAGGTGAGTGAGTCCAACTGCCTGAGCAGGTAATGAATTTTAACATCAAAAGCCATCAAGGAGTCATGCATGGTGATACAGGCCTGAGATGCTAGCATTCAGGGAACTGAGGCAAAAGGATTTTAAGTTTGAGGCCTACACTGGCTACACAGAGAATTTGTCTTTAAAAAAAATTTTTTTTAATCTAAAAAGATTCTAATGAAAGACTTTAAAGTCTGCTACATACTAAAGTCCCAGGGGTATTCTGTAAAGTAAGGGGGCTTATGGCCAAACCAAGTCCCTTCCTGCAAGGTCACACAGCACGCCATGGGATCTGGGAAGTTGGGCAGCAGGAACCCACCTAATTTTGCTTAACCTATTTTATAAACTCACATTGTCTTACAACTTTTTTACTGCTGTGTGATCTTCTCTGTAGACACTGGGAAAGCCTATTCTAAAAGCCACACTTAGAACTCACTTTGTGATTCTTCCTACTAAAGGAGACATCTATCTGGCTCAACAAGGCTCACTAGTTCAAAAGGAACTGTATTGTTTCCATCACTTGTACATGCCCATTCTGATCAACTCTGAGCCTCCAAGGAAAGATGCCAAATAACTCCAGTTTTGTGGATAACAGTGACTACACTAGGCTGTGTGCTTAGAAAGGTCTACTCTGGTTAATACCTTGATGACATATGTTAGCCCTGGCTATCCTGGAACTTGCTCATCTTGCTCCACCTGCCTCTACCTCCTGAGTGCAGGGACTAAAGGCATGCACCACCACACTCACCAAGAGCCCACATTTTCATTTTCACTGGACCTAGTAAATTATGTAGGCAGCTTAGGCACAAAGATATGATCAAACTGTTGCCAAATTGATAAATACTTCATTAGATACTCAGACCTAGAAGACCTTCCTTCACATAGCACACTAACTCCTGGGACATCCTTGTCCATATTCTTCTCAGAATAAGTTCCTCCCTGCCCCAAAGGCAGTATTTCACAACTGTTATACTCCTGGGACCCATGCACACATTTTATCAGCTTGTTAGCCTCACTCCAAAACACCTTCAACTCACCATTGGCAGCAGACCTGGAATGTACAAGACATAATGCCCTACCTCCTCCCCAGCCCCTGCACAATTGTTCATTTCCTCAACACAATTACAGAAAACATTTTTATTTAGTAGATGACCAAGAAGAATGAAATTACATGGCTTCATTAGAATGGAATCAGAGGCAAAGGTTCTGTGGCTAACTGTGAAAAGCCTACCATCAAAAGTGGTTATTTAACAAACTCCCAAGCCTCTGGGGATGAGCCAGCCCCACCCACTCCGGTTATCAATGTCTCCTCTGAGTCTTGGTGGTCTAGAGCCACCAAGCCCACTAACTAAGAAGCACTGTTCCCCCAGGGCCCTGTACCTACTTCCCCTTTAGATTCTTCCAAAAATGTTCAGAGTGAGGCCCTCTAAGAAAACAGGCAAGTACGAGAGACCCCATAGCCCTTGTTCAGTTACACTAAACTGATCACCTTTCGAATCGTCACCTCAAAGCTACAGATTAAAGGAACACTAGTGTGCATCCGAGTACTGTCCATGAGAGGACAATGCCCCAAGCACCAGGAACTCAGTCTGGTCAACACATTGCTAGCTGAATGGTGATCACTAATAAGATCAGGAGACTCGTGGCCCTTACCATACTCATCTATAAAACAGATGCATGAACTGTGCCTATCTAGTAAAGATAAAAAACATGCATTCTCTGCAACTAAACTAAAATCTCCAAGCTAAACACCAGATCAGGAGCTGGAGAGATGGTCCAGTGGCTTAGAGCACTTGCTGCTCTTCCAGAGAACCCAGGTTCAATTCCCAGTACCCCTATGGCAACTTATAACCATCTGTTAATTCTAGTTCTAGGGGATTCAAGCCCCTCTTCTAACCTCCACAAAAATGCACACACATGCTAAATAGATATACTCGCTGGAAAAGTACACATTAAAAAAATAAATAAATAAATCTTTTGAAAAGTTGTAAGCCCCATGTAAACACATCATGGTTCACAAATCAAAGAAACCCTATATCCAAATATAGTCTTACCTTGCATATGGGATGTAGGAAAGGCTATACCTACAAAGAAAAACAAACCAAAGATAAACAGAGGCAGCGGGAAAGCCCCAGCAGAAAGCTCCTGAGGCTCTGAGAGCACCCAGGGATTTATCCAACATGTGCACTCACTCACATGTGTGCTCACACTTTCCATCAACACTGTGTCTGCCGTATGAGTAGCTATGTGACAGAGGGGAGTAAGGGGCCCATACAACTACAATCCTCTGACCTTAGCCTGGCTTGTGGTTGTATTTAACAACCTAAAATGGGCAGACTCCAGGTGCCCATATGGCAGCAGAGCTCTATTTGCGGAAAGTAAAAATAAATTCCTCAACAGTTGTGTTCTAATGCTTTGTAAGTTCCCAAGAGACTTTAACTTCAGCCAGGTGAGATCAGTGTTCTATCCCGCTCCCACTAATTAAAAAGCAAATGGACCTTAGCACAATGCTTACAATGCTTACAACGCTTCAAGAACCCAAGTCACACTGCCTGTAAGGAAAACTATGCAGGGGAGAGACGCCTGCCCTGTGTGTTAGACAGAAGACAAGCGTAGCAATAATCAGTTCAAAGGGAATCACCATTTTCCTGAGCCCAGAAGAATGCAGACTCCTTGGGACTGGCTTGAGAAGGAGCCATGTATATGTAGAAACCAGTTTCTGCACCCAAAAAAAGCCAAGAATAAACTCAAGCCATCAAGCCAGGCCAATCCTAGCACCTACTAGCAAAAGTGCCTCCTACTAAAACCAGGCACCACACTTCTGCATGGCGCCCACTTTCCAGGTACACAGGCTTCTTTACCTGTGAACATGGTCAATTCTGAAAGGCAGTTTGACAGAGTATTTCTTCACAAGTTCAAAGTTCCAAAAAAGAAGACTGGATCAAGTTTACATTCTCTAGATCCATTTCTACTAGTGAGGTGACCAGGAGACGTTTATTTAGAATCCCCACTGGCCTCCCTTTTCTCTGTATCCTAGCAGACATTTTATCCCAAATAGAATAATCACACTATACAGAAACTATTTTGCCAGACATCATTACTCCTGGATTAAACGATCAGAGCAACATAGAAATACCTCATATTAAATACAAGCCACCCCAGGATCCCCATCTCCTTTGGATATTATACGCAGGTTTAAATAACCAAAAATCTACAGTTCCATTCATGGCTTTAAAAAGCCATGTCTCTGGTCACCCTTTAAACAGACTTGGCCTTTGAGTTCCACTGGCCTCCAGCGTGTACGCTGCACCACATCCATATGGGCTTCCACTGGCCAGCTCCTGCACCCTTGGCTCAGCTTGACAATGCCCTCTGTGTCTTTCTACAGAACACATGCCGTCACAATCACTGATTTTCTCACCAGCAGCCTTCTCTGGTACTGTCTGTTTGACTCATGGCCTCTTTTTATAAGCTCTTATAATACTTCATTGTTTAGACACAGTTAACAGACATGTGTAGCTGAGTAATATTTGTACATCTCACAGCTAACCACGAGCTCAGCAAAAAATGAGTGGCCTCCAGTGACCACTCAAAACCACTAACGCCACCTGTTAGTGGTGGGCCAAGTCAGCCAGCTGGCTTCTGACACCTGCCTTCCAGCTGCATTAGTGACAGCTCTTCAACTTAAGAGCTTCTGGGTGTTCCTAACCCTCCCACCCACAATACACGGGTTCTCCCTCCTTTCCCTCCATGAGTCAAAGGCAGGGCTGGGAACAAGGAAGGGACACTGATGTCACTTACCATGTCAAGGCCAAAGACTGCAAAATACAGAAGATGAGTGCAAGTCCCTTATTCCACTAGAGAAAAATGGCACAGTTACTGGAATGTGTGTGACAAGGGCTACAAACCACAAAGGTCACAGAAGACGAAAGTTCACACTTACCAGAAAGGCAGAGCACAGGGTAAGTGCAAAACACAACTAGAAAGAGACAGGAAACATTCATTAATGCAATGCAGTTCAAAACGTTTAACCTATCCAAACCATGTAACAACCATGTCAGGAAGAGAACTCCAACTCAACAATAACAATGTATGCTGGCTGAAGAGAAGAAAGCTGAGCTCCTACATTTCAGCTTTCCCTAAATGTCTGCAGATAAGAGCACCTTTCTGGACACGCTGTTCATCCACCAACCTTCTCACTCAAGACACATGGTAGCTGACCACAAACCTCTGCAACTTAACCCCTGTCAATTCTAGCCTCTGGAGAAAAGGTGTCTGAGAACAAAGGTCAACTTGAGATGCCACCCTCACAGCCAGGAAGCCTGTTATCAGTTTACCTGTCACCTGACACTGCTCTATGTCCTTTCTTAGACAGTTTTTCCACAACACACTTGTTAGGCCATCTACATCTGAAAGCTGGGGAAAAAATAGGTGTTCCAGCCGCCTACTGTGCCTTTTCTTAATCAGTGTGCCCTAAGCATTCTCTGTGCCCCTCGCTGTACTCTGAAAGACATAAATAAACAACAAATATAACCATTTATTTATATACAATAAATATAATATAAATATAATAAATATAAAATAAATATATAGTCATGGCCTTGGAGAACATTCTTCTATGAATGAATGAGAGATGCACAAAAAGTAAAATTTAATTTAAAGTATGCTGATCAAGTTCAAATCCCACAACACTGATCATTATTCTAGAAATCTAGAGAATGGGGTCTGGAAAAATTTTGACAGCTATACGGATAACTGAGTCAAAAAAAGAAAGCTATAGTCTGTGTTGCTGGGATAGAGACAAAACCTTCCAGCCATCCATGGCAGTACATGCCTGAGATCTTAGCACTCCGGAAAGTGAGGCAGGAGACAGTAACTTCGAGGCCAATCTGAACAACCTATGAAGCCCTGTCTCAAACAGAAAAACTAAAAGGAGTGTAGCTCAGTGGTAGAGTATTTGCCTAATATGCATGAGGCCATGTTTAATTCCCAGGGTGAAACAGGAAAAGAAAGGACAGGACCTCCTCTACAAAGCCCAGGTGGAAAGCAGTCTGTCCTTACCAGCACCAGGATTGTGGCGATGAGACGCGTAGGCTCAAACATCCGCTTCAGCTGCTTCACTGGCCCCATGAGGAAGATGGTACTAAGAGGCAAACACACAAGCCATTACGGGCAGAGCAGACGCACAGGAGGCACGGCAGCCACCTCCCCAGGAGCTCCTATGGCGGTAACAGAATAGTATTGGCACGAACAGCTCTAGCAGGCTCTGGACTTCCAGGCCTTTTGTACACTGCCCTCATTTAATCCATCAAGGACCTCTGAAGTAGGGACAATTAGTACACTTGATTTAGAGAGGAAGAAAAAGCCCAGGTGGTTATATAACCAAGGTCACCCAACTATGGAAGAGCAGGCCCGAGTCTGCTGCAGAACCCCTCTCTCTCTCTCTCTCTCTCTCTCTCTCTCTCTCTCTCTCTCTCTC
>NW_021604588.1:10514642-10530805 GCF_004785775.1 Grammomys surdaster
CTCTCTCTCTCTCTCTCTCTCTCTCTCTCTCTCTCTCTCTCTCTCTCCACACTGCACACCACCCTCTCTGAAAGGTGCTACTTTGCCTCCCTGACTACCTACCCATAGAAGCAAACCAAGATTCAGACTTAGGAAACAAAAAGCATGCCCTAGAGGTTCAGGAATTTCAATAGCATCCACTATGGTTGCTGGTGTGCCGGCTTACAGCTGGCTAAGTCCCAGGTGTTACATACAGTACTCATTCCGTCCCCTCAACAACTCTGAGCTGCGGGTTACTGTACCTGAGATCCCATAGAAGACAAAGCACTAGTGCTCAGCCCACATCTACTCTGGAGGCCCTAGTGTGATTCTGGATGAAGGGGGTGCGAGAGCTCACTAATGGAAGAGAGTGGTCACAAGGGAAACACACACACCTAACACACCAAGTGCAGGCACCAGGCTTCAGTCACACTTTCTGGATCCCAAAGAAGTACCCAAGTGGCAGGCACACCTTACGGGTGCTCTGTATCGGTGACACTCAATACAAGCGGCACAGATAACATTAACTACTGAGCATTCAAAAAAGGCAGTTTGTTGTTGTTTACAATGTGTCTGCCTCTCTTTGAGGTTAAGCTATTTTCTGAGCTCAAGTGTCCAGGCTCAGAAACTTCTTTCCCCTCATAACACCAAAAGTAATGTCTCTTCACTGCTTCCCGCTGCCCTGCTATGGAGTCTGTCCCATTAAGATAAGCTCTTTTGTTGTAGTAAGCAACATGCATCTATAATTATGCGCACTCTAGACTATACATTTAACTCACACTGTAGGCCCAAAGCAAACCCACAGAAACCAGCATCTTACTAAAAACTCAAGGCTGGAGAAGCTAAGACCAGTGGGTATGGTGGCACACAAACGGGCAGATCTCTGTGAACTTCAGACCAGTCTAGTCTATGTAGTGAGTTCCAGGACAGACAAGGCTACGTAGAGACCTTGTTTCATTAAGAAAAAGAAAGAAAGCTGGGCGGTGGTGGCGCACGCCTTTAATCCCAGCACTCAGGAGGCAGAGGCAGGTGGATTTCTGAGTCTGAGGCCAGCCTGGTCTACAGAGTGAGTTCCAGGACAGCCAGGGCTACACAGAGAAACCCTGTCTCGAAAAACCCAAAAAAAAAAAAAGAAAAAGAAAAAGAAAAAGAGAGAGAGAGAGGGAGAGAGAGAGAGAAAGAGAGAAAGAGAGAAAGAAAGAAGTAAGTTAAGCCTAGATTATACATTCTACCATCCACCTACGGGTAGGAACAGTGCTGGAGTTTGGATAGAACTTGGGACAAGTGAGGCACACATGCAGGCAGCCCTTGACAAGTGTTTTACACTGTTAACAAGTCATTGCAACCTGTGCTGTCTCCTAAGTATAGACAAGACAGAGAAGAAGGGGGAGGTTACCAGTTCCAGGAAGGAGGCAGTAATCAGCAAAGCTTCACACACACATACACACATACACACATATACACACACATACATGCATGTACGTGTGCATGCACAAGAGGTGAGATTAGAGCCAGGATCTGACAAATGAGCAAGTCATCAGCCAGACTGGGGAGCAGAGAGGTGGGCAGGACAGCAGGCAGAGAACATGGTCTGAGAAGCAGCACAGGGATGCCTGGAGATACTCTGTTTGGATTCCATCTGCAGAGAAGGGGCAGGGAGTCACACAGGACTATAAACAAAGGCTCCCTAGCCTGGACTGGAGAGGGGCAAGAAGAGGGGAGAAGAATGCCAACCAAGAAGGTTGGAGTAGCTGCTAAAGAGAAGATGGAAGAGTTAAAAGCAATCCAGGGACCACCTTCTGTAAGAAACTGCCTCGACCTGCTGTTAGGTAAGAAAAGACAACAGCTACTGAGTAATTATGACACATGGGAAAACTTGGGCTCCTGGACCCCTTTCCCCATAGGACTCTGAAGTTATTTATAGAAACATGGGGGAGAATAAAGGGGAAGGAAAGATGGCCCAGTCAGATTCCTGAAGTGCATTCTGATAGGGCTAGGACAGCATTTCCCACTGGAGGCAGGACCAGCATTGTCTGCACAGATGCAGTTGAAGTATCAGAGTGAACAAGGTCACTCCAGTTATCTGTGCACCTGATGTAGGCTGAATGGGTGACCTCCTCTGGAAAGCACACACCATGTGCCTCACACAGAAGAATGGTGTGGCACCACATGGTAACCAGTTGCCAGTCTCACAGCCACTCACATGGTGAGCCCTTTCAGAAGCAGCAGCTGCATCCCTGTCTCTGAGGGCAGTGAGAGCAGCACAAGGAGGGCTGGCTACGTCGTGTACCTGGGAGAAATTATTCCAATGCTTTCTGCTAAGTTCCCTCATACAAAGCACCGGTGACACGATTTCTGGATTCTCCCAGGGGTGTCAGAGATAAACTACAACATAGGATATTTTTGAATTAAGAAGATATGAAGGTGATACATGCCAAGTATCTACCTTCTCTCCAAATTCTTAAAGACAAGGAGCATCTTCTCCCTTCCTCCCTCCCTCACATACGATGGCTATTCACCATCTAATAAAGAACAAGGCTGAAGAAAAGAAACAAGAAGAAGGTTACCTCCCGATTGATGTGATGTTACCCAGAGTGTAAAACACTGCAAAGAGGCCGAGTCCCTTCCTGGGCACCCACAGCAGAAGAGTACCCTAAAGGGAAGCAGAGGACATGTGCACGTGAGCGCAGTGACCCCCACAGACACCAGAGCCACACAGCCGCCCTCCCTGCCTCCTATCTCCCTCCCTGTTTATCCATACTCTGTTTAATTTAATGTCAAAGAGAAAACTGGGCAAAGGGAAGGCTACAGCAGAGAACTAGGCAAAGGCCATGGACAGAAGGAAATCTTACCAGCAGTGAGCACAGGATTCCTAGAGCAAAGCATGCAATGAAGCCTTTTATTCTAGTGCTCCAGCTTAGCGATGACGCCTCCACAACCTGCAGTTTCAAAAACGACAATTACATACATACACACACACTTACTGAAAACAAACAAACAAGACAAATGGTCTTAAGGGCCAACAGCAATGGTGCTCTGAGCCAGTGAGATAGCTCAGCAGGTAGAGGGGCTTGGAGTGTACGCCCGCTCATCTCGTTCCCTCCCTGGAAATCACATAAAGGTACAAGGAGATGAGTCCGCAGGTTGGCCCCTGGCCTCCACGTGAGTGCTGCCCATGTACTCCCACACACATACATGACAAAAAAAAATTAAGGAAGGAAGGAAGGAAGAGAGGGAGGTAGAGGAGAGGGGAGAGAAGGCGAGAGGAGGAGGGAAGAGGGAGGGAAGAAAGAAAGGATGAAGGAAGGGAATATGGAATCCTACACACTCACAGCTACACAAAGCCTTCACATACAGCTCTTAGCAGAGCTAAGAACTCCTATCCAGACCTGACTCTTCCCTCCAGCAACTTATGTTTACTGCGCCTCAAGTGGGGCATCCCCAAGGCAGAGACTTCCTGCTTCAAGCACAAGCAGGGAGCTGACCTTAGCACAACCTTTACAACAGTCCAGGTGGGACAAGCCTACAACTAGAAGGGTGGGGCTCTGCCAGGCAGGGCCTGGGTCATGGGAGAATAGTGAGGGCTGGACACTGGTCCATGTTCTCTTATTTCTCTTATCACCCCAGAAGTCGCTGCAACATTTCCGGGACCTCAGAGGGAAAAGGCCCTCACACTTACCAAAACACATTGTTACTTAAGTCTTACTTATACTGTGCCACCAATAGCCAAACCACCCAGCCAACCCCAGCCAATTAATCACTTTCCATGCCTCTTGATGCTCTACCATTCTCAGCCTGATTAATGCTTGCTCCAGGTAAAGTTCAAGGGAAGCCAACACTTCATGGAGAACTCTACTAAACAGAAAAGTTGGAGCGCAGATCTCAGTGGCCCTTTCCCATATCCAAGATGACACGTGTCTGTCTGTACCAGAGGCCTTGCTAGGCTCTCCATAAGATCCAAGAGGGTTCACTGCCACAAACGGACACCAGAAGCTGCAACTAAGAGATCAAACAGAATCAGCAGAGCCAGGGCAGCATGCACACACCCAAGTGCCCCTTATGCCGGCAGCACAGCCTCACAAAGGGGGTGAAGCAGCCCGCTGGAGTGCCACCTGACTGATGGAGGAAGGCAGGTGTGCAGGACCACTCCCTCAGCCCGCTCAACCCGACTGGCCCTAGCTCAGTGACCTACTTCCAACTTGTCAAACCAGAAGCTGGAAGAGATGATAAAGAGGCCCCTCAGATGTGACAGGCACTGTGCAGAGAGGCTTAATCTCCACCAGGAGAAGGTATTTAAGTCACCAAAAAGGAGCCCCCTCCCCCAACTTCCGTAGAGTCACAGGTACTGACACTGCAATCACACACACACACACACACACACACACACACACACACACACACACCCTCTGAGCATCTGCAGAAACTTGACAGAATATGACCCTGAAGAGAAGGCACATTGGGGATGGGCGGCTAGGAATGTAGCTCCGTGGTACAGTACTTGCCTAGCATAAGCAAGACTTTGGGTTCCATCTCTAGCACCTCAAAAAGGGGTGCAACATAATCCCTAACTACATTCCAAACATTTGTCCTTATCCCATAGATAAGTGTAGTACTCACCCCTTACCTAGGAAACCTAAGGTTCAGGGGTCATTGTGGAAGAAGGGACAGAAAAACTTTAAGAGCCAGGGGAAGAGGTAGGTAGAAGACATAAGATTATGTCTTCTAGAAATGTCAGGAGCCACACCCTTGAAGTCTCACTAACAAGGCTGCCTAAACATGACCTGAACAAGGAAACATCAATAGACACGCTAAAGTGGAAGTGGAAAACTTAAGAGGCCTCAACCCTAGACAACTACAGGCAACTGTGGAATGCTGGAGCAGGTGAAACATCTTCCCCAGGGAACACACCAACTGGTTACCTAATACCAAATGATCAGCTGAAAAACACAGATGTACAAGTAACAAGACACAGGCTTAGCAGGTGGAATTTATGTATTTAGTAACACGTGTGTGCGTGCACACACACACACAACTACCACTAACAACAACAGCAACACAAGAACAATAACAACAACAAAAGAAAGAGACCGTGAATCTGAAAGGAGGCAAGCCAGTGTAGATACACGAAAAGGTTTGGAGGGAGAAAAAGGAAGGGGGAAACGAAGTAATTGTGTGTGTGTGTGTGTGTGTGTGTGTGTGTGTGTGTGTGTGTGTGTCTGTATTCATGCCATTCATTCCATGTACTTAATTTCTATAGTCTATAATATATATACATTTAATAAGGAGGGCATGTACTACCATGCTAGGACCTGACAGCGGAGCCCTGTGTTTCTAAGCAGAGGCTACTGGTCCACCTAGAAGAGCCTGTTTCAACTCCCCCAGCTCTAAAGTAGCCGTGGGATGCTGCTACCAGGCATGACAGGGCCCTAGACAATCAAGTTAGACCTCTCCTGACTAACTCATGTAATTAATTTCCCACCAAGAGCAGAAGGAAACGAACAGCTCCCACTCTCCCCATCGTGCATGGTGGAAACAACCGAGCCATATAAAGAGAGGAGTTTCAGGGCAGTGAATAAACTGCCGGGGGTCACCAGCATCAACACCCACACTCGGAAAGGTCAACCTTTTTCTGTTTGGGGGATAAACTGTAAAATATCAAAGTTGAATTAGCCTTGGCATCGGAATCTGAGCAAGACAGTAAGATGCATGCCTCTGAAGACATTAAAATCACTGGTAAGAGTCATCCTTGTTACCATAGTGATGAGGATCCCCACCTGTCATGCTGGTGACCAGAGTTCGATTCCCAACTGACTGGGAGACTGACTAGCAGCGGCCCTTTAGATGGATAGTAGGGGTGGTGGAGGTGGTGGCAGTAAACAATCCCATTGGGAGGCAGAGGCAGACGGATCTCTGAGTTGGAGGCCGGCCTGATCTACAGAGCAAGTTCCAGAACAGCCAGGGCTACACAGAGAAAACCTGTCTGGAAAAACAAAAAACAAAAAGAAAAAATAAAATCATGGGCAAGACAAAGCATTTCTGCCAAAAAGTATGGTTCTGCTTTCTACCGTCAGACGAGAGTAATACTTGGTTCAACAAATGTCTCAAGATGACCCTGTCTAAATGCTCACCCAAATGCTACCTGTTCTTTAATGGGGATAGGGACACAGGGTAGGGAACAGGGGTAACTCACTACCACGTTTCCCACTGTATGTGTGTTCTGTCATGGAAAGAGGAGAAAGTTGCTGTTCCACTTCCTCTAAGTAGACTCCGTGAAAGGAAAGTACTTTTTGTCAATTTCTGAAAGTGAATTCAGTTGATGGAAAAAATCTTTCTCTACTCTTGTTGTTTCTGGAAACCCTGCTAGGACAGAGCTTTTTTCAAAAATCAAAATGGCTAAAACAGTACCTAGACAGAGTGTGTAGGGAATGTACTCACAAGCTGTCTGACTGGTGGTCATACACAAAGGTCCCTTTGACTCCAGGATGGAGAAGGAAGAGAGACTATTGCCAAGAGCTATACTTAGGGACGGCCCAGGAAGGTGAGACTGGCAACCGGTAAGAAAGGAATGCTGTGTTATTCCTGTGAGGTATGATCAGACACCCTTCAGACCTTTGTCCCAAGAACGCTTTCCAGAAAACAGAAAGCCTATTCTTTCAGAAAGGACTCTACTGAAACCAGGATTTAAGTGCAATTATGAAGATGGGTGTCAATTAGAGGGCTCAGATCAGAAGGCTGTTTGTGTGTATGGGCCCTGCCAACTCTACAGCTACCTAGAAAGGACAGAAGATAGAAGTTCTCAGTTTCTCTGTTGGCATTAAAGTAAATTAGAAATTTTTTTTTTTAACTTTTCTGGTAACTTCTTACAGGTTACATAACTGAAAAGACTTGAAAGTGACTCCATCCAGCTAACCATACAAACGGGAATTTAACCACAGAATCCTTCAGTTTTTCCGAAAATGTAACCACGCTAGTGAGTACTTAAAAGGAGGTGGGACCTAGTAAGTGATTAACAAGCCAAAACATCCCCAAAGAAGAACTCTATTGGCTACAGAATATTTCCTGGAGTTCCAGACCTGGAAATGGTCACACGATACTCGTATCAACAGGAATTGTACTAGGAAAGAGGAAACTGAGAATATTTTCAAACAAGAGTGAAGCCACAATCTTTTACAAATAGATGTAACATATGCCTGAGTTGAAGTGGAGATCAAAGCCCTTCACTGAATCCAACACAAGCATTCACCATTTAGGAAGAAAGGGGTGAAGGGGGAGGGATGTCTAGGCAATTTGTTTTCAAATGGCACTACATCACTCCAGAAGATGACAACACCTCCCGGTCAACACTGCACCCTCCACCAGTCTCCTCTAAGACCCCAACTTTGTACAACAGCGTGTTGTTACTTCTACAGAGCTTATCTTTACATGACAATGATGGGCAACTAAGTCTTGGGGCGTTTGTAGGTTTCATCTCATATGAAAGTTCACATGAAGCCAGAATTTTAAAAATGAAAAAAAATTAAAACATGAAAATCACTGATTTGAATTTTAATGGTCATGCAGAGTTTAGAAAGTTGCACTCCAGAGCCTAATTGCAAGTAATCTTGTGCTAGCTTTAGCCCCCACGGAAGCAGTCTTTTCTTGCCCACCTGTGTCTGATATAACAGTGACTAACCTACCTGTAACTACAAGGAAAAACCACCTTGGAATTTATTAACTTAACAAGGTCTTAACAATGCCATCAGCCAGCCACTTAACAAGGTCTTAACAATGCCATCAGCCAGCCCCTCGGAGCTGCAGCTGAGATTCTTCCACGCTGCTGTAACTGCCTGCTTACTGCTTCCACTGACGTGCCTGAAAAGTACCTTAATTACTTTGTTTTGTTACTCTAAGAACTTATCAAACTGTTATCATGTTGGAACACTGATTTTGCAGTAACCTGAATCTGTCCTGGGGCCATGGTCACTCATATTTGGCTTCAAAATAATTTCTTACTCCCTCGGAGGTGCAAGTGTATTTTTGCAAAGACAAAACTCAGAACAAAATCAACCACAGAAGAGGGAGCAGAATGTTGGGAAAAGCACAAGAAGCACAAGTAAACATTAAATAGTAACTCCAGTTTCCAAGGGGAAAGGGCTATAGCATCTTTCTTGTTCAACACCCTTCTTTCTCAGAAGGGGAAACCGGGACTAAGGAAACATCAAGTAAAACGTAATTCTGTCTTCAAGAAAGGAAATGTAAACAAACTTCCAAAGCACTTAAAATGTGACATTCTGAGTGGCTCTGGAGCACGGGGACTTTGAGAGCAAGTTGCAGAGCTATCAAAGCCCTACTAATAAAACAAACACACTGGCAGTCTCCGGGCGTGTTGGAAATCTGTAGTCTAGGAAGTAACCTTGGAGACTCAGAGACCTGGTAGGTCCCTGTTATTAGGCGTTCACAGAGTTTTACAATTACAAAGCAGTACGCATAAGGTCTGGTTCTCACACCCCACAACCTAAACTAGTCCGCGATCCGACGGAGGATCCTTCTAAGAAGGCCGCCGGCCTCGCCCAACCAAAGGGCTCTCCCGGGCCGGTCGGGCTGGGATGGGGGCTCGGGGCCGGGGATCCAGGAGGCCTCGGTACCCACACTCCCACTCCACAGATTTCTGAGGTCCTGCTTCAGAGCCTCCAGCCCTTCGGAGGGAATGTTGGGGAGGGTTCGAGAGCCACGCCTTCCACAAAGAGCCCGCGCTGCCACCTGTGGCTGTGTCCCAGCAGAGCTCAGCGTCGCGGGCGGGAGGAGAGCAGGACAGCTTTCCAAGAAACGCCAACTTCCCCAAGCTGCACTCACCTCGGACAGACCGCTGCGGTCCTCGGTGTCCTGGCCGCTCAGCACCTTCTTCAGCTTGTCCATGTCAGGACCCCGTCCGCCGCCTTCGGCGTTCGTACTGCCGACCGCTCTTCGGGTGCGCAGCCACCGCCCCTCCGCCCGCTGCCAACCACGGCGCGCCCCGCCCAGGCACCTGCCCACCTGCCCGCCCGGCATGCCCCGCGCCAGCCACGCCCCCTGAACGAGCCCCTAGGGGTCACCTGGGGCGGGGCCGGAAGAGTTGGGGTGAAGTCAGCCAGGGGAAAGCGAGCTGCGCGCCTGGACTTCGCGGATTCGTTCCAGCGCCCAGCACCACCATGTGCCAGGGGTTGGAAGAACGCAGGCCTTTGGCGGGCTTACCCATGGATGCTGAAGTTAATCCGCTGGTGGTTGTGTGTACACCGCAGAGCTATAAATAAATAAACAAACAAACAAATAAATTTTATGTATATTAATAATTATAAAATAATATATATTATATGTATATATATCGACGCTAAGTGGAACAAATCAGTGTGCAACAGGCTGTAGCAGTAAAACTGTATATATTCATAAAAGCAGCACTTCCAACGTAATTCCTAGGGGAAATGGTGGCTCGGGAGGTATGACTTGGACAAGGCCTGAGAACAGATGACAAATGATGAGGAGAATCAATATTTTTGTTTTGGTAGATGCTTTACTTCAGTCTGCAGCACTACTAAGGCTATGAAGCAGAATCTGTACGAAGTCATGGGATCTTCCAGACAAGACAGAAGTGTGCTCAGCTTGCACTCTGGTTGCCAGGGATATCTGGAACACCTATGTTAAGATTAAATTGATTCAGAAAAAGCACTGAGACGGAGGTGTAGCTCAGTCAGAGAATGCTTGCCTAACATACGCAAGGCTTTGGGTTCAGTTCCCACCACTGTCCCTGCTTCCCAAGAAAATGGGAAAGGAACACAAAGGAACTTCAGAAACACTAGGTCACTCTACCACCTCCTTCCTCCATCTGAGACTCGCGGGAGTGTAGGAATGCTGCGGGGAGGATCCACGTATTACCTTGTGAGTTCTCCAGCGTCCTTCCTCACTTGCAGAAATACATAAGACCTTTAAGATCAGGTGCTGCTGCTTTTGCTGGGATACCTCTTACCTGCTACATTCTCCAGTGAGTTCTTACACATCTCTGTAAGAAGTCAAACATCAGCGCTCAGTGCAAAGGCCATCCACTGGAGTCAGAAAGACCTGGGAATCAAAACTCCAGCTCTGTCATTTGTCATGTATATGTCCTTGAGCAAGTAGCTCCTTAGCCTTTCTGGTCCCCAGCTGTTTTCCTCTGTAAAGTGAGCACAGGGCTTCCAAACATGACTGTGGAAAGCAACCATGACTAGACAGACTGGTGTGGAGTGGAGGGACGTTAGGTTAGCGTTTAGTAGAAGCTGCCCTTGTTCTCCCAGCTCTAATGCCTTTTCCAAGCCACCTGTGGTGGCTTGATAGAAATAGCCCCCACAGACTCATAGGGAATGGTACTATTATGTGTGGCCTTGCTGCAACAGTGTGGCCTTGTTAGAGGAAGTGTGTCACTGTGGGGGAAGCTTTGAGGTCTCCTGTGCTCAAGGTCTGCCCGGTGTGGTACGTAGTCTCCTACCAGATTTAGATCAAGATGTAGAACTCTCAGCTCTTTCTCCAGCACCATGTCTGCCTGTGGGCTGCCATGCTTCCTGCCATGATGATAATAGACTGAATTTCTGAAACTGCTAAAGCCAGCCCAAATTAAATATTTTCCTTTATAAGAGTTGCCTTGGTCTTGGTGTCTCTTCACAGCAATAAAACCCTAAGACACCACCTGCCAGGCATGGTGGTGTACACCTTTAACCCCAGCACTTAGGAGGCAGAAGCAGGTGAATCTCTGTGAGTTCAAGGCCAGCCTGGTCTACAAAGCAAATCAGGACAGCCAGGGCTCTGTTACACAGAGAAACCCTGTCTCAGAAAACAAACAAACACCACCACACAACACCGACGTGGGCAGTTCTTTCCTCTGTGTGCCGGCAGCACTTTTTTTTTAAGCACATCTATACACAGCTTGATAGTGTCGAACCCGTTCCAGTCTGTGTCCTCTCCAGTGTGAGATCTTCACCAATAACATCTGGAGAACGAGATGCTTGACAAATCCGGAGCATGTGCTTCCTGTCTTCTCGTCGCGCTGACATTTACAGTTCCAGAAGTACTCTCAGTTCAGTGCAGTGCTCACAACAAAGCACACAGAGGTTGAAGGATATTTGATCATGCGACACTGTCCTTAAATGTCGCTACACGGAGGCTTAGGCAGAACTCACAAGACTCACAGATCCTGAAGCACAGAACACCAGACTGGATTACAGAAAGTATCTCTGTCAAAACTGCAGCTCCAAGAAGTCAAAACCTTTCAGCTCTATTATTATTACTACTGTGTAGCGATTTAATTTATTAGCATGTGTTAAATATAAGTAAATAAGTGTGTCACGTTTCTTACCTTTATCTTCCATAGAGAGTTTTGAATATGTTAGGAAAATTTTTTTTAAGATTTACTTATTTATTTTGTGTGTATGAGTGCTCTATCTGCATGTACACCTGCACACCAGAAGAGGGCATCAGATCTCATTATAGATGGTTGAAGCCACCATGTGATTGCTGGGAATTGAACTCAGGACCTCTGGAGGAGCAGCCAGTGCCCTTAACTGCTGAGCCATCTCTCTTGCTCAGGAAATTTCTTAAAATGGAAAAAACTGTTTTATTTTGAAATGGAATTCATCATTACATTAATATATTCTAAATTTGTACTGATCAAATTTCATCCATCTCTGATATTTTTGCCAATTTTTGATCAAATAAAAGCTTTATGGGCTGGAGAGATGGCTCAGTGGTTAAGAGCACTGACTGCTCTTCCAGAGGTCCTGAGTTCAAATCCCAGCAACCACATGGTGGCTCACAACCATCTGTAATGAGATTTGATGCCCTCTTCTGGTGTGTCTGAAGACAGCGACAGTGTACTCATAAATAAAATAAATAAATCTTTAAAAAAAAAAAAGCTTTATGTGTGTTTGTTGATGTTATAGCTAGCTACCTTTTTAATTTTTAAATACTTAAAGCTGATATATAGCCTTTCAGGTCCTGAAATTCTTAGGGCTATGACTCATGACCCAGGCAGAGGACACCAAGTTATAATACAAATCTGTTCAAGATATTAAAAATACAGGAGAATCGTGTTTCGAAACAAGGAAAGCAAGCTTCCTGTCGATGTGTTCATGCACAGTTTTTGTATACAAGAATTGATGAAGGACTCGTATCAGATAACAACCATATGGCCAACCACCCACCTAATAACAAGGTTCTAAATGCAGGAGTGCAGCCTGCAGCGGGAGGGAGAAGTGCCTTTCAGGCAACAGGATTGACATACACAGTTCTTATTCCAGAAAAGCCTTCCAGCCGCAGTCATCTTTCCTGGGGTGATGAGGCTGCCTCTCCTACCCTCAGGCAGCCTCTGTCCCCTACCTGTTCATCTCATGTAGTCAGTTACTTGTGCATTTTTACACACTCTGCTCGACATTGTTGGCACAAATGTAGAACTAAGCACATATGATCCTTGGGTGGAATTTCTGAGACCAAGCTGCCCCTCTGCTAGAGAGAGGAGGAAGTGTTTAGAGCTGATCTCAGAGGCTGTTTTAAGGGCTATATGTGAACATTTATACTATTTGTTTAGGCTATTTGCTCCTTGTACCACTGTTCAAATAGTCCCCTAAGATTCTAGGAGAACCCTGCATAACTGTCTTAAAGCTAACCTTCTACCCACAGTGTTCCCACGACTGCTGATTCATTCTTTATTATTCACTTGAAAAACATTAGTGAGCTATGTGCTGGGAAGGGAATATGCAGTTCCTCCTCTCAAAGCAGATAAAGTTACAAATGGCGGTCTGTGATGAGATTTTTTTTTTTTTACCACTTCAGGGAAATGAGTTAAGAACAAAACAATATCAACATGAGAAACACATAATACACAGCACATGACAATTTGTATAATTGGATGTATTGGTGTACACACTTCTTGGGAAGAGCCTTTTGATCTCTGATGATTTTCTAACATGATGCTAAAGGAAGTGGCTCCTTACCAAGACCAGATGTTGGTATTCTTCCACAATTTTGTGCTCTTGGTGGTATCGTGGGGAGTTTTATATGAATTACATATACAAAAGTCAAGATAACAGGTATCCTAGTTAAAAACAGTGTATAATAAAATAAGGATGTCTAAAAGCCACTGTTTTTATGAATCCACAGATACAAGCAGTCTTTCTCTGCCTCTGTTTATTCTTTTTCTGAATGTTGGGTTATCAGTTATCTCTCTCTCTCTCTCCCTCTCTCTCTCTCTCTCTCTCTTTCTCTCTCTCTCTTTAAACATTCCCTTCTAGAAAGCTTATTCTCTTCAAAAATGTGTTCTACACTGTTGCTTTATCATTTATAAAAAGCTTTTAAAGAATAAAGTAGTGTCTGAGGTCAGAGAAACACGAGTTAAAATGTAGGTTCCTGCACATATCAGTTGTGTGGCCACAGGCAGGTGACTTAATCTTTCTATGATTTGGTGTCTTTATCTGTGACAAGGAAATGAGAACACAAATCCTTAGGGGTTTCTGAGGAGAAAGGGAGACAGATGGTGCCAAATGCTTGACATATCCTTTCAATAAATAGTGCTAAGACACTTGGATATCCATTCAAAAAAGAACGCAGCTGGACTCCTTCCTCCCTCACACCACAGCTGGACTCCTCCCTCACTCCACAGCTGGACTCCTCCCTCACACCACAAATAAGGCCTAAGCCAAATGGACCCTAGTTCTAAACGCAAGAGCTGATGGTTATCAAGCAGGTATGGGCTTATACAAGAATAAATCTTGACCTTGGGTTGGACAATACTGTTTTACATAAGTACAAGCAGCAAAAGTGATAGTGATAGTGCATTGTAATCCCAGCACTCAGGAGGCAGAGGCAGACAGATCTCTGAGATGGAGGCCAACATAGCATACATAGTTGTTGGGCCCCATTTTGGCCCTGGTTTGGGCCTTGAGAATAAACCCAAGCCTGGCTCGAGTTTTGAGATCTATCTCAGTCACTTCCGCACCGGGGTGACTCAACAAGACCTGTTTGGCCCTGCCTTTGTCCGGATGTTGCTGATACAGAGCTTTGCCATTGCCCCTGTCAGTCACCCCATACCTTCTGTCACCCTTTCCTGCCCCCTATATCACCTCACCCCACCAAAACTCCTCTTCCTTATGCTCAAGAGTTTATATAAGCCAGAGGCTGATACATTAAACTTGAGTTCCTGCTTCGACAAGACTTCCGGCGACACTCATCACTCAGCTACACTCACCACTCAGCGACCAGGACCGCTCTCCTCTTATCTGGAGCCGACACATAGTGAGTTCCAGAATAGCTAGGGCTACGTAGACACCTTGTCTCGAGAGAAAGAGGGGGGAAAAAAAGATACAGAGTCAGAGAGACAGAGACAGGAAGAATACAATGAACTTCATAAAAATTAAATTTCTGTATGTACTCAAAGAACACACACACTTACACACAAATGTAAAAACATCTCAAAGGACTTGTGTCCAGAATGTGGAAGAACTCTTCTTCAAAAATAAAAGGCAACCAAGTTTTAAAATAGACAAAGACTCAGTGGACAAGTCTTCATAAATTAATGAAAAAAAATAGACAAAGACTGTCCATAAATAGACTCATTTTCTGAGAAGACACACAGACATCCAGTAAACACATAAAAAGGTGCCAGTGCCATCAATCATTGCAGCAGTCATACACAATGAGGGAGCTCCCTGTCCCCCGAGATTAGCTGTGATTGACAGAACGCATGCTGCTGAAGGTCTGGAGGACTTGAGTTCCTCACGCACTGCGTGTAAGAACAGCAAATGAGAAAGCCACTCGGGAAACCAAATTGGCCGTTCCCCAAAAGTTAAAAAACAGAAATACATAATGACCTGACAATTCAATCTACTCAGATCCCTACCAATAACAACAAAACTATAAATCCATTTTTCAAAGTGCACAAATGTCCATATCAGCTTTATTAATAATAGACAAGAAGTATAAATAGTCCAGTGGCCAGTAAGTGATAGATAAATAACGTATATATATCCATCCATATCTACAATAGGAAAGGGATATTCATCTATGCAACATGGAAGAACTTTGAAAACATAGTAAGAGAAGGAAGCTAGTAAGCAAATGGGGGGATGATTTTTCTGAGAAATGCCTCTTGTAGCTTGAATTTTATAAACCGTCTTTGGCCCAGTCTGTGACCAAGTTAACAGTGTGCTTTGAGGTTACTTAGAACCATGTGCTCATTTTGTTTATATACTGTGTAGTTAGCCAGATCAGAATCATCTGCCCTTTAAGAAGAATTGTGTAATCAGTCTTTCCACAGCTTCTACTCCTGGTGTAATCAACTCTTGCAAGCTAAGCTAGTTGTGTAGCTTTGATCTTTTACCATGTTCCTTATGCCCCCTTCATAGCCCATGGATGCCCCTGACTCAAAACAGTATGTGTGTGTGTGTATATAAGTGTGTAAGATGTGAACTAGACAGCAAAGACTTGCGATCAACACCCCCTCCTCTTTAAAATGTTGAGAACAACATGTGAGCATAGGTTGAGAACAGATGTGGCATCGTGTGCTGTTCTGAGTCAGAGAAACAAGGTTTTCATTGTAAGACCCCTATAAAAGACCACTGAGCAAGAGTTCCCCATTCATTATCCATTATCTGTTCAACAAATCGAGAGGGCAGCCTCTTCAGAACAAACCCATCAGGCTCACTCTTGGGCAGATGATACCAGGGGTGAGTTTCTTTTGCTTTAGATGTCATTGTCTTAATAGAAGATTGTGTTGATGTCCACAACAGATTGTGAATGTCCAACATAGGCAAATCCAGGAAAATTGCAAGCAGACCAGTGGCTGCTTACTAGAGCTGGGGTCGAGGGAGTGGTAAGGAATGACTAGCAGGATGTTTAAAATGCTATAGTCAATGGTGGTAATGGTTGTTTAACTACTAGGAATCGCTAAACTGTACACCTTTATTGTAAGGAAAATCACTGCTACTACAACAGAGCCGTTTCTTGCTCTGGAGTTGTGTGTGTGCACTTTCATGTGAATGCACAGCTGCAAGTGTGGGGGTATGGTGGTTCGGTGTCTTTCTATCACTCTCTACCGTATCGGGGTATGGTGGTTCGGTGTCTTTCTATCACTCTCTACCGTATGGGGTATGGTGGTTCGGTGTCTTTCTTTA
>NW_021604588.1:10530815-10575271 GCF_004785775.1 Grammomys surdaster
TATCACTCTCTACCGTATGGGGTATGGTGGTTCGGTGTCTTTCTTTATCACTCTCTACCGTATGGGGTATGGTGGTTCGGTGTCTTTCTTTATCACTCTCTACGGTATTGGGGTGTGGTGGTTCGGTGTCTTTCTTTATCACTCTCTACCGTATTTTTTTGAGACAGGATCTCTACCTGGAGCTCATTGATCCAGCTACACCGACTAGCCCACAAGCCCCAGTGTAATGTTGTTACGCAACCATTACCTGCCTCTGCCTCTGGGATTACAGTTGTATGCCACTGTGCACAGATTTTTACATAGTTGCTGGGGATTGAACTCAGGTCCTCACGCTTGTGTGGCAAGCACTTTATGAACTGAGCCAGCTCCCCCAGCCCTTAATGGCATTTTTTTTTTACGTGCTTGGCATAGTGACCAACGAATTTCCCAAAATATTACTCCATAATGTAACGAACAGGTGTCCATTCTTTTCTTTCCTTAAATGTGTCCAAGTCTGAACCCAGGAAAATACCAGGGTCCCAATTCATCTATAGATAAATGCTCTTTACCAAACACCTATCATCTTAAGAAAGACTCTCTTCTCAGAAACCCCGCCCACAGCTACCAGGCTAGATGTAGCAAAGAATGGCTGTGAATTCAACTGAACCCAAATTGTAGACATTTGCAGTGTCGGGAGATGGAAGTGACTCCTTTGCACAGATCTGGAGCATGAACTCTGTAGATGACAATGTCCTATCTCAGTGTCGAGAGGTTAGACGAGCCCGGAGGAGTGATACTTTCCCTTGGGTCTCTGCTGCTTCTTTCTAACCCAGTCGCTACTCACCCAACCCTGACTTATAAGCAAACAACAAAACCTAAACATTCTATTCACTATCAGTATCAACTCTATTGTTGCTTTCATTCATTAAAAAAGGCCCTAAATCAAATATTTCCAAGCGCACATAGGAGGAGGTATACGTAGCCAGAGATACCTGTCCAAGCCTCAGACCCTAGCCACGTGGTTGGGGCAGCAATAAGGGAAATGGGGTGATGGCCTCTAAATAAAAATGTTATGTTTGTGTATAGGAAGGAGGATATCTTAGACTTCTTAGTGTTTCATTGCTCTGAAGAGAAACCATGACCAAGGCAATTCTTATAAAAGCAAACATTTAATTGAGGCTGGCTTACAGTTTCAGAGGTTCCGTCCATTACCATCATGATGGGGGAAGTATGGCATCATGCAGGGAGACTTGGTGCTGGAGGAGTCATGAGTTCTACATCTTGATCAGCAGGCAGCCAGAAGGAGACTGTTTTCTGCACTGGGCAGAGCCTGAACATTGGAGAAGCCCTCAAAGCCCACCCCAACAGTGATGCATTTCCTCGAGCAAGGCCACACCTATTTCAACAAAGCCACACCTCTTTTTTTGTTTTGTTTGTTGGTTTGGTTTGGTTTTTTGTTGTTGTTGTTTTTGAGACAGGGTTTTTCTCTAGTCCTGGCTGTCCTGGAACTCACTCTGTATACCAGGCTGACCTTGAACTCAGAAATCCGCCTGCCTCTGCCTCCCAAGTGCTGGGATTAAAGGCGTGCGCCACCACCGCCTGGCGAAAAGCCACACCTCTTAATAGTGCCTCTTCCCATGGGCCAAGCATTCAAACCACCACAGAGAGGTTCAAAAGCTCTGAAGGGAAGCTGGGTGTAGAGGCAGAGGCAGAGGCAGGGGAGGCAGGGGAGGCAGGGGAGGCAGGGGAGGCAGGGGCAGGGGCAGGGGCAGGGGCAGGGGCAGGGGCAGGGGCAGGGGCAGGGGCAGGGGCAGGGGCAGGGGCAGGGGCAGGGGCAGGTGGATCTCTGGGTTCCAGGGCAACTCTATCTACATGGAGGCTTCCAGCCAAGGCTACATAGAGATACTCTGTCTAATGAAAGAAAAGAAAAACTAAAACAAAAAAAGGAAGGGAGAAAGGGAGAAGGGAAGGAAGGGAGGAGGGAAGGAAGAAAGGAAGGAGGGAAGGAAGGAAGGAAGGAAGGAAGGAAGGAAGGAAGGAAGGAAGGAAGGAAAGGGAAGGGAAGGAAAGAAACGCATTAGGGAGTGGTGTACAGTTTCTGAGGCTCCAGGGCCACAAGCTTCAGGCTGACCACCTGACAGAGCTTCTGTGACTCACTGTTCTTTCTGCTCTGTTTCCATTAGGCTGACCATGGTGTTAGGGCATTTTCTGTGACTGTGCCATGTCCTGAAAGATAGTCTGACTGAGTTGTTGCCCTGCTTGCAATCTCATGATAGCTGGGCCTGGTGTGGTGCATGCTGACAATCCCTGCACACAGGAGGCTGAGGCAAGAGGATGTCAAGTTCCTGACTACAGGAGACCTTGTGAAAAAAAAAAAAAAAAGACCTGAGTCTTTGGCACATCAGCCTGAGGCGGTAGCAAATTAATGAGCCCCAAGTTCAGTGAAAGACCCTGCCTCAAAAAATAAGTTGGAGAAAACAAAAATAATAAGTTGGAGAGCAGTAAACACCCAATGTTAATCCCTGGCCTCCACACACATGTTCACACATTAGTACACCATACACACACACATATACCATGCACACTAAATAAGTAATCCCTCTCATAGTGTAGTAAACTGAAAAATGGCCCCTAAAGACGTTCATGCCTTTGTCCCTGGGAGCTGTGAATGTTAAAAGGATTATGACCATGCAAGTGTTTTAATAATAGCCAGAACTAGAGATGGGTCTCATATTTAGCTCAATGCTAAATGCAATAAGGAGGCAGAGGAGACAGACACAGCAAGGTGTAAACAGAGGCAGGGATTTGGAGCAATACAGACACACACCAAGGAGTGCCAACACCAACCAGCAGCTGCAAGGACAAGAGGCAAGGGAAGGGCTCCCCAGGAGGCAGCAGAGGGAGCATGGCCCTGCAAAATACCTTGATTCTGTCCCAGATTCTGGCCCCTGGAACTGTTAGAGAGTAAGGTTCTGTGATTACGAGCCACTATACATACGATCATTTATGACAAAAATTGTTGCTTTAAACTTATAATGAACTCATGGGGGGGCTAGAAAACAGATAATGAAATGTTTAGTCAGGTACTAGTCTTAATGGAAAGACATGTAAACAGTTCTGCTGTAACTCCTTAAAACTTATTGACCTATATGACATGAACTATTGACTTAAAGATACTATGAACTTATGGAATGTAAACATACGGTCGAGTATCCTGAGGTGTAAAAACTAAGAATACCATAGCAGAGGAGCCTTTTCTGCTTCCTCCAGTATGTGTGTCTGTGTGCCTGACTTTCTCTTTTTCCTTTTCTTTCCTTTTTTCTCTCTGACTCATGAAGAGTCTGAGATTGCTGGAGATGCCATACCCCTTGCTGCGTGTCACAAGGAACCTAAATGCAGGGCAGGACAAAATAAACTAAGTTCACAAATGCACACACCTGGGAAGTGTAACGACAGATTAGCAATGTAAGCTTTACAATAACGAACTTTTAGACTTTGTAACAAGCTAGGGCTGCTGGGGCCCCTCTCATCTCCCCCAACTATCCCAGTCTCCTCGGCACTGAGTACGCATCCTGGAAGGAGACAGCCTCTCTCTAGAAGCCAAGCATGTGTGCATGTATGTGTGGGCTGTGTAGGTAGTGAGCATTTACAAGAGAAGAGCCCTCTTTCTAGATTCCCATCCCAGCTATAGAATACATATGTAAATGGTCCAGCCTCCCTCCCCTCCTTTGGTGAAGCAGCATGAGTGTGTCCCGGGGTCTCAGAAGACTCTGGCAGGGACCTACCCATTCATCACACACTTGGTTTTTCTCCCTTATTTCTCCTCCTCTCACTCTGCTGTCCTTCACCTTTCAGATTACCAGCCTCCTCATGCTTTCCTGAGTCTGCATTGGAGACCCAAGCTGAAGAGTATTTGTTGAGATGGGATTTGGTCTGGGACACTCAGTGCCCATGCTCCAACCACAGAGCACTGTCGCTGTAAGACTAACACAGCCTTAAAACTCACGTGGATCCAAACACCTCTCAATAGTTTTCCTCAAAAAGGTATCACAAAAGGCTCATTTTCCACAAGTACCATCTATCCTCCTAAGCTATAAGGCAAAACAGCCTCAGGTTTAACTTATGTGCAAGCATCTTGGTGAATCACAGAAGGAAGCTACGTAAGGCATGTTAGAAAAGAAACTAAGGTTCAAAATGTCTTCTAGCCAAGATGGGTCTCCTGACTCACTGCAGCTGTGGCTGCCTACACAAGATGAAGCCAGGGCAGCATGGAGGTGGGAAAAGTTCCCTAGCTGAGGAGTCAGTTTTAAGGGTGTGTCCCTGGTAGGCCAACCATTCTCCAGTGGATGTGCCCACACTCATATAGGTACATAGGTAACACTAAGGACACAGTGGGTTAAAAAAAAGGAAAAGGAAAAAGTCCAAGTTGGGGAGGAGTGGACCCAGGAAGACATTAAGTAGGGAGTAAATATGATCAAAACACACTGTAAAGAAGTATGAAATTCTCAAAGAATTTCAAGCCAATGAAAAATGAATTCAGTAAGAAAGAAGTACCTCTAGTTTCTAGAACAGGCATTCTCAGGAACAATGCTATCTATCCATAATACATTTTACAATTGTGAGAGATGAGTAACAGGAATCTCCAACTTGCCTCATTATGTAAGTGAATGTTCCCACTGAATAGCTTCCTCATCACTAAATCATTAATCACCAGAATGATTACTAGGTATTCCCAGAGGTATGACTGTTCCCATAAGCCAATTTTTGTTTCTGCAGTGCTGGGAATTGAACCTATGCCCTTAAGCATATTCACACTCAATGGATGGAACACCATCTCCAGCCTTTGGCTTTCTTCAGTCTCACCACATAGTTCAGACTAGAAGCTGGAATTACATGCCTCCCAGCAGCCGATGGAACGCTTATCTGCTTCCTCAACTGTAAGAGTCCCCAAATGCCTACTCCACTAAGAGATACAGATCTACACTTTGTTATTCCTTTAACACAGATTGGTTTCCTTCTTACCTAGTGGCTCCCAGGCTCACTTTGGGGACAGGAAAGTTTTCTCTGTTGACCTTGGCTAGCCTGTTGTAGACAGGGGTTGTATCTGGTTTACAGAGTGTGACACTCCCACCTCATTCAGCAATAACCAAGAAACTCTAATTTAAATCAATGGTCCCAAGTGAAGGAGAATGCCACAACCACCCCCGCACCCCAGTGGCAGCAGTCCCCCAGTATTCTGCATATGGGTCTATGGTCCAAGCTGCTTTTCAGTCCCTTATCCAAGTCAGTCAAGTATAGTTTCTATTCCTTCTTTGGTAGTAATTGTTCTTTGCCTGTCCAGAAGGAATCTCCACTCCTACTCCAGGGACAAGGTTTTGTTAGATAGGGATGAAAACGGTTTGCAGCTTTCCCCACAGCACCCTAAGGAACTTAAACCCTTCAAAGAGGGGAAACTAGGGTGAGTGGACGGGGCTTTACACCTGTCCCCAGTTACTTCCTGCTTGCCTGGACTCCTTAGCAGGACTTGCGTTTGCTCAGCTCTTCTCCAGGTGTTGATTTTTGGCTCTATGAGGTACATCCTTAACTGAGAAAGAGTTAAGTCTCCTTAACTGAGACTTAGCTACTCCAAAAATGACACACTAGTCAACACACAGCCTTCTAGAATTTGTAAAATGATCCTACACAATGAACTACAGGCGACTAAGGAATGCCAAGTCAGGTACAAATAGTCTTCTCCAGGGAACAGCATAATTTAGTTATCCAATGCCAAATGGTCAGTCCTGAAAATATACATACAAGTAACATTATAGAGCCTGAGTGGGTTGTACCTATATATTTTAGAACCTACATAGACACACATGTCTGTGTGAATTTGAAAAGAGCATGGAGGGGTATATAAAAGGCTTGAGAGGAGGGAAGGTAAGAGGAAACGATATAATTATATTATCTTAAAAAATTAAATAGTTAAAAAAGAATTTGTAAAGTAAAATGTTTGCTGATGTTTCTTTACAGGCCACCTTTCTCTTGTGCTCCTTGGGCCTTACCATTCTTTGGAACTCTGTTTTTGTAATCTCACTTTCAGTTGTTCAACACATGTGGTAATTTGATTGATCACCTCACTTTTTCCCTGGTTAAGCTGGTAGTGACAATCTCAAGGCCTGCTACAGCTTCTTCAAAGCAGAGCTGAATACTACAGTCAACCCTCCCGTCACTCTCAAGTTGCTATCTCCACCATCGCATCTACTACCACCTACCTGTAGTTGCTTCTGTGTTCTCTGGTGGACCTTAACCCCGCAAAAAGTTGTTTCAGTCATCATAGGAGATTTGGTTCACACTTGCATAAATACCAAGATAAAACAGAAGCCATCAAATCCTCTCATACATTATACATTACCCTGTATTTTATTTAGAACACCTAATACACTGCAACTAGTTGTTAAAACCCTGTTGGTCAGGGAATAATGACAAGAAGTCTGTGCATGATCAGAACAGATGGAATGTTTTCCTATCTTTTGATGAGGAACTGGTTGAATCCACAAACAGCACCCACGGGTAGAAAGGACCAACCCCATTCTATCTCTTCATTATGTAATCCTTCATCAGCTACCACGGTACAAAGAGCTGAATGGGATGCTGTGTACCACAGGTACGGAGCAGAGGGAGAAGAGAGACAACCACTTAGAGGCAAACTAGGGGATCATGTTCATAACCACCTACCAGTTTCCACTTGTGATATGCATGGGAAATGTGTCTGCAATATTGAATAGGCTCAAAACATGATGAATGAATGAGAAAGATACATCCTAATCCAATCTTCAATTAAACTCTAAGAAAAGCTGAAATAAATAGCAAACTATGGATACATAATTCCTTATTTATTCTCCTCTTACAAAAGACACTTGGACAAATAAATATAAAATGGCATATGTCATATTTAGAAATGGCCAAGGACACACCTTGGTACTCCTCACAGGGATACACTAATACAATCTTCAGAAGCATACTCCTCCTCCCCATTGCCCACCTCTTTAATTAAAAAAAAAAAGTCGATTATTTTATTTCAATTCTCCACAATTTTTAACAATGAATTATCAAAATAAGTAATCTAACACTACTCAGAGACAAATACATTTAAATGAAAATATTTAAAAATACAGGTGTGTACAAACACACACAGTTATGTTGCCCAGAAACTCCAACTAATGAATAGTACAAGATTAATTTCGTAGGTGACATATCACAACTCTCCAGAAGTGCGAATAAACACCAGAAAGCCCACAGCCTAGAGCCAGAGTAGCACATCAGCATGCAGTCAGAATCCTAGGAAGGTCACAGGGCATCGGGGCTCAGTGACGGCCTTTACAAGTCGGCCTCTTCACAGCAGAAGACGACGCTTCAGGATGGGTGCAGATTGTGTCCCTCTCATGAGACAGACACACACCATCACTGCTGAGGTCACAACTTGTGATGAGTTAAGAATCCAAGTTAAGCTCCAGAGCACGCATCCCTCTGGAGTAGGAACTTGAAAACAGTATAAATGGGAGTTGAGTGGAACCTGCCTGCAACAATCTTTTATTTTCCTTTAAGGCTACAGAAAATCTGCGCATAAGCAAGGAAATTAATTCTCATAAGAAAAATACCCCTACAGATAGCCAAGGTATCCAGTCAGGTTCCACATGGAGAGTATGCTGTACCACATTTTATTCTGAGGGCATACTTTGTGAGTCCACAGGGTTAGGATCAATTCTTTCTGGAAATATTAACTTCTCACAAACTGCTTCCTTAATTGGTAAATATTGTGATATTTCATTAGGTTCCGTGAAGAGGGAAGGTGGAACATGCTAGAAAAAACATAAAATTTTATTAGTATACTCTCAGTTATGGCTCAGACAATTTCTGAAATCTTCTAGTATAAGCATTCACAAAGCATGCTAATTTCAAACCTGGGAACATCACATCCATGTAGGAAGCATCATTAAGTGCTTCTTAATGCACGGGTATTTCCCACTATTCAATCATTCAACTGTGTTGCTGATCTTCAAGAAACTTGGTGTCATATAATTTACAGTGCTACTGGAAGTGCTGAAAGAATCTCACATATTTTGATCAAATCCCTTCCTAGTTCCTGTTACTTGAGTAACTTGAAAATCAAATCTTGTAGTTAGAGCTCAGTGCATACTCTATGACAGTTATTGAGTAACTATTCTAACCCAAGCATACTCTATATTCAGACAGAATAAGTACTATGGTTAAAAAAATACTTATTTTGTAGAAAGGTATTAAGCCACTTAATTATGAAACCAATGCCAAAGAAGGGCTTCAAATTCCAGAGGAGCAAAAAATACAGGAAAATTATGCCAGAATACACAGACCCTGGTATAGAACAACCAGTTTTTGGAAGAAAAAGGAGTGTGTAAAAACATATACATACAAATAACATCATAGAGAGTAAGTAGGATGTATCTACGTGTTTAGAGTGTACATACACAATTATGGAAGAAAAAATGACCATGATTTGAAAGATTAAGGGGATTACGGGACATGAGAGGCCTTGGAGCGAAAGAGGAAATTTATGGAACTATAGTATAATCTCAAAAAGTGAAAAAATTATTAAATAAACATTCTAGAGTGTCGAGGTGCTAAGTCAAAGGAACATCCATGGCACTGGCTACAGCAATGGGACTCAAGTCACACCTCTGTGTCTCAGTGTCTTCAGAATGAACAGTGGGAATCAGATGGATGACAGCGAAGATCTCCAACAGATCCGCCCTGCAGAGCCCAGGATGGGGGGCACACTGGCCTTGGTAGGGGTAGAAGGACAAGGGGCCTCCACAAGTATCATGGCTGCTGTGAACTAAGGCTTGTTTGTATAATAATGCACATCTTTACACCTTTAAGGAATGTCCTCCCTGTTAACATTAATGCCTCCAGGAGTCCAGGAGGTGAAGGTGTGGCTAATGTCTCAGGAAAATGGTAAGCACCAGGACTTTCGGGGCAGCCCTTCAGGCTGTAAAAGAACTCTGAAAACAAGTTCAAATACATATAATTTCTCAACTATGTAAAATGTAAGGATGCAAGATAATTTATATAAGGGGCTCCACAATTCTAAAAGAATAAAAGCAGCTGCACTGTCAACCAGCTTGTCTGAAAGACACTAAGGAAGGAGACAGATTTAGGGAGTGGTGATCGAAAGGAGATCCTACTCTGCTAAGTTTTCTGTATGCTTACAAAGGCAGACAGATTCCTGAGTTCTGAGGTCAGCCTGGGACAGAGAGAATTTAGGTCCAGGCCTCACCTCACCCAGCTAACTTATCTCTGTGTTTAACAAAGTTATCTCTGAACTCTTCTGTAATGTTTTTTTTTTTAAGTATGCTTGCTTAATCCAAGGTGGAGGGGTGCCTATTGATAGGATAATCAAAAGGGAACCTGGGGTAATGAATGAATTGATATATGTAAATTTAAAACTGGGCTTTTGATCTGCAAGATATATCCAGAGACATGTCTGCAAGAGAAAGCAGTCTCAACCTGCACAACCTGGTTGTCACTTGTACAGGGATTTGACTTCCAGTAGTTTTGCAGCCCTCAAACACCCCTTATCTCAGAACCTGTCCCCAAGCAGAGGCTGGTCCTTGACACACATTTTCTGATGCAAAATTAGATGAATGGGTAGGATTAGTGGGGATACCAGACTTAAAAATGAATTATTAAAATTCAACATCTAAACACTTAAAATTTAAGCATTTACCATTAAATTAGCAATTTTGCTCTCTCTGGATGTATATTCTCGTAACATGTAGGTCTTGTCAGCCTATATTTAAAAATAAAAAAATTACAATGTATTTACACATATATATATACATTCAAAATCCTTCCTATAAAACAGACTAAAAACAAGCAAACAAACACCCTCTTGTACAGTTTTCCCATATAAGACTGTTTTGTTTTATCTATCTATCTGTCTGTCTGTCTGTCTGTCTATCTATCTATCTATAGCCCTAGCTGTCCTGGAACTTATTCTGCAGACCAGGCTAGCCTCACACTCAGCCATTTAAGACTTTTAGGGTTAGTTCAGTTAAAAGTTAAAAGAAGTGCATTTGTGAGGCATGGTGGTAAATGCCTTTAATCCCAGCACACTAGGAAGGCAGAGGCAGGCAGATTTCTGTGAGTTCTAGGCCAGCCTGGTCTGCACAGTAAGTTCTAAGACAGCCAGAAACAGACAAACAAACAAACAATGGATGGACAAGAAAGAAAGAAAGAAAGAGAGAGAGAGAGAGAGAGAGAGAGAGAGAGAGAGAGAGAGAAAGAGGGGGGGGGGAGGGGGGGAGGGAGGGAGGGAGGGAGGAAGGAAGGAAGGAAGGAAGGAAGGAAGGGAGGGAAAGAAAGAAAGAAAGAATCAGGAAAGGAAGAAAGACAGACAGAAAAATGCAATTTATTACAATTTGCTTTTTGGATAAACATAAGTTTAAAAAACTACAAAATTGTATTTCTTTAATATTTCAGTCTTTTATATCAATATGAAATAAGAACAAAAATTAATGTTCACCATAAAGAGTCAATAACTTACAAGTATAAATAAGAAAAAAAAGGTTATCAATCATAACTAGTTCTGATAACACCGCTTTACCCATTTCAAAACCTGTACATCAAACCTTAAATAAGTTCACATTATACTTTAAAAATTCAGCACTAAGCTAATTACCTTTCCCAATGGGTATCTTTTTCTGCTACTACTGTATGTATATAAACAGACCAATCAAATGTATTAAGTTCCTTCATGTTATATAAACAATACTGCTGTGAATGTTCAAGTAGACACAACTCTGAGCAACGACATGATAAATATTTATAAATTCCAGTATAATAGAAATGGCTTTAATCCCAGCAGAGGAAGGTGGTTCTCTGAGACCAGCCTGATCCACAGAATGAGTTCTAGACTAGCCAGGGCTACGTGACAAAGAGGAAAGGGGGAGGAGAGGAGAGGGGATGGGGAGGATAATCACAGTCATTGTGCTGTTTCAAGGGGAAAACAAATGTTTAAATAAAGGACTGGGGGAGGAGGGTGGCAAACTAACCCAATTCTGCCTCTTTCTGGGTACCTTAAGTGAGCTGTGTAACCTTTCCTGACTCAGTTATCACAGTATGAACTATTATGACCATAATTAATAGTTTTGGTATCTCCTCTAATTCTTCATCCTATGTGATCCCAATTTTGAACCTAAGTATTCAGAAAAGCCAGTGTTCTCTAAAGCTACTGGAAAAATTCTTACAACACAATTTAAACTTGTCCCCTCTTTAACACTTAAGACAAAATCTGCATGTTATCAGTTACTTTAAACATAAGACAGAGTTTTCCACCCTTAGAATAACCACAAAATAATCTTGTAATATAAACTCCAGGAGGCAGTTTAAGTGAAATTTCTTTTTTGTGTTGTTTTTTTTTTTGTTTGTTTGTTTTTAGAGACAAGGTTTCTCTGTGTAGCCTTGTCTGTCCTAGAACTAGCTCTGTAAACCAGGCTGGCCTCAGTCATCCACCTGCTTCTGCCTCCCAAGTGCTGGGGTTAAAGGCATATGCTACCACCATTTGGTCTTGAAGAGGGAGGGATTTAACGTTGGGACTTATATAGAAGCTAAGGGACAGTTTTCCTTAAACACAAGTTAAATGTATACAATTTGTTTTGGTCAAAGCATTCATACCCAGGACATGTTTTTTATAAAACATTTTTTTGATTATCAGAACTTTAAAAAAACAAAAAGAGACACAGTGTTTGACAACAATGTGTAGTCAGTAAACTTGAAAACTCAAATTTATGGGTTAATAGATGATTACAAAACAAGAAACATCACTTAGTCTCAACTTCCTAAGTGACACTGAGACAAGAGCACAGGCTCAGCATCAATGAGCGCGTCCGTTATGTGAGCAGCAGCAGTACCTCGTGGTAGAGCCGTGTGTCGTTCATTCTGATGAGCACCCCATCAATTCTCAAGAAAAACCGCAAGAGCAGAAAAAAGCTGGAAGGCATTACTCTCTGGGAAGAAATGAACAGTGCATTGAAATGTTAACGACAATTACATACGTCATTTCTTTACTATAAGAAAAGAAAAGAGAAACATTGAAAAAAATCTGAATTCACAATGATTCTCCCTGGTCTATGGAAATACCCATCTAAGATGCTTTTAACACATCAGACCTATTCAATACCACAGCTCAGCAATGCAGGGATGCAGGGTGTCAGGCATTTCCAGTGGCACAGCTGACCAGCTATATATAGAGTTCACTTGAGTATTGTTAGTATCATAGCACACATTGATGAGAAAGAAAAGATAAGAATCCAAAATCTAAATATTATGGCTTGTATATACTTAGCCCAGGGAGTGGCACCATTACGTGTGGCCCCGTTGGAATAGGTGTGTCACTGTGGGTGTGGGCTTTAATACCCTTGTCCTAGCTCCCTGGAAGTCAGTATTCTGCTAGCAGCCTTCAGATGAAGATGTAGAACTCTTAGCTCCTCCTGTACCATGCCTGCCTGGATGTTGCCATGTTCCTACCTTGATGATAATGGACTCAACCTCTGAACTTACAAGTCAGCCCCAGTTAAATGTTGTCTTTTATAAGACTTGCCTTGGTCATGGTATCTGTTCACAGCAAGAAAACCCTAACACCAAAGTATAGTGAAAAATGAATGCTTATCACTTTGATATGACCATAAAGCCAAAATAACCATAAATTGAAGCATTCCATGTCAGAGACCAACTAGACTTGAGGTTCTCCACCCTAGTTCCAACTGGCCTCAAAGCCTTTAGCAGGTTATTTAATACGGTTTTAGTTTCCTAAGATAAAGGGAAAGCTGGTTTCTAGGAAAGCAGATAACAGACATCTGGATCCCTGGGCTCAGCTTAGTGTATTTGGCCAAGTTCTAGACCAGTGAGAGATACAGTCTCAAAAACAAAAGGTGGTTGGTACTTAGGAACAACATTCAAGGTTGTCCTCTGGAATATTTAAATATATGCAGGCTCACACATGTGATGTGTACTCACAACCAAAAACACAAAATGAAACAGATACTTCTTTGGGCTGAGGAACCGGCTCAAGCAGTGAAGCACTCTGTGCAAACATTAGGGCTTAAGTTTGCTCCTTAGCACCCAGGTAAAAGCCAGGCATGGCAACATGTGTGCCTAAAATCTTAACCCAAGGAGGCAGTGACAAGATCAGCAAAATCCAGGTTCAGTGAGAGACCCTTTCTCAAAAAAATCAAGTAGAAATGCAATAGAAGATACATAATATTGACCTCTGGCCTCTGAACACTCATCACACACACTCATCACACACACACACACACACACACACACAATATATATATATATACACACACACACACACACACACACACACACACACACACACATGACTCAAAACATACTCAAGTATTATGAATACAATGTTCCTTTTAAAGATACTGATACCATGCATCAATACTAGCAAAATTAAAGAACCACTTCCTTCTTTGTTGCAACTTATGTTCACTCACTTTACATAAAATAAGATCATACAGTGTTCCAGTTCAGTGCAACCAATTAGGCTCTCTGCATGCTGGGCTATCAAATATCTCCTCTGGCATTTGCATAGGTGAAAATAAATATATTAAAAATTACATGACAATCTTATAAATACAAATCTCACCCAAAAGCAAGGAGGGCTCTTCTTTAGAGCTTACTCGCCATTTTGAAGCACTGCACGGCCATGGTGCGCACACCTCGTGCTGGGTAGCTGTCAGGTTACAGTTTAGCTGCCACAGTCCTAACTACTCGGTATGCAGACCTAAGTAGCTAACTGCTCCCTCATCTTCAGGACACTCAAGTTATCCAATCACATATTAAAAATATAGCATAATAGTCTACGTCTGTCATCTCAAATTTTCTTTTATAATTAGGATATTATCCTAAATAACTAGAAAAAAGTGAGTTATGATATCTGTGTTTCACTTAAAAGCTGTAATGTCTATGAATTAGTAACAGCTCATCTTAAAATACTCGGTTTCAAAAAAACAAAACAATGAGCATAAGGTTGAATAATGAGCTCAGAACGAACAAGTGACTGACTGACTACCCAGCCTGCCACGTCATCTGTAAAGAAAGGACATGAAATGGTCTGGGATAGCCTGTCTCTCTGTACAGGACATTTCTAACAAAAACTATATCTGCACAGACATCAAATTCTTTGTCCCACGGAGATAAAGGGATGTTCCTATTCAATATACTTGGATCTAGGAAAGCACTGGAACACAAGGTGGACTACACTCACTCCTGACTACTCACCACTCACGGAAACAGTCATCACAGAGGCACCAGTACTCAGAATTTAGAAAAAAAAAAGCTTGAGCTGGAGAGACGGCTCAGCAGTTAAAGAGCACTGACTGCTCTTCCAGGGGTCCTGAGTCCAATTCCCAGCAACCACATGGCAGCTCACAACCATCTGTAATGGGATCTGATGCCCTCTTCTGGTGTGTCTGAAGACAGCAACAGTGAACTCACATAAATTAAATAAATAAATCTTAAAAAAAAAAGAAAAAAATGCTTTTTTTTTCAAAGTTGAAAACTAAGTAACATTTAGAATGAAAGATTTATAGATATTTCACTAGACAAGTTATATAAGCTGTATAGAATACAGTAAACTATTATGGCCATAAAACTCTAACGTAAACAGCATTGCTACAATAAGCACTTGCCAACCATGTACAAGGTTCTGAGTCTGATCTAAGGAGACACCCTTCCCACATATCCATGCACACATGTGCTGATAAGAAAAGTAATTTAGAAAACAAAAAACTCTGAATATTTAATAAGCTATATGTAATGATACTCATAAAATTATTAAAACTCAATACCCAAGTAGGCAAATCCCAAACTGCCCACCTTTCACTGTGCACACAGCCCTCAATCTTCCTCCATAAGGAACTGCTCTACATGAGAATTTTGATTTTCTTACAAAAGCAAAGCTTCTCTAGATCTAGAACTTGAAATTTAAGGTGGGGGAGAAATTTAGTAAGTAAAAATATTTAGAAAATAAAATGTTATATTATCATATAAATAGTTTCTGTTATTTCAGTAGCATTTTTAGAATGTTTTATAATTACCTTAGAAACCATGAAATAAGCCAGGCTTGGTGGCACACACCTTTAATCTCAGCACCTAAGAGGCAAAGGCAAGTGGATCTCTGAGAGTTTGAGGCTAGCCTGTCTCATAAAAACAAAAACATAAACCAAAAAAAAACCAAACTAACAAAAGGAAACCAAGGAGTAAACACAGTGAGCACATAATCCAGAAAGTCCACAGCAAAAATCCTCAGTGGCTTTCCAGGCAAAGCTAAAAGAGCAAGTTAAGAATACAACATTACTACTATTCCAAATAATTCCAAGATCTTTTAAAAAGTAAAGCAATATAAAAAGGTAAAAAAACCTTAGATGTGACTAAGAAGAAAACACTAATTGAACCTTCTTAGTCAAACTCCTGGCAATTGGGAGGATGTAAGACAGTCTTTCCAAAGCCTTATTAAACTAAAAGTAAGTTGTGCTAAGGGTTTTATTTGAAAGCAATCAGGAAAGTGTGTTTTAAATCAGAGAAAACTCTAAGGCAGCAGTTTTCAACCTGTCGGTCACGACCCTTCGGAGAGATGGGGGTTGAACAACCCATTCATAGGGCCACACATCAGATATCCTGTATATCAGCTATTTACATTATGATTCATAACAGTAGCAGAATCAGTTATGAAGTCGCAGTGAAGTAACTTCATGGTTGAGGGGCACCACAACATGAGGAACTGTAGAAAAGGTTTGGTTGCTGCAGCAGCAGCATCAAGAAGGTTGGGAAGCAGTGCTTTAAGGGAAAGGGTCAGGCTTTCAGAGGAAGGCGCCTAGTAAAGGTTATGATTGCCAACGAGAGTCAACAATATAGCCTGAATTAATTACCAATGAATGACCCAGGCCCGCTATCACTAGATCAGAACACTTGACAATATGTAGCTGACGTTTATGCATCTAAAACTCGGCTCAGGGACCACTTCCAAGACCAGCTGCACCCATTCTCACAGATTTTTTATCTACTTTGCTCATAAAGTACAACACAGCAAGTGTACTATGTTTAAAAAAACAAAAATGAACAAACCTTCCCACCCCCCCTGGAGGAGCTGAGGACCTGTGGTAGTGATAGCCACTGAGGGAGTGAGCAGCACTCGGGTCTGGTCTGGAGATGAAGCTGCTGCTAGGTTGCTTGGTTAAAACCCGTGAACAGCCACATGCCCAGGTCATATCGGCAGCACTATCTGACCTCAGTAGTTTATTAATAATAAAAAAAGCACATAATGTTGGAGAGATGGAAGAGGGCATTAGGAGGCTTAGAGGGAGATAGTGGTGGATGGATATGACCAATATATGTGTAGAAATGTATGTAACTTTCAAAGACTACAAAGCATTCTTTCTTTTTGTTTCGAGACAGGGTTTCTCTGTGTAGCCCTGGCCTCTGCCTCCCAAGTGCTGGGATTAAAGGTGTGCGACACCACCACCTGGCCAAAACATTCTTTTTAAATGGAAATGTTCCTTGCTTTGAAATGTTAAGACAAATTTCTAACGTGCTTAGAACACACCTGAACCCACTGAACAGAAGCTGACATACCCAAACCCCATCACTCTGTCCTACTACCGCTATCAAAGTATGTCTGCCTTCCTGTCAAAGGCTAATTCTAGAGGATTCTGAGGAAGCACAAAGTTGAACTGTATGACTGACTCTGGGTAAATTAAATAGTATCTCTTGTCCTCCATTTCTCCACTTCCAAAGTTGGAGTAAGAAAGCAAAACATTCTCCTTAGTTAACTGATAAAGCAGGCAAGTGCATAGCATGAGGTCTGTCTCCCACATAGCTAAGTTTTAAGGTCTGCCTCATCTACTCCTCATCCTCAAAAATCCATTCCCGTTTTCCGTTTCCTCTCTCTATAAGCCACAGGCTCCTCTGAGCACCTATACAGCACACTAAAGTCTTTCCCACAGTTACACGCATGGTCATCTCTCTTATTTTCTCCTCTGAATCCTTTTCAAGTATGGTCTAGAACAACACTTGTCTATCTCTCCATCTTTCATGTACTCTCAGCATTTACCCATCTTTTACATACTCTAACTGTTCCTGACAAAGAGAGTAAGAGAGTAGCACGAGCCTAACTGCTAAGAGCAAAGGTTTATCCCTCTGCAAAGCATGCTGCTCACTTCCTGCTCTCCTCTCTGAGACAGTCCAGCTCCTCAACTCTCCACGCTCTGCTCCCAGACTTCCTGCTTACATACCTCCAGTCACAACCTGTAGCATTTATATTTAGAACAGATCTGCTGCAGTGCTAGGAAGAAACCAGTCTAGAAAAAGCCCTAGTCTACTAAAAAATCCATCTAGGCACTCTTAAAAATGGAATCCTATTGCATAGATGGCTCTAGTTCAGAGCACTGGCTGTTCTTCCAGAGACCCGGGTTCAATTCCCAACACCCACATGGTGGCTCACAACCAACCATCTCTAACTCCAGTTTCAGGGGATGCAACGTCCTCTTCTGACCTCCAAAGGCACCAGGCACTCATGTGGTGCATGAAAACAAAACATTCACAAACATAAAATAAATCTAGAAATAAATACATAAGGTATCCATCCAACATGCTACCTGAAGATTCTACAAATATCATTTTTAATTAAAAACATGAGAATTAAATCACAGTTTTCATTCAGTCAAATTAAATACTAAGCAAATAGCCTACAAAGTAGCTGGGCAGGTATATTTTTAAAAAGATTAAATATCATTGGTTTTGATAAATTTCATAACAACTATTCACAAAGTTGTGCTATAGACTTAAACTTTACAAGGCATCATGCTAGCCACTGGTAAAATGGAGGATGAGTGAATTTGAATACTCACAATTTTCACACTCAGGCTGGAAACGCCATGATCATGCAATTCATCTTCAAACAGGAGAACTTCTTCAAAAAATTTAATTTGTTCTCTAGCTTTCAGTTTTTCTGTATCTATATGATCTGTTGTAGGTACAACCTGAAACACACAATTGTAAATGAAGACTTTCAGGGTAAAGAGCCAGAGCCGCGGGCAGCGTCATCACCTCTGCACAGCATCGGCACACACTTCTAAACCTGGATCTAAGTGTAGACACTGAAGATTAGACTGAAAGTCTGAAAAACACTTCAGTCCTGATATTCTGACTTGGTATCAAAACAGAGTCTAAATATACCATCTCAGAATAAAACTAAGCATTCTGTTCTGAAGGTGAAAAAATTATCAACTGAAAATCCACATAAGTTAAAACAGCTTCCATAAAGGTAGTGTAGTCTCGTGCTATTTAAAAGTACTTGAATATACTCATCTGGAACTATAAATACTTCTTTCCATTCAAATTACATGTATCTCAGGAGCTGGGAAATAAAGTGCCTGCAGCAAAAGTGTAACAACCTGTTTAATCCCCAGAACCCACATAAAAAAGCCAGGGGTGGTGGTTCACACATGTAAGCCCCATACTGGTGAGACTGGTTACACAACCATGTTAATATAATTAACCCTTCTCAACTATATATACTTAGGAATTGTTAAGCTGATAAATTTTAGATATTAAGTCAGAGTCCATGAGCAACTATTCTAATGTGCTTAAAAAAACCTTAAAAACATATGAACACCAAGCATATTTTATTTAAAAGATTCAATGCAGCTAAAAGAAATGACCTTTCATGGCTACTGTCCTACAGAATCATTTATTTAAACAAGAAGAAAACAGTCGTATATAGATACATCACTATGGGACAGGCACAGTATTAGGAATTTAATTTACTTCATTAATCATATTCTCACACCATCATCTTAGGGCCAGCAATAAACACAAAGTTGGACATGAATCTAGTCAGGTTAAGGTTACCACAACTTTGTGAGTGGCTTTTTCTTATGCCATACCACAGCCCAAAAAGTAAAAGTTAAACAACCAAAGAAGGAGACAACAATAAAATACACACCCACATACACACAACCTACTTCTGGAACTAAAAAGCAAGGCTCAGAAAGCAAGGGACAGACTCTCTGTTCTAATGCTACATGTGCCAACACTTTGACTCTCTAGAACGTATACCTCCTATACATACAGAGCTTTTGAAGGGTGTTTTAGAGGTTTATGTGTAGGCATGTTTCGCCTGCATGTATGTAAATACATTATGTGTGTGTGGTGTCCTTGGAGGCCAGAAGAAAACAAGTAACACTAGGAACTGGATGGTGGTAAGCCGCCATGTACATGCTGGAAGCCAAACCTGGTCCCCTGAGAGAACAAGTGCTTCTAACCACTGAGCTATTTCTCCAGCCACTGAAGAATGTTATGAGGACAATGTCAGAATTTAAAATCTCAACTGGTAGTATATGTACAAATTTTAAAAATAACAACAAAGGCTGGGTGATGGTGATGGTGGTAATGAACACTTTTAATCCCAGCACACAGGAGGCAGAGGCAGTGGATCTTTGTGAATTTGAGACCAGTCTGGGCTACAGAGTGAGATCCAGGAGAGCCAGGGCTACACAGAGAAACTGTGTCTTGAATAAACAAAACAAACAAACAAAAATGTGCTGGAGAGATGGCTCAGTGGTTAAGAGCACTGGCTGCTCTTCCAGAGGTTCTGAGTTCAATTCCCAGCAACCACATGGTGGCTCACAACCATCAATAATGTGATGTGATGCCTTCTTCTGGCTTGCAAGTGTAATTCAGATAGAGCACTCACATACATAAAATAAATTACTAACTCTTAAAAAATAATAAACAACAAAAAACCCTCATAAATTCCTATGGAAATCATCTACATATAACAAATATTCAAAACCATAAATTAAGGGCAGTGTGTTATCCCAAATCATCTAAAAATAAGGATACCAGTACCTACCCTGCAGGGTTATTTTGAGCACTAAAGAACAAAATTCTAATTTTTTTACCTGGAAAACTTTCCGTTTAAAAAAAGATATATTATTTTTTAGATTTATTTATTTCATATGTATGAGTGTTTGCACATACATGAGTGGCCTACATGTATGTACGTTCACCATATGCATTCCTGGTGCCTACACATGTCAGAAGAGAACATTAGATCCCTTGGAACTAGAATTAGATGGTTGTGAGCCACCATCTGTGAGACAAGAACCTGGGTCCTCTACAAGAGCAGTAAGGACTCTTACCTGTTGAGCCACCTCTCCTGTCTCAGTCATTCCATTTAAAGCAAAAACAAAGAAAGACATTTAAAAACCTCCACATGTATCAATTTTAGATAACAAAGCATCTTCTTTCATTCCTGGTATTTCAATAAACACAGTGACTTGGTATTTGAGAGCATTTGTTGAGGTCTTTGTTGTGCAACAGATAGTGCAGCAAATACTATACACATGGGATCTGGTATTGTCCATTTATCAAAATAGCTTGCAAGATCAAACTATGGCTAGATGACTCAAAGGACAAAGCCTAAAAATGAATCTCCCCAAAACCTACACACAGCCAGACCCAATAGTGTGTGTCTGTAACACTGGTGCTCCTAGGGGTAGAGTCAAGAGAATCCCCAGAAGCTAGACACAGAGCCTAGTATGCACATCAGCAAAAACCAGAAACCTCATCTCAAGAAAGATAGAAGAACCTACACACACACAAACACGCCCGCGCCCGCGCACGCACGCTGGCTCGAGGAAGGGAGGAAGGGAGGGAAAGGTCAAGCACAAATTGCTTTGCCAACCTGGTAAGTGATGCTGATATGAAACAAAGTTTCTATTCGGACAAAGCCTGAGCACATCACTAGAGTGGGTGATCACACTGACAGTTTTTAGCAACACCTGAGAAGAATTACTTTATAGGTTCCTGTTACTGATGCTACTTACAGCTAATGTGGCTTTTCCTAGGTGAGCCCATTAAAGTAATCACCATCACTATTGCATGAGGTTTTTAAAAAATCTATTTTCCTCATTCTTGCCAACAAAACATCAATGACCTACACTTGCTGCAATGTTCTTCTCTCAGAAGAGACTATAATCTCCAGTTCTTTAGAGAATAAAAAAATCGCCTCACCTCTCACTGGAGGATACCAATGGCTTTTAGAATTATCAATGACACACAGCAAAGCTTCATCGTATGTCTGATGAAATGAATAAATGAATAAATGAGTGAACATGTATTTTCTCAAAAATTGTGTTTCGGTCCTGGAAGCACACAGACAAGTTTGGAGAGGGAGAAACTAAGAAGGATTGGTTTCTATTTGCTGAGACTAAACACTGTGCATAGGCAAGGATTTCTTACACGACCTCACATGTCCAGTTAACTTGAGCTGCCAATAACTTTTATTTAAAAAAATTTCATCTGCTGGGCGGTGGTAGTCCATGCTTTTAGTCCTAGCACTCAGGAGGCAGAGACAGGTGGAGCCTGGTCTCTGAGCAAGTTCCAGGACAGCCAGGATTTCACAGAGAAACCCTGTCTTGGGGAAAAAAATTTTTTTAATCTAGGTGTAATGTGTGTGTGTGTGTAGGTTCTATGTGCCACAGCTTGTGTGTGGAGGTCAGAGGACAATTTGGAAGTACTGGTTCTCTATTGACACCAAGCAAAGGTCATTGGCAGCATGTAGCACGTGCCTTTACTCACTGAGCTATCTCACTAGCCCTAAATAACTTTTAAGGAAAATAGTTTAGACTAGAACAATCTTGTTCCTTATGTCTGACAGACACAACCTAAGCCACGTTTGTTTCACCTCAGTCTTACTGAAGACCTTAAATTGCAGCTGCCGTGGAGCAGATATTAAACAGATGCAACTCAACACTAACAAACGCTTTAACATGTTAGAATTAGAATCTGCTTGTGAACTAGTCATATAGAAACTCCGCTGTGGGTAGGCATTATTATTGACTTACTCAATTTGTCAGCAATAGTAACTAGTTTTGATTATATAACTCACCTAAAGAGGCAGGTATGGTGGCACATGCTTTTGATTTCAGTACCAGGGAGACAGAAGCAGGCAAATCTCTATGAGTTCAAGGCCAGCCTGGTCTAAATAGAGTAGGCCATCCAAGGCTACATGAGACCCTGTCTCAAAAACTAAAATACAAAAGACAGGAAGAAGAATGAAAAAAGTAACTCATCTAAAGTCACACCAAATTTAAAATCAGTGACGTTTCGATCTAAGTCACCTAGTAACGCATTGCCAAGGGCAGATGCTTCTTGGCTGTTCACTGTTAACACCAAGGCAGAGTAAGCACTTACCAACCTTACTTTAAAGAATACTGTTTGAAAAATTAATTAATTAAATTAAAAAATAAAGAAAGAATATTGTTCCTAGGCAGGAATGTGCATGCCTATAGTTTCAGACACTGAGGAGGCCAAGGCAAGAGGAGCACCTGGGCCCAAAAGTTCAACACCAGCCCCGTAAGACTCAACCCCAAAAGGAGAAAAAAGGAAACTGACTATATCTTATAATAGTCTTTTTCACTAATTAATTAATATTTATAATAATAATGATGATAATAAACAAAAGCCCCTCACATTGGGCTCTAAAGCCTGCCACAAACAAAAAGCAGGATGAAATGAGTTGGGAAAATAAGAACCACAACTAAGATATAGTGCTAGGATTGCCAAAGAAAGTCAATGATTCATAAAAACAAAGGTTCAGATTTACCTTTAACTTAAGAGATTCTCCAAGCAACGTTCCTTTATAATCTGTTGTATAGGTCCAGTCATATGGTTTAATAACTTCTTTGGAGTGTTCACCCTCCGTCCTCAAATACCAAAACAAAAAGGATGATGAAATTTAGAGAAAAAAAATATGTATATCAGTGTTCATATGCAACCAAATTACACGTTTTATATGTAAAATAAAATATTCTACTAACACACATATAATATAAAACATCCTACTAAAGGCATATACTGTCATTCACTAGCATAAACCTTTTTTACTGTTTTCTGAACATTTATTGTTATTTAACTTGTCATGTGCTGATATACTCTTTCTACGTCGTCCTACATTTCCTGAGACATGATTCAAGGCTTACATTTCGTTCTGCCCTTCAAAGCACACAGGATATATACAATAGGCACAAAATAAATATTGCTAATTTAATTAGCAAAACCAACCAACCAAACATTTTTCTTAGTTTTAATACCCCTCAAATATTCAATAAAAATTACAAGAAACATTTTTCTTTAAAAACAGAAACCTTAAAGTACAATGTATTTACTGGACTAAAGGACACCTACAAAGCTCAGCTCAAGTGTATTTTAACCTAATGAATATTTCAAGCAGTAGTAAAATTAACCTTTGTTTTACGACTCGGAAAAATGAGTTTTAGAATAATACAGTTGTAAGTATAATTGTAATAAAGCATACATATCCTTGCTGAATCCCGTTTGATGTGGAGCCTGTAACTGGCCAGATTCTCACCTGCTTTCCTGCCACTCTTCAGCACAAGCTACTTTGAGCATGCCCTGGTAGTTGTTCACACATCTCAGTGCATCCGTAGCATTGAACTCTATTCCAAAGCCAGAGCCATGCTGGATCCTGAGAACGTTGTCTCCAAACATCATTTCAGGGAGGGATGGCATGTGCAGTTCATCAGCTAACCTACACAGAAGCAAAGGTCAGGAGGTTCCTTTATGTTCGCCAGTCACTTCTGTTTCCTTTTTCCAGAGGAGTTGAAAAGTCCATGACAATAATGAATCTAAAAGACGCTTTCATCACCTACTTGTTCATCATCAAATCTTTGCAGAACTAAACTCAGCAAGACAGAGAGTGGTGAGTGACACATGGGGAAAAACCAAAGTGAGGAACTGGATACTGATCACTGTTTTAAGATAATTAAGACCAATTCCAATTTCACTGCTTGTAAAATCTGATCCTCAAAACCATTCTGTGTGCTAAGAAAAGTCCACAGAGTTCAAGAGTATGTAACTACTAGTGTAACACTAGCCCTTTATCCAACATGCTAGACCATGCCTTTCAACATGGGCAGCTTCACTTATCTACAAAAAGCCAGAGTCGCAAATCAGTAACACACCAGTGTGTTTTGATATTGTGAATGGTGTTGTTATTGTTGTTTTGATACTTGAAAAGTTGTCTAGAAAAAGTGAGATTGTTGTTGTTTATATTGGGACTTCTGGTTAAAAATAAGAAAAAAGCCAGTCTAACAACACAAGGCCTGCTTTGTCACACAGTCACTAAGTTATAAGATGCCAACCTCAAAGTAGGGGATGACCTGTTCAGTTCACTGGTCCTTTTGAAAACTGGATTTGACAACTACGAACTACAACTAACATGGAACAGTAAGTGTAAGGATAGTGGCACATATATCTTGGTGGTAACCAATAGCTCTCTAATTGGCCTTAAGACCCACTCTACAAAAGAAAATCATGCCTGGTATTAGAAACCTCACCAAGTGCCTAAAATTAGTGAAGTTATGAATCTTAGAGAACCTACAACTAAGCCAGTGTAACATATATAATATGCACACAGGCATGCACACTACGAACAACAATCACAATAATTAAAGAAAAAGAGACCCTGAATCTGATAGAGCAAGCAGAGGGTTACATGGGAGGGATAGCCAAGGGAAGAGAGAAAATGATGCAATTAATGTCAACAATAAAAGATATGCTTGCTTGCTTTCCTTCTTTCTTTCTTTCTTTCTTTCTTTCTTTCTTTCTTTCATTCTTTCTTTCAGCCGGTTTACAGTCCCAGTTAAAAAGACTTCTCATTCTGTTTTTGGTACCTGAGTTTGCACTGAGGGCCAGGCACATAGCCTATCACCTAGCAGCAACCCTATTTTGTGTAAGGTTAGGGGCAGTTACTTATTCACTTTGGAAACCAAGCTGTAAACACATGCTGGCATGCTTTACGAGCCTGGTTACAACCTGAACTTCAAATTCAGGGATGAAAGTTCAACAACTTAACCACAGAAGGCAGTTATTCATGGGCTGGCTAGAAACCCTGGAAACTTGATCCAATAGGCTTATTCTGGGTTGAACTGACCAGTTATTATGGTGATTCTCTCCTCTCTGAAATCTAAGTGGCTACAAGAAGCACAGTTCAAGAGACATGGCATGAAACCAAAGTCACAGGGCAGAGAGGAAACATGAAGCTGCTGAGTAACAGGGATAGAGGGGCATGAAGCTGTCCGAGTTAGAGTAGACGTGTGTGTGCGTGCATTCCACTGTTTTAGAGCTGATCTCATATTATCCTAAATAAGACACCTAAAATGTCTCCTGCCCAACTACCCTGCTTTATTTTTGTTTTGAAGAGGGGGGTCTTTTGTTTGATTTGCTGTTATTTTTTTCAGACAGGGTTTCTCTGTGTTGCCGTCCTGAACTCCTCCACTCCACTAGATCCAAGCTGGCCTCGAACTCAGAGATCCACTTGCCTCTGCTTCCCAAGTGTTGAGATTAAAGGCCTGCAACACCATGCCCAGCTACCTTGCTTTGTTTTTTATCACTTACCAATAGCTGGCATTAGAAAATATACAGTAAATGTGTATATGTAAGAAACATTTATATTCTTACTACTTCAAAAGACAACAGGTCTCACTTAGGTATGGTGGTGTACACCTTTAGTTCTAGCACAGGAGAGGCAGAGGTAGATCTGTTAATGAAGCCAGCCTGCTCTCCATAGCAAGTTCTAGACCAATCAGACCTACATAGTGAGACCTTTTCTCAAAACAAGAACAAAAAGCAAGCAACAACAAAAATATTATGAATCCGGACATGGTGGTGTACACCTTTAATCCCAGCACTCAAGAGGCAGAGAGACAGGAATATCTCTGTGACAGCCTGGTCTACACAGTGAGTTCTGGGTCAACCAGGACTACACAGTGAGATCTTTTTTTTCGATTTATTTATTTATTTATTTTATTTATGAGTACACTGTAGCTGTCTTCAGACACCAGAAGAGGGCATCCAATCTCATTATGGATGGTTGTGAGCCACCATGTGGTTGCTGGGATTTGAACTCAGGACCTCTGGAAGAGCAGTCAGTGCTCTTAACCGCTGAGCCATCTCTCTAGCCCCCCACACAGTGAGATCTTGTCTAAACATAAAAAAAACAAACAAAACCTGCAGGAATCTATATCTCATGATCTGAAAGTATAACTAACACATAGGTCCCAAGCAAGTACATTTTCCAGACACCTTATAAACCAAATCTTACTGATTTTAGAAACTTTAAAAATGTTCTATAATCTCCTTTGTGTTGTTTAAAAAAAAAAAAAGGAACATGAAACTATTTATTGAGCACTATTTGTACACCAGATTTTACAATGATGTATGCAATGTACAACTGGGTAACATTTTGCTCATTATGTAATTAATTTTCCTGGCTCCTGTTGAACCTGTAATACAAAAAAGATTGCATACATATAAGAAATGAGATAAAGAAAGAATATACAAATCAGTTGTTTAAATTACAAATTCTAGGGCTAGAGAGATGGCTCACAACCAAAAATATAAATTACCAAAGCTGTTCAAGCCACCAGGTACTAAGTTTTCTACTCTCTGACAGGCTTCCCTGAGTCAATACCTTCTAACCGTGAGATTAGGATTTCAGGAGCCAAACCTTAACTATTCGCTTACTATTCTATGAACTATAAACTTCTTGTCACTCTTAACCTAGAAACGTTTTTGTTTTATGAAGATAGGGATCAGCCGGGTGGCGGTGGTGGCGGTGCACATTTTTAGTCCCAGCACTCAGGAGGCAGATCTCTGTAAATTTGAGGCCAGCATGGCTTATAAAGCAAGTTCCAGGACAGCTAGGGCTACACCAAAAAATCAAAAACGGAATAATGAGGAAATGAGGGAAGGAGGGAGGGAGGGGGAGCAGGCAGGAGGCTATCTGGCTGGCCTTACAGTTCATAAAAGGTTCTTAAGTGTATATTTAACTAAGTGTCTGGGTTGCTAATTAAAATACACTAGGATTTGTCCAGTGTCTTCATCTGAGTGGGGAGATTGTTGGTAAAGATAAATGTGTTCCTTTTGGGGACTCTGCAGATAAACTGTCACATTTACATAAGTACAGATATATAGATAAGACTCTGATAGGGGGCTGGGCGGTGGTGGCGCACGCCTTTAATCCCAGCACTTGGGAGGCAGAGGCAGGCAGATTTCTGAGTTCGAGGCCAGCCTGGTTTACAGAGTGAAAACCAGGACAACCACAAAAAAAAAACAAGACTCTGATAGGGCTGCTTTAAAATTATCTAATGTAAATGGTTGACTTTTCTGTATCCTTAAGCAGAAAACATAAATCATTTTGCCATTTCTTGGCAGTGATCTTCCCATGTAAGAACATATGGGCTGTGTCATGTAAACTAAGTGTGCAGAGCTTCAGTTCCTCCAGAATGAAGTTCCTCAGTTATCCATACACGTCTCAACTGGTTTCTAATCTACTACAGGCTAGAAGAACAAACAAATACAGCTAATACTGTATAATAATAAAAAATGATAATACCAATTCGACTGCTAGGGCAAAGGGCAAACAATTAACTTCTTTCTAATGCTTATGCGGCTATAATCATAAAGTGCAACACTTTAAATCTGCTCGGAGTAAGATTCTAAGGGATGCTAACTGAAGACCAGGGCTCTGTGTAAGTGCTCTAGGACAGCACTCAAGGCTTTCTTTTCCTTTCTCCTTGTTAAAACTTCTAGACTCTTGAACAACTAAATAGTTACAATTACCAGGTAGGGTAAAATGATACCAAAGAGACTATATTCTTGCAAGGAGTGATGGCAAATGCCTTTAATCTCAGTTCTGTGAGTTCATGGCCAGCCTGGTCTACACATTGAAACTCTGTCTCAAAAAAAGAAAAAATATATTCTTACAAGAAAATAGAAGGGGACTAGGTAGGAACAAGGAGATCACCAGGAATCAGAGGGGACAAGACCTCTGAAAGGGGTGTGTGTGTGTGTGTGTGTATGTGAATGTGATTGAAATACGTATGTATACATAGGAAAATGTCATCATGAAACATACTATATAACAATATATGCTAATAAAACTTTTAAAGGTTGTAGTTTTACATAAGGTCAAGAAAAGATCTACGCACAATTATAGTCTTTCCAATAGCTTTAAATTTATTTCCTATTAGACATACCAAAATGGTCTTTGTGCGTATATTAAAATCAATAATTTTTAAAAAATCCTGTATGATCAAATAAAATAAGTTAGGTTTAAGAGGGAAGAAATACAGGTCTTGATAGGAAACGTCTCTCTCATTTCTGGGTCGTCAAAGGCCCCTAACAGTTTAAAACTAAAAGAGTTAAAATACGGCCTAGGAGACGACTTAATGCACTCCTTCCCATGTTCTGCTAACTGTGCTTTCACATGATTGTATCAAAAATAGCACTGAAGAAAAGATAATGAAGCCTGTTGCTTATAAGGAAGAAAACCAACTCTTCTTCTTAGAAGTTGAAAACCAAATTTCAACTTCTAAGAAATTTCAAAGAAGGTGATGAGAAGAGCAACCCCATCAAAGGAGGAGGGTGGAAACCAGCACTTGCTGATAGTCTCCCTAGGAAGACTCACCTTCTACCCTGGGGCCACAACACTGGCTAATGGACTCTCTAGGACACCTACATTCCTCCCTGGGGCTACAATCAAGCAAAACATTCAAAGAATTTAATCGCATTCATACTTTCTGACTCAAATTATAAACTGTAAGATATCTATGCAAAATAACCCCAAATACAGAGAGGTTGATTATACATACTAATACTTACAACTTCTGTTCTAATAGTGAAAAGGGTTGTATGTTTTTGGTTTTTCTCCCTGTAGCCCTGGCTCTCCTCCAACTCACAGATCATCTGCCTGCCTCTACCTCCGAGTGCTGGGATTAAAAGTGTGAGCCACCACTGCCCAGCTGCTCATTTTCAGACAAGGACAAAGTAAATAAATGGGTAAACAGCCAGGCAAGATGACACAAGCCCTTAATCTCACCACTCAGGGAGGTGGAGGCAGCCAGGTCAAGTTCAAATTCAAGGGTAGTTTACCTACACATAGTGAGTTCCAGGGCACCAGGACTATGTAGACAGACTCTGTCTCAATTACCAATAAATAAGCCAGGTATGGTGGCTCATACCTTTAGTCCCAGCACTCAGGAGGCAGAGGCAGGCAGATCTCTGTGGGTTGATGGCAGCCTGATCTACAGAGTTCTAGGACAGCCAGGGCTATGTAGAGATCTTGTCTCAAACAAACAAACAAAAAATAAATGGTTATATAAATTTGTAACCATATGATGAAATATTATAAAACCATTAAATTATTTATCAAAAAAATGGGAAAATATTTAAGATGTATATTAAGACCAAAACTGGGGACATACTCTGTTTTATCTGTTGGTAACTGAGGTTTCTAAGCTGCATATTTTTAAGAGGATTAAGAACAGTGAAATGGCACATTTTCACCATAAATTTAGGTAAAATTTATTCTTAACCTTTAAGGGATGGAAAATATTAAGTAACTAAAAGATTAGGTACAATGAAAGATTGATATCCAAAAGATGAGTCTGTAAAATACAGGTTTTAACTACTTTCCTGAATCAGATCAAATATGAAATAATAAAGGTAGCCCAGTGGGTTTTACCAATTTATCTGGAAAAATTCAGTAGTCATGCACAATACTCCAGTTACATAAGTAAAAGAATCACTGTTATTAAGGTAGGTTGCTTCCCATGCTCTGTCTCTCAGTTCTATCATTGGTAATATCTATTTGTTAAAGGCAAAGCATAACATTAGAAATGAGGTGTTTGGGCCTTGTTTAAGATTCAGGGGATCCAGCCCCCTCTTCCAGCCCCCCTCAACCAGGCCCACATGTAATGTGGCAAAACACTCATACACATATGATAAAAATAATTCTATTAAAAACATATGCTGAACTTATAACATTTGAAACAACTTATGTTTTAAAAAGGATTCTTTTACATATGTAAATTTTTTAAAAAAGGTCCTGTAGAGCCTCCCTTTTTCTTTCTATACATCAATTGGCCAACAAATTTAAGCACTTAATCTAAGTTTCTATCATCTCTTTCCTGCTTACTGGCTTCCTTTCCAGTATTCCAGCTCTTCCATTCATCTTCTACAAGACCTCCAAGAAATCTTTCAGTCACGACCATAACACATGTAGATACTGAGTAAAACTATACCTGGTAGCTATTATAAAAAATTTAAACTTCTTAGCAAGAAAGAGAACTGTCCAATGATTCGAGAGGCAACACTCTGCCAGGATGCGCCATCCCCCACCCCCACCCAAACAAACTTTGTCAAGATACAGTTTAGGCATCCCCAAACACCTAAGAGCTTACTCTGAGTGCTGGCTTTACACGGCCACCCAGTCTCCAGACTCGATCAAGATTCTGCCCAGATGCATTCACCCTCACACGCACACACCTACATATACATCCTCATCCTAAACAGTTACACAATAACATAGGACTTGTATTTTTCGTCTTCCCTATCTCAAGTGCTTATCACAGCACCTGATTTGCTAAAAGGAAAAAAGAAAAAAACTGAAATCGCTCCGAATATATATCTTCATCCTAAACAGTCACACAGTAATGTAACGGTCTCACGAACTATGAAGTCTGTCGTACTCAATGGTCCATGTTCTGAACCTCAAGAGCCCACCACAGAACCAGACAAACTAAAAGCTAAACACAAATACCATTTCTGTCATTGCCCGGAAGGAAACGGGTCATCCGCGCCCAGAAAGGTGGCGCAGGCTTAGGTAGGAAAAAAGGAGCGGCGAGGGGTGAAGTCCACCAAAACAGCCGCGCTCAGTTCAACCCTGCGAAGCGACAGTTCCAGCAAGCAGAGGTCGCGAGCAGGGGACAGGACCATTTACTCAAGTTGTCAATCAACGGTCGGTCAGCGGGACCGAGCCTGCGGCCCCAAGAAACGCGTGAAGCTGCACGGAGCCCGTCCCACCCCCAGCCCGACCACGGATCCGACCCGGCCCGACCCGGCCCGGTCTGGCCCAGCCCCGCCCCACAGCCTCACTTTTCCACATCCGCAGACTTCATGATGTGGGTCTTGGACGCCGTCAGCTTCCATGGCCCGAAGGAGAAGTCCTGGTGGCTGCTCTGAAAGCCGTGGATCATCATGGCAGAAGCGGAGCCGCAGGGCTACTCGGAGCAAGCGCCTGCGGCAGCGGTCACAGTATGACCCTCCCTGCAGCGCGGATCCTGGGCGCGTCCGTTACCATCTCGGCCCCGCCCCCCGCCGCCGCCGCGCCGTGGGCCCGCCCTTCCGCCGTCTCTTCCGCCCCTCCTGGTTTTACTTCCGGGACCAGCCTCTAGCTCAGGGTGACTCACGTCTTACGTAAAGACGCTGAGGGGCGGGACTTAAGCGCCTGGGTGTCGATACCGCGAGCCGCCCCGAATTCTTCGGATCACGTTACCCCAGCGTGAGCGTGGGAATTGGTCTTTCGGGATCGCGAGCCCCGTGTTTCTTTCTCTGCCTTACCTACTCCTTACTGACCACTCCCCCAAGCAGTGTCATCACCTCTTGTGCTTCGGAGTCGTGGTGAAGAGGACATGCCCAACGTTCCTAGCACCAACAGCGGCCTTTGAGCCAAAGATAGATAGCTCCACCTTGCATCTCAGTGGAAGAGCAACACTTACCGTGCAAGCCGCCGAGGCCTTGTGTTCAGTTCTTAATACCGAGAAAGGAACGACAAATTATCTTTATGATATTTTAAGACTTTTCTACCTTCACACCGTGTAGTGGAAACAACGCTGAAAGCCTGGTGCTCCGTCCAGGCTTGCAGTGCAACTGTGTGCATCTTTGGGCAAAACACAACGAATTCTTTTCGGCTTCAGCTGCCACAAAATGAAATGGTTTAATGTTAGAGCATCTCAAAACTGTTCGCCATCTCAATTCCAGCACCTCCCTCTTATTCCCGCCCATCATTCACTCAGTGTTTTGTTTCATCGACTCTGGAACCGCTAAGCAGCGTTCCTCCATGATTTCTGATTCAGTTCCTGCCTTGACTTCCTGAAGGTGTTAAGCCAAATAAACCTTTTTCTCCTTGGGTATTTTCTGTTCGTGTTTCTGTCCCAGGAACCATCAAACCCCCCTGCCCAAGGTCTTTGGATTAAGTCATTTCGTTGGCATCATGTCCTTGCTTCCTATGTAATTACTCTATTTACATTGCCTACAGAAAGTAGAGCGTCTCAGCGTTCCCGTGGGATAAAAAAAAGTTCATCCGGAATAGTGGAGGATTGTCTACCATCACTGACTGACATCCAGAGGTTGGCCACTGAAGCACTTCCCAAGGAGGCTGGGCCACTTTCACTAATGTTTCATTGTAAACCTCACATTTTCTACGTCTGCTAGAAGACCTCATGAGGTGAATGAGCAAATTACATATAATGAAATTCATCCCGATTTTTTTCCCCCGACAAGAGTCCCATACAGCCAGCCTAGGCTAGCCTTCAATTCACTACTGTAGCTAAGGAGGACTTTGAATTCTTGACCCTTCTACCTCTTCCCACGTGCTGGGATTTTATATATATATCACCGAGCCTTGCTCTATTCCAACATTCTTACTATACTACTATACGATATCTTCCTTTGAATTTTTCTCCTTAAGCCAAGAAAAATATATAGAATCTCTGTGATTTTCAAAAACAGCTTATGTATTTCTACATAGCAAATTCCAGGACTATGTATTCATTGTCTCAAAAACAAACAAACATGTCTCTAGTTCTTTCAGCATAGGTCATGGCTGAATTTAGGTTCAATCACGCTACTTAACAACAACAACAGCCGGGCAGTGGTGGCACACGCCTTTAATCCCAGCACTTGGGAGGCAGAGACAGGCGGATTTCTGAGTTCAAGGCCAGCCTGATCTACAGAGTGAGTTCCAGGACAGCCAGGCTACACAGAGAAACCCTGTCTCGAAAAACCAAAAAAAAAATAAAATAAAATAAAAAAAAAATAGTCTGCTATTCACACTATCACACTGAATGAAGAATTTCTCCTAACTACAACCTATCAATTCATGCTCAATTGACTCTAAAACTACATTCCTCCATCTTTGAACCTACAATGTTACATTTTATTTCCATACTTGTTTTTCTGGAATTTTACCAGTGAAAATTAGCAAAATAATGTGACTCTTTTGAGGTTAACAAGTTACCTACTTATATTTGGGATAAACATGGTTCAGCATTTACAAGCAGTGGGATGTGCTACCCAGATGTTCTGACAAATCTTAACTATCAGCTTGTCTGGGATTGAGATGCCTAAAAGATAAGTAAAACACACTTCTGGGTGTTTCTGTGTGTATGCATGTGTGTGTGTGTGTGTGTGTGTGTGTGTGTGTTTCCAGAGGCAATTTGTTATGGAAAAAAAGACCCACCCTGAACAAGGACAGCACTATCTAATGAGAGGTTGGTCTACATGGAATTTGAAAAGGTAGGAGAAAGAAGTCCATTAGCACAGGTATTTCATCTCTCTGCTTTCTTTCTGCCTTGAAGCAAATCACTTCTGCCCTAGATCCATAAGGAATCCAGCTAACTGTGGTCTGAAACTGTGAGCCAAGATAATTTGTTCCTCTTTTAAATGGTTTCTCTTGGGTATATGTCACAGTGATGGAAAAATCCAAGTAACACAGATCTGAGGAAAACTAGTAAGTTATCCTCTTGTGGACTGAATACTCCAGTGAAGGCATCCCAAAGTCTCTAGGCCGATGTGTCAGAACCAAACATCTAAGACAAACAAGGATGGAAGATTCAGTATCAGGGTATTTGGTCTTCCCAAATCTTCTTACACCAACTCTTAAGTTTTTCTCTCTTGGTCAATAAATGTCATACATACATATAAGAGTTCACAATACAGTAAAATGAACCCACATGAAATAAAAATTCTCTCAGATACAATGACATCTAATTTTATACTATGAGATACTTATATAGAAAATGATAGAAACTCCATAGTTTTATAGTTTATAACACACTAGGCCAAGGGTATTCTCCTTTTTGCTTAATGGTGCCTGAAAGGTTTTCACAGTGCAGCTTGTAACAGATCACAGCAGACTAGACGGTTCCACGAGGGGAGGTTGATTAAGAGAGTGGGAGAGCGAGAGGAGAGAGAGAGGAGAAGTGGAGACCGGTCATGACCACGTGGAAAAAGGGAGAAGGAAAGGGGGGAGGGGAGACTGCAACCTGCAGGCGTGGGGTCGAGGGGCCAAGAGAGTGAGGAGGGGGCAGACAGCCCCTTTTATAGTAGGCAGGCCTACCTGGCTGTTGCCAGGTAACTGTGGGGAGGAGCATACTTGGCTGTTGCCAAGTGACTGTGGAGGTGGAGTTTAACAGATTACTAACAGTGCTCATGACTTTTTTTCTTAACAAATGCTTGGAACAGGCTATTATGTGTATTACTACTCTCTTGTCAAACTCATCCATTTCATTTTTTTTATTTCCCGTGTCTTTAAAAATCTACTCTGTTCGGGCAGTGGTAGCACACACCTTTAATCCCAAGCACTTGGGAGGCAGAGGGAGGCGGATTTCTGAGTTCGAGGCCAGCTTGGTCTACAGAGTGAGTTCCAGGACAGCCAGGGCTACACAGAGAAACTTGTCTCTAAAAACAAAACCAAAACAAAACAAATCAAAAACCAGCAAAAATCTACTCTGTTGTTGTTGGTGGTAGCACATACCTTTAATCCCAGCCTTTGGGAGGCAGATCTCTGTGAGTTTGAGGTCAGCCTGGTCTACAGAGCAAGTTCCAGGACAGGCAGGACTATAGAGAGAAACCCTGTCTCAAAAATCAACAACGGCAACAAAAATAAAGAAAGAAAGTGAGAAAGAAAGGAAGAGGAAAAAAAAAAACAGAAACCCTGCTCTGTGTCTTCTTGTTTGTATTATCGGTTAACCCTGATTTTTCTCTTTTAAGCTCTCAAAAGGAATTGTTAGAGCAACACAGGTACAAGCACTAATTGCTGGAGGGGCCAGTAGGACCCTGGAAACAACTAATTGGAGAAGGAGTTCGATGGGAACTGTGGGGCCTGACCAGGGACCTAGGGCTTTTTGCAGGAATCATGTCTAAAGGAGGCCACACTGCTCTTCAGTGCAATGACAATGAGCACATTATGTTTTCAAAGAGAGCATCTTGATGGAATTACTTATTAGGAGAAACCATCTCCAGCTTTAGTGTCTAGCGAAGGAATTTGTGTTCAAGGATTTGGAATTATTCGTGGCATGTCCAGAAAAGGGGAATAAGCAGGTCTCTGGAAGGAAAGACTCAGGGGCTAGAAAACCTAAAGTTCTGGCCAGTTTTCTACAGTCTTTCTTATACCCCCTGTGGCTGGCTCTCTGTCTATCTCTATCTCTCTGTCTCCCTCTCTCTCCCTGTCGCTATTACTTGGTCTTCAGTCAGCTCACTCTGCTTCTCTCCCCGTACAGCTCCCAGAGCTCCCTAGTACAATCTTGCCAGCCAGCTCCTGGAACACATTTCCAGTTCTTAGCAGAGAGAACCTGACCATCTGAGCTTGAGTCAGGTGTCCAGCAAGACCCAGTCAAAAGGGTCCAGATCGGCCTTGTTGATACAGGGCCATGAGTTGGGAGCATAATAGTTCTCAGAAAGGGCACTTGTTCCCTACCTCCAGTATCTACAGCTTTGGTCTTTTTTGCTGATTGAGGAAAAAAGGGAAGGATTTTACTTTTGGGCTGCTACTCTAGCCAAGCCTGGGGCGAGGAGGATGGCAGAGTATAGATTACGAAACAGAAAATTGAAAAATACATTATGAAACTTAGCCTCTTCTCACTTTTCAGGTGTGTGTGTGTATGTGTGTGTGTGTACCCCAAGGCAGACCTAATACAGAAGCAGAACCTTGTCTAATGACTCAAAAAACAAGTAAGACAACATTTCGGTGTCTCTAGCTAGGTGCAGTAGAGATGTAATCCAAAGCCAAAGTTAAAACTGTAGTATGTAGGAGCACAAAATAACCAAGGCAAGAGAATTTCTCCACACAAGCCAGCTTCTAGATCTCCTAGATCTAACTCATAACCCAGCGCACACTTGTGTGACTCCTGAAACACGACCTCAGAGGAGCTGTTGCTCCCAGCCAGGTGTGGTGGCATACACCTTTCATCTCAGCAGAGTCAGGCAGATCTCTGACTTCAAGGCCAGTGCAGTCTTCAGTCTACATAGTGAGGTTTAGGAGAGCCAGAGCTACACAGTAAAACCTCAGCTTAAAAATAAGATTTATTACTCTGAGTTCAGCTGTTACACTGTATCTTTTCTTCATGAGCATCTGGGTGAGTTTTGACACTTCTCGCCTATCTAGGGAGCCACTGAGTGGCAGAAGGCAGGTACTTGATGCATATCTTACAGCTGTCCCCAGCTCTGGCTGTGATTGGTTCTCCCTTGATGACTTACTGTGGACATCAATCACCTCTGCCGTCAACAGCATTATTTATGTTGATATTTGGTATTACTTTTTTTACTTTTTGTTTATTCATTTATTTATTTGTTTATTTATTTATGTTTTTTTGAGACAGGATTTCTCTATGTTGCCCTGGCTGTCCTGGAACTCACTCTGTAGACTAAGCTGGCCTAGAACTCAGAGATTTGCCTGTCTCTGCTTCAAGAGATTAAAGGTGTGTGCCATCACTGACTGGCTGTACTTTTTTTTTTTAGCATTAAATTTGCAACTGTGAAAACATTGTGATTTTTTTTTAAAGATTTACTTATTTATTTCATACATGTGAGAACACTGTTGATCTCTTCGGACACACCAGAAGAGGGCATCAGATCCCATTACAGATGGTTGTGAGCCAACATGTGGTTGCTGGGAATTGAACTCAGGACCTCTGGAAAAGCAGTCAGTACTCTTAACTGCTGAGCCATCTCTCCAGCCCAACATTGCGATTCTTGGTTGCATATTTACAATATGTGTGCACATGAATAAAGATTTTTTAAGTGTGTGGCCTGTAACAGTAGCAAGTTTGTTGAAGGAGCTTAGGTAAATAGCCCATTTTAGAGTCATTTATACAGAGAAACAGCTGCACTGAATCACTCTTGCCATAGTTAATGTCAGGGAACATGGCAACTATGAACATTTTATAGAGAATAGCCTTATTTTAGTATAAATGGCATTTATTTGGGCTCTTAGGAAAATATAAACACCCAAAAGACTGATTCAAATGTTATTTTGAGGCTGTGAGAAAATCACTGGCCTTAATCCCTTGTAAAAACGCATGTATTTTTAAATGCCTTATATAGAAATAGCCTCTGGGGATAGGTTTTTGTATGTGTATTTAATCCAGGTCATCAAAATACTAAGCTATAAAACTTGAGTAGATGAGCAAAATATTGTCAAGGAAACATTTATATGTTGATGTCTGAAGATAACATTGAAGCACAGGAAACTGGGATTAATAAAACAGGTTCCAACCAAACCAAACAGAACAGTCCTAGCACATTGGCTCTGTTCAGATACTGCACAATCAAAATGCTTTTCTTTCTTTCTTTCTTTCTTTCTTTCTTTCTTTCTTTCTTTCTTTCTTCCTTTCTTTTCGGTGGGGGTGAGGGTATTACGAGAACTGGGATAGTTTATAAACAAAGAGCCTGAAGGGACAAACATTCTGAAACAATAAACTTAAGCCTAAAATTTGGAGACAAATGAGTGGAGATAGGAATGAGCAAAGAATGGAAGGATGAAGAAAGCTAGGACTGAAATCTAAGTGAGTTCCCACAGCAGGCTTGGGCCTCTCCTCTGATGAAGAGTCAGGAGGCCAGGGATGCTGGGATGGATGTGAGCCTGGAGGTAGAATCCCACCCCATTGCTGTCGAGTGAGTTCCATGACTGATGTGAAAAGCAACAGAAGAGGAGAGGGAAGTAAACCAAGCAAAAAAGGAGAGGGCTAGAGAGATGGCTCAGCCGTTAAGAGCTCTGACTGCTCTTCCAGAGGTACTGAGTTCAATTCCCACCAACCACATGGTGGCTCACAACCATCTGTAATGGGATCAGATGCCCTTTTCTGGTGTGTCTGAAGATATCTGGAGTGTACTCATATACATAAAATAAATAAATCTAAGAAAAAAAGAAAAGAGGAAAGGAGAGAGCACCCCCAAGAAGCATCATGTGATGAGATCCATTAGGCCAGGCTGCGCAGAACAGAAAGAAAAATTAGACTTTGACAAGTGGATCTTTCAACACTTACTATCTTACTATGAAATGGGGAAAGATCCAAACAGGTTCTTGGAGAGGAACTTCTGAAGGTAAAGGAACTAGAGTTAGGCTGCCTGGGTTCAAATATTGTCTTCCTAATTGCTGGCTGTGACATGGCTTCTACCATACGTAGGAATACGTTTATTATAAAATAGGCAGTCCTGCAAGTTGATGGGTACAGTGCTTTTCTTCTGCTATGTGTGTGTGTGTTTGAGATATTGATAAGTGGATAGTGTATGCTGACTATCATTTGAATAAATAACCACATACATTTTAATTTAGGTATTTCTGAAGACTCAATTATTCCAAAATTTCAATGATGAAACAATCTTCTTTTTTTTTTTTTTTTTGATTTTTCAAGATAGGGTTTCTCTGTGTAGCCCTGGCTGTCCTGGAACTCACTGTGTAGACCAGGCTGGCCTCGAACTCAGAAATCCACCTGCCTCTGCCTCCCAAGTGCTGGGATTAAAGGCATGCGCCACCATTGCCCGGCGAAACAATCTTCTTAATAATAGCCTTTAATTTATTTTTTAAATAAAATAATTCTGAAGAGTTTTTAAATTAGATTCACCTCTCCTGTTGGAACTCTGGTAGGAGGAAGGCATGGGCACCAACAGGCCTCTAAACATCTAGAAAAGTCAGAACTTAATTTTTCTCTCAGAATTCAGAAGTCTGACAATAACTGAGCTGGGGTGCTCTAGGTTGTGGGAAGAATACAGCATGAAAAAGCAATGGAGGCCACACAGCCAGCCAGAAGAGGCCATCACAGACCTGAGGACCAAAATCAGGGCTCTAATTCCATGGCAGTAAGTAGAGAAGGCAGACACCCGCACACAGAAAATGCTTATGTCATGCAAGCAAAGGCATCAAAGCATCAGCTAGAGAGAGAGAGAGAGAGAGAGAGAGAGAGAGAGAGAGAGAGATTCATTACTATCTGCAGACTCTACCATAGGGCAAACAAGGGAGGAACTATGTGATCTGAGATTCCCATCTTTCTTTATGTCCTTGTATTTGTTTAGTTTGTGTGGGCACTCATGGAGACAGGAACATGCACGTTCAGTGCTGGGAGGCCAGAGGACCACTTGAGGGTATCAGTTCTCTCCACTTCTCTCCTTCCACCATGTGGATCCCAGGACCAGAACTCAGGTCATCAGGTTTGGTGGAAAGCGCCTCGACTTGTGGGACCATATCACTTAACTCCCTCCTGGTCTCAAGCTCCTCAGAGCCTGAGGAAACTTGAAGGAGTGTATGTTCTTTACGACCACAGAGTTCAGTGGAAGCAAAGATTCTCTTTAACATCTCCACGAGTTTCCCTTTCCACAACCTCTTTGTCCCCAAATATTCACGTATAAGCTGGGTGTGGTGGTGCACACATTTAATCCCAGCACTAGGAAAGCAGGGGAAAACAGATCTCCATAAATTCAAGGCCAACCTGGTTCACGAATGAGATCCAGGTCAGCCAGGGCTACACAGTGAGACTGTCTTAAAGCACACGGATACACATATTGTAAGTACACAGGCATCTCACAAGGTCCAGAGGAAGAGAGGATGCAAAAGAAAGACTGTAGGATGTCAGGAACTGAGAGACGAGCAGGAGTTGACTTCATCTAAGTTTGTCTATCCCTGGCTGTCCCTTGTGGTACTACTTAGAAATAAGATGGACTCATTAGTGGAGCAGACAGAGAAGCCATCCATTTCAGATGCTCACACGGCTTCAGGGAAATGTATTGGCCGTCTCAAGTTGCAGAACAACAACAACAACAAGACCCAGATTATATTGGACTCTATTATTACATAAACATGAAAACAATTATCTTTTCCTAACAGAATCAAAACTAATTGATTTTTGTATAATTCTAATTCAGTTTAAACATTTCCTAATAAAGGCACAATTAGCGAGTCAATTTAACTGTACCATCATGTTATTCTCCCATCTCTTTCCAATTAACTATTCCCCCTAAGAAATAGCTCTGTTCTCTCCCTAAAAGCACATCTGGTGTTAAGTCCTCTAGGAGTGATCGTGGCTCCTCCCTAAACAACTGTCAGGGTGTTGGAAACCAAGGGTGCTTAGTCAAGCTTGGCCACAAACCAGGTCGTCAAGATGTGTCAGGGTGTATGAGCCGCTTCCCTCCCTAAACACTAATAAAATCTCCAAGGGCTAGCTGGAGTTATTTCAAGGACAGTTATGTAAAACAAAACAAATCTGTGTGTGGCGACAGGAGCCTGAGTCAGCAGGCCTGCTGCATTTTGGCCTTTTAAAACCCCGTTTCTGTATTATAATAGTAAAAGTAGTCTCAAAAAAGATACAGTGTGCGCTTGAGCCCTCCGACAGTGCTCTGGAAACCCCATGAGTTCAGTTCCTTGTTCACTAGAGTCTTAACTCAAGCTGGGTGGCGGAGGCAGTGGTGACGGTAGAGGCTAGAGTCCTTAATCCCAGCACTCGGGAGGCAGAGGCTGGAGGATCTCTGTGAATTCGAGGCCAGCCTGATCTGCAGAACAAGTTCCAGGGCAAACAGAGCTACAAGAACAGGTAAAGAATGATGCCCAAGGTGAGTGCTTCCCATAGAAGTCCTAGGTTCACATGTCTTTCACAGTCAGCCATCTTGCAAAAACCATATTGTTCTGGGCGTTCCTGAACAGGAACCACGAATTCCTGGGTGTCTGAAGTTGGTTGGTCGGTGCTAGGTTAAGGAAAGAGAATGGAGAGACTAAAGATACAGATAGGTAGTAGATTAGGGATAGAGATGGGACGTAATGCCAGGAGCAGCGCTTTAAAATTATTACAAGGGACAATCAAAGGTAAATACAAGGGGGAGGGGGAGGAATAGCCCGACTAAATGCATCTCATCCGGGACAGCGTCCATTTATGCCTCTGTATTCAAGGCATCAACACAGATAACACTGCTTTTGTTGTTGTTTGAGACAAGGTCTTTCTATGTAGACCTGGCTGTCCTGGAATTTACAATGTAGACTATGCCTCGACTTCACAGGGATCTGCCTGTCTCTGTCTCACAAATGTTGGGAGATGCCTGACTCAATGCAGATAATATTGTAAAAGATGAATATGGTGGTGCACATCTATAATCCAGTATGTGAGAGTCTGATGAAGAAGGATGAAGAGTTCCAGGCCCATCTAACCTGTGTAGAAAAACCCCACCTTAAAACAAAGAACAAAGCACCAAGCCTGGCATAGTGGTACATGCCTTTAGCCTCAGCACTCTGGAAACAGGAGCAGGTGGATCACTGTGAGTTGGAAGCCAGCCTGGTCCACATAGTGAAGTTCCAGGACAGCTAGAATTATGTGACAGACCCTGTCTAAAACAAAACAAAAAGCCGCTGGTAGTACACGCCTGTAATATCTTCAGTACTTGGAAGGTGGCAGCAGGAAGATCAGAAGTACAAGGTCATTCTCAGAGGTTTGAGTGACATAAAAGACATTACTTCTGATCCTGAGGAGTGGGCAGTGGTATTTATGGAAGGAGATATGTATATATAGAAAGACATAGAACAATCCACATGTATCACCTCTGTGAGGGCAAATTATCCACTTCCCTTGGTGTGTCTGCCACTTAGACACATCAACGTGTGATCAAGGGGAGAACAAGGGGCGTGCCTCCGGGGCTCAGAAAGAAGCCTTTCAAGTGCTAATGTGACGTATTCAGAGGTAAACAGCCCAGGTCATTCACAAGGCTAAAAAAGAACAGTAGCAGTGGCCAGCTACAGACAACCGAGAGTGCCGTGTTTCTTCTGAAGGAATTCATGGTAGTAAAGCTTGAAATGAAAATTAATATTTTCATAAATATTAGTACCATGAGCATTGTAACAGTTATTTTACTGTCTGCTTACTTATCATTCATGTGTGTATGTATGTGTGTGTGTGTGTCTGTGTGTGTGTCTGTCTGTCTGTCTGTCTGTACTCAGCTTTTGTGGAGGCTCATCTCTACTTACACCCCTACGTGGGTTTGGGGACTAAACTAAGTCTTGCTGGCCAGGGCCTTTAGCTGCTGAGCCACATCACCAGCCCTGTTTGTTTTAAGACATGGTCTCACCCTGTAGTTCAGCCTTAAACTTACATTCCTCCTGCTTCGACCTTGCATGTACTGACACAGCAGGCCCGAGCCACCAAGCCTGGCTACTGTTTAGCATTTCTCATTGGTTCATGAGAGGGCTACACACAGACCTTTATTTACCTCTAAGGTAGGTATGATTGCTATCCCCATTTCCTAGCTGAAGGACTTGGAGCCTAGGGAGTTCTAGTCTCTTCCTGAAGACCACAAGATTAGGACCCACACTGGAAACATTTCCTTCCCACTAGCACCAGGCTAGCTCCTTTCTTTTCTGTTAAAGCAAAAGGCTCTATACAATTATAGTTTATGCATCAGAAAAAAATCAATTCAATTTTCCCTTGTCTTTGTCCTCTTCTAGAGCACTCCACTTGCACACTTAATTTGTATATGTTCGTATATTTAACCCACTGTCATAGCTAGAGTTTTATAGCCTACATTTTAGACTGCAATATACTGTTAGAGCATTTTTATATTTTAAGTATTTTAATAGTGTATATTAACTATGCAGAATAATGGGTTTAATTTTCATCCACATATACTAAGTATTTGATCACGTTTACTTCCTGTTATCCACTCTTACTCTCCTGCTATTCACTTATTTCCCAATAGTCTTTTTTTCTACTTTTGTTTTCTTTAGATCCCACACATGAGAGAAAATATGCTGTATTTTATCTTTCTAGATCTGGCTTATTTTTCTTAACACAGTAATGATGATCTCTTCTGTCCATTTTCCTGTGAAGACAGTGGTTTAATTCTCCATGTATATGTATGAGACCGATAAAGACATAAAGCGTGCCCACTCCCTAGAGCACTGGGCCTCCATATGCATTTTAATTTAATACACATTGCCTGCTACTTTCCAATAGCTAAGGCAATATATATTTGCCCTAGTGTCTGAGGGTATGATGCCCTTGCCCTAAATGTTAGTCTGAAAAGTTAAATATGAGGGCACATGCTTATCATCCCAGCACTTCAAGGCTGAGGCAGGAGGATCATGAGTTTGAGGATAGCCTAGGCTATACAATGAGACCTTATTTCAAAAAGGTCTTCTACCCAAAGTTAAAAATGCAAACAAGTGCATAAAACATGCTATTCTGAGAATGCGAGCTACTCACAGAAACAATTGTTTAGCAAGTGTTGGGACCCAGTCATGACAGCCACCTCAAAGTTCTATGGGAAAGTTTTGATTAGGAGAGAAAAATCAGGCTGGAGGGATGGCTCAGCGGGTTAAGAGCATGGACTGCTCTTCCAGAGGTCCTGAGTTCAATTCCCAGCAACCACGTGGTGGCTCACAACCATCTGTAATGGGATCTGATGCCCTCTTCTGGTGTGTCTGAAGATAACAACAGTATACTCACATACATGAAATAAATAAATCTTTAAAAAAAAAAAAAGGAGAGAAAAATCTCCTTCACTGCAGGGTTGGTGAAAAAATGTATAACGGACAAGGAGCAGCCGTTTCATGGGAACCCCCCTCACCAAAGGTTTCCAGTGCAGACATTTCCCCTCATAATCCGACAGCCTTGTGTGAGTAGCACACACATCCTGAACAAACACCATTCAACCTGAAATACATGTCCAATTGACTGTCCATCTCACTGGTAAGGGTTCTGTTGGGCTGGAGAGATGCCTCAGCAGTTAAGAACTTCTGCTGCTCCTGAGAGGATCTGGGGGTGAGTCTCAGCACCCACATGGTGTCTCACAATGATCTGTGCCTCCAGTTCTAGGGAATCTAACCCCTTCTTCTGACTTTGGTGGGCCCCAGGCAAAACACACACACACACACACACAAAATAAAGTTATCTTTTCCCATATCTTTTGTTGTTAGCCTAGTTATACAGTAGACGGTGGCCATCCAAGATGGAACATTTTACACTTAATCTTAAAGTAGAGAAGATATTTTCTTTTTTAAAAAAAAGTTTTTTAGATATATTTATTTATTTTATCTTTATTTTATTTTATATATGTGAGTTCACAGTTGCTGTCTTCAGACACACCAGAAGAAAACATCAGATTCCATTCTAGATGGTTGTGAGCCACCATGTGGTTGGTGGGAATTGAACTCAGGACCTCTGGAAGAGCAGTCAGTGCTCTTAACCTCTGAGCCATCTCTCCAGCCCCAAGAAGTGATTTTTTTTTTTTTTGAGACAGGGTTTCTCTGTATAGTCCTAGCTGTC
>NW_021604588.1:10580271-10585360 GCF_004785775.1 Grammomys surdaster
CCCCCCCTCTTCTCCCCCTCTCTCTCACACACACATGCACATATGCACACACAAATTACACAAACAATTTTTTAAATAAAAGTAAGATTTAAGAAAAACTGCTTTCCAGAGGTTGCTGTGTGTCCTGTTTCACCGTGTTTCTCATGACACGAGTATGCACCAACCATTCCTCTAATGATTTTAACACACAGTGATGATTTTCCCTAGAGTTTAGGCAAAATATGATAACTTGATATATTGATTTGTTTCTGTGACTTAGAAAGGTTCATTTCTACATGTAGCAAAACATAAAGGCTCTTTGGGAAGAGATAGGTGTCTTCACAGAGCAAGGCTGGAAAATTGCCTTGATCATGAGACTTACAAGGCAGGGCTGCGATGAAGTTGTACCTACAGTCTTAGAAGAAGCTGCCGTCTTCCTCTATACTGGACATTCTCCTCACAGCGTATCAGTTCTAGAATGTGTTGCCTGTGCTGATAATAATCCTAGTTTTATGTCAACTTAACACAAGCTAGAGTTAGCTGAAAGGAGGGAACCTCAGCTGAGAAATTGCCTCCTTAAGATTCAGCTGTAAGGCATTTTCCTAATACTGACTGATAGAGAAGAGCTTAGCCCGTCGTGGGTGGCGCCATCCCTGGGCTGGTGAGCCCGCGTTCTCTAAGAGATCAGTTTTAGCAAGTCATGAGGGGCACGACAGTAAGCAGCCACCCTCCATGGCCTCTGCATCAGCTCCTGCCTCCAGGCTCCTGCCCCGTTTGAGTTCCTGTCCTGACTTCCTTAGACGTGATATAAAAGCGGAGGCAGATAAACCTTTCCCTCCCCAAGCTCCTTTTTGTCAAGGTGTTTTGCCGCAGCATCAGAAACCCTAAGATACTGCCTTAGTCAAGATACCCATTTGTCCTGCTGTTCTTTCCCAAATGTGCTGGCCTTTGTTTAAAAACTACAAAAGCATCCTAGTTTGGACATCTCTTCGGGCTTGGCGCTCTTGTAAAGACACCTCTGTGAATATACATTTAATGGAATTTTAGTATTTTTCTCTTGTGAACCAGCTCTTGTATTAATTGGATTCTTAGAGCTAGCCAAAGAACCCACATAAAAACCAAACTGGGGATAAGGGAGACCTCCCTTCTCTCTCTCTCTCTCTCTCTCTCTCTCTCTCTCTCTCTCTCTCTCTCTCTCTCGTTGCTACAACCATTATTTCTTGAAGGGTCGTAAGTGGACAGTTTTGAATCCTCATCCTCCTACTGCATTGATTTTCCGACATTTTCTTCCCCCTCCTACATGTGCTGGGGGCAAAAACAGGTGGCACGGCACCAGGTTACACAATGCAGAGCCTGATGCTGGCCAGAAAACACTTCACCCACGGAACTACATCTCTAGCCATCTTGGAATTTTTCTGTTAAGAAGTATTTTCCTTAATATGGCGTTCAAACAGGAATATCATCCATTGTTACATTATGAAATGTAACTCCTATAAGGAAATGTAAACAAATGCTTGACTTGTTCATTTATTTACTAATTTCTCAGAGCAATGAGTTGGTTGTCTAGCAACTATGAATTTTTATAAAAGCGTAACATTTTCCTCTTTATTGGAAACCTTACAATTCCATGTGATTACCGTTTCTTTTGATGTTTAGATTATCCCTTCATACCATCTCTTCCGTTCTTCTGGAACAACCTTCTTGTCTTTGAAATCTTTTTTTCTGACAACGGAAGACGCTCCAGAGTCGTTTTCTAGACTTTCTGACCTAGAACGGCAACAAGCCATTTCTTATTAACCTTAGTTACACGTGATAAAAAAAAATTATACTTGAACTGAATCTGGTGATAGCAGTGTCCATTGTGAGTTCACGTTATTTGTTTTGTTTTGAGACAGGGTCTCTCTGTGTAAGCTCTGGCTGTTCTGGAACTTACTCTGTAGACTAGGCTAGCCTTGGACTCACAGAGATCCACCTGTCTTTGCCTCCCAAGTGCAGGGATTAAAGGCTGGAACCATTGTACCCCGTCTGAGTTCTTGTTACTTCTATGTTGTCTTTTCCTCATGCCTTTTAAATAGATAGGACTAGCTAATTCACTTAGGAAGAATAAAACAAACATAGTTTCCAAACTGATATTTTCTCTCTCTCTCTCTCTCTCTCTCTCTCTCTCTCTCTCTCTCTCTCTCTCTCTCTTTCTTCTTTCTTTCTTTCTTTCTTTTTCTTTTTTTTCCTTTTTTTTCTTTTTTTGGGTTTTTGAGACAGGGTTTCTCTGTGTAGCCCTGGCTGTCCTGGAACTCACTCTGTAGACCAGGCTGGCCTCAAACTCAGAAATCCGCCTGCCTCTGCCTCCCAAGTGCTGGGATTAAAGGCGTGCGCTACCACTGGCAGCTCAGGTTTCACAATGTAAACAGAAATATTTACTGTTTTTTTTTTCCCCTGGGCAGTTTATGGAATTGTTTCGAACAGCCACATGTGATTCATTTGTCTTGTCATTCCTTATACCACCAACTTAAGACAGCTGAATATTAAATAGAATTGAGTTTGTTTATTTTAAGGATATTTTCTGTCCTTAGAATATATCCCACTAGGGAAGTTCTGTCACAACTCACTTGAAATCCTTTCTCTGTGTTGTTGTGGAACACAACATTTCACAAAAATGTTCAGAAACTTTGACAACCATGAGGTATCATTCCTGTGATGACACTGTGTAATGGGACAGTTGTCCTTTCAATAGATAGAAATACTGTCTGGTAGGCCTGACCTAATCACATGAGTTCCTAAAAGCAAAAAGTTTTCTCTGACTGAAAGGGAAATTATGGGGAATCCAGAGGTCAACGTGAGAACTACACAGGCCTCTGCTGTGTGAGATGCAAGAGTTTACCTGAGGAGAAATGAAGGCAGCTTCCAGGAGCAGAGATGGGCCTGCCAGTCACCAGAAAGGAAACGGAGACATCTCAGGCTCCTGATGGCCAGGAGGGGAATTCTGCTACTGGCCTGGGGAACTGGAAACGGATTGTCCATGTAAGTGGTAGGCTTAGCTGACTCCCTGACTTCAGTATTCTGAACTCATAAACTAAGAAATAAGAAAGCACTGAGCCCATCTGGTCTGCCCCCCACAAGTAGATGCTTTCAGCTGCTAAGTTGGTGGTGATGTTCATGCTTGGGTAGAAAATGAGTGAGAAGTTCTTGTGCTATCAGGCTTGTCTTAGTCAGGGTTCCATTGCTGTGAAGAGACACCATGACCAAGGCAACTCTTAGTAAAGAAAGCTTTTAACTGGGGGCTGGCCTTGGATCAGTTTCGGAATTTAGTCAACTAACATCATGGCAGGAAGCATGGTGGCAGGCAGGCATGGTGCTGGAGAAGGAGCTGAAAGCTACATCCTGATCTATAGGCAGGGACAAGGGTTGGGGGGTGGGGAGGAGACACTCTGGGCATGGCATGGGTTTTTCAACTCTGAAACCCACCCCTCAGTGACACACTTCCTCCGACAAAGCCACACCTCCCAGTCCCTTTAATCCTTTCAAATAGTGCCATTCCCTGGTGACTAAGCATTCAAGTAACTGGCCTATGGATGGGGGCGTTCTTATTAAAAAACAAAAAACAAAAAACAAAAGATTTTATTCCATTTTCAGAGGTCATTTATTTTTTATTTAGAGTTTGCTTTTTTTTTTTAGTTTTATAAAATGTAGACTTAAGTTTCAAATTCAAAATCAAACATCAAGGGATCTTCAGAAATCTTGCTTTTTTTTCCAGTTCCTTCTTCTCATTTCCCTTTTTCCTTTATAGGAATCACCTCTTTTTAAAGGATTTTATTTCATTTGTGTGTGTGTGCGTGTGTGTGTGTGTGTACATGTGTGTGTGTATGAATGTGTGTGTGAGCATGTGTATGTGAGTGTGTGTGTATGAGTGTGTGTGGTATGTGTGTATGTGTGTGTCCGTATGTACGGCTGTGTGTGTATGTGTATGGTATATTTGTGGTGTATGTGAATACGTGAGTACAGGAACTTGTGAGGTCTGGAGCAGGGATTGGATCCTCTGGAGCTGCAGTCACAGATGGCTGTGTGCCACTCAATGTGGGTACTGGGAACCGAAGTGGGTATCCTGCAAGAGCAATACCCATTGCTGACCACTGGACCCTTCTCCTGTCCTGGGGTGCATCTCTGAAAGCTTCTGATGTGTTTTTGAACTTTTGAATGTAAACAGATATCAGGATGTTTATACTTTTTGTATCCATGGGAATAACACACAGTAAACACTTCTGTATCTTGCCTTTTTGACATGACGATCTGTCTTAGCCACCTCTACATTTTATAGAGCTTTTCTTTATTTCTTTGTACCATTCAGTCATAACTTAACCTACCTCCTTTTGACAGACACCTGGGTGGTCTCTATTTTATGAAACTACAAGTACTTCTGACTTTTAACGATAACATTTTTTTTCCTTTTTTTAAACATTTTTTTTTTATTTGGGGCAAATTCCTAGGAGTGCCACTGTTATAGATCAAAGGTAAATGTGTATTTCTTATAAGTTGTAGGAACCAGGGAGAGGGGCTTGGTTGGTGGAAGTAAGTGTTTCTGAGTGTTCACTGGAGAAGGTCTTTGAAGTGTATCATATCCCTGGTCCTCTCTACATTTTTCTCCGATTCTTGGCCCTGAGGTGAGCAAATTTCATCTATCCTACTCTTTTGCAATAATGAATGGACAAAAAAAAAGGACTGACACGAGATTTTGAAGTCTGAGTGTCTACGTAGTACAGACCATCTTTGCAAAACAGCACCTGAGTTTAACTGGCAATTTTCCATAAACAGTTCAAGTGTGCCGGGCGGTGGTGGCGCACGCCTTTAATCCCAGCACTTGGGAGGCAGAGGCAGGCGGATTTCTGAGTTCAAGGCCAGCCTGGTCTACAGAGTGAGTTCCAGGACAGCCAGGGCTACACAGAGAAACCCTGTCTCGAAAACAAACAAACAAACAAACAAAGACAAAAAACAGTTCAAGTGTATAATTTGAGACAAATTTTCCTCCTTTCTCTTTTGCTTTACACACACACACACAGGGAGAGAGAGAAAGAGAGAGAGAGAGAGAGAGAGAGAGAGAGAGAGAGAGAGAGAGAGA
>NW_021604588.1:10585370-10602594 GCF_004785775.1 Grammomys surdaster
AGAGAGAGAGAGAGAGAGAGAGAGAGAGAGAGAGAGAGAGAGAGAGAACTTGCTGGTGAAACTGCTCTAGGTGAGGTGTACAGCCCATAAAATCATAGGTGATGTCACTCCAAGGTAGACACAGATCAGATTAAAGTCCACCTTCTGGGAAGCCAGTATGGGGGAACATTTGGTTCCAGTTCTTATAGTGACCATCAGTTTGCTAACACTCCTTAGCTGTGTTATGCCCGTGTCTTACTTGGTAAGAGCCTTCCTGCACATGTTTCTGGCTTCCCATTACTGTCTAATCATTGTGACCACTCTGAACCCACACTTACTATTGACTCCTTGGCCTTGGTTTAAGAAGCTTCTTGTCCTAGTGGGTGGCAGTTAATGCAGACACTCATCACTTGCCACACTTCTGTGACTAAATAACTATCAACTACCCAGCCCTAAACAGGACATGTATATGATCAACCCTAAGGCCCCTGGAACACTGCAGAAGAGGCAGAACAAAGGTGAGATCTGGACAAACCATCATCCTCTGGATATGCCAGGGTATTGCAATCAGGAATACATAGCAGTCATGGGTGCTTGCTTGCATGAGGCCTTCCCAGAACTGAGTCTTTCAACATATCATGGACTGAGAAGTGGATTGTGGGCCCCATCCCTCCAGGAGACTCTATTGGCAGTTCATGGTTGCCAGGGGAGATGATGCCAAATCCTTCAATGAGGTAGCTATTTGTAAACCACCCATGCATAGTAAATAACTCCCTATCCATGCTGAAACAAGCAACCTCAATAAACTCAGAAGGGTAAAATAAATAAGTAAAGAAAGACATGAGTGTAGGAGAGGGCTGGTTGTGAAGTGGGGTTGGCAGGAGTGGGGAGAGAGTAAGAAAGGGGAATAGGGTGAATATGGTCACAACACACTGTATGTGAGAGTGAAATCTGAGAAAACATGCTAAGCTTTAAAAATTAATAACAATAATATTGCCTCCTGTGAACCATCAGTGAAATGCTCCACTTGCAGGAAAACCTTTATCCAGGGTCAAAGGGTACAACCCCTTTCTTACTCTTTTTTTGTGATCTGTTTCTGTTTTCTTTTACGTTTGTTTGTTGGTTTATTCATTTATTTCTCTGTGTAAGCCTGGCTGTCTTGGAACTATCTATGTAGACAGGCTGGCCTCAATCCCAGAGATTCACTTACCTCCGTCTTCCAAGTGCTAGGAAACATCCCAACTAAAGTTGTAGGCCAGCACATCTGGATAGTTATTTATTTTTATTTTATGTGTATGAGTGTTTTACTTGCGTGTACGTATGCGAACCACTCTGTGTCTAGTACCCAGAGATCAGAAGAGGGTGTTCGATCCGCTGGAACTGAGTTTTTCTATGACTGTTAGGAACAGAGTCCAGGTCCTCCAGAATCCACCAAGTACTCTTCACTGCTGGACATCCTCTCTGGCCCTCTGTGCACTGTTTCTTAAGTTTGGGCTTCACGTAGGCAGGGTCCTTCCTTGTAGTCCCAAAATGTCTGCTAAGAACTAAGCTTTCTCACTTTGGACCACGGAGGGAAGAAACTAGTTTTCTACTTTATTGTCTCACTTGTGCTGCTAAGGATTGAACCCAGATCTTCTGCACACTAGGAAATTGCTCTACTACTGAGTCACACCCTCAGCCACAGCGGCAAACATCCTTGAGACATCACTTGAAGCACAGGGATGTCTCCTGTCTCCCTGTCAGCCAATCACTGCGACTACAAAGAAATAGATGGTGCTGGGCTGGTGAGATGGCTCAGTAGTTAAGAGCACTGACCGCTCTTCTGGAGGTCATGAGTTCAAATCCCAGCAACCACATGGTGGCTCACAACCACCCTCAATGAGATCTGATGCCCTCATATGGGTGTCTGAAGACAGCGATAGTGTGCTTACATATAATAAATAAATAAATATCTTTTAAAAAAAGAAATGGGTGATGCATGACGCTGGGGAGCAGACTCCATCCTGAAGCTGGAAGAGAAATCAAGGTCGTGTGAACCACATGGTTGGTCCCCAGGAGGAAGCCATGGTTCCCCAAGGAAACTCTGATGGTATGCTTTCTACAGGAAGGAGTGTATAGATACTCAGCAGCAAACAGCACTGTGCTGGCTACTTCTCGGTCAACTTTGCACACGCTGGAGTCCTCTGAAAGGAGAGAACCTCAGTTGAGAATATGCCTCCATCAGATCCAGCTGTAGGACAATTTCTTTCTTTCTTTTTTTTCCTCAATCAAAAATCTGTCCCAAGCCTATTTCTCTTCTTAGTGTAATTTATGAAACATTGTATTCCTTATTATGCAGCCTTTACTTACTATTCTATGAGGAGGGGGTTCATTCTCTTCTTGATTCTTTATTACATTTTTCTGGCAGAACAACTAAGACCATCTCCTTAAACTTTCTTCTTAAAATTATTTGAATTAAATCAGGAATGCTATAATTAATTCATACAGCATTAATTCATGAAAGTTCATCTTCATATTGATTCTGCAGGAGATCTGCCCAATAGGGTGAGGCCAAGGTCCAGGAATTATTAGGCTATGTAATAGTGACAGGAAAGACATATCAGCAGTGAGAAGCAATCCTGGGATGAAGTTTCTGAGAACCTCACATCTCAGAGTGTATCCATCACAGCAGTGCAGAATGGTGGGCCATCTCCAGGAAACTCACTCGCTTGCCATAGCCTTTCCTAGATGGCTTCTGACACTTCTGTTTTTAAACATCTCTATTTTAAAGACAATTTACACATTATAAAGCTCACCCATTTAAAGTGTGCAGCTCATTGGTCTTTAGTTCAAGTAATCATCCTCACCACCATCATCATAAGGTTGTTTTTAAAAGACTTATTTATTTATTTTACGTATATGAGTACACTGTCGCTCTCTTAGTCACTCCAGAAGAGGGTGTTGGATCCCATTACAGATGGCTGTGAGTCATCATCTGGGAATTGAACTCAGGACCTGTAGAAAAGCAGTCAGTGCTCTTTTTTTTTTGTTTGTTTTGTTTTGTTTTTTTGAGACAGGGTTTCTCTGTGTAGCCCTGGCTGTCCTGGAACTCACTCTGTAGACCAGGCTAGCCTTGAACTCTCGAACTCAGAAATCTGCCTGCCTCTGCCCCCAAGTGCTGGGATTAAAGGTGTGTGCCACCACCACCCGGCCATAATGTCTTTTTTAAAAAATATTTTCATCCTCTCTATAAGCAACCTTGCACCCATCACTGGCCATTTTTCATGTTTACCCCATTTCTAGTTCCAGAGAAATTATCAGCTAATTTCTCTCTCTATAGATATGTCCAGTCTGGTATTTCATGTAAATAGAACTATACAATCTGTATTCTATTATGTCTATCTTCTTTCTGTTAGCATACTTTCATCCCCAATGGTGAATAATATTTCACTGTGTGGGTATATACAATATCTTGCTTATGTATTCAAGTGAGAGACTTTGGGAAGTTTCTACTCTTGATAAATTATGACAACACAGCTAAGAATATTCATGCACATGCTTTTCCACTCACTTACATTGTATATTGCATTCCATGTAATACACATTGAGTGCTTTTACATTCATATATAATGTATATTACACCCAATATAATATACATTACATATCTTGCATAGATGCCTAGATAAGGAATCCCAGGGCTGTGTGATAGCCTTATATGTGACATTTTTGAAGAACAGCCAAACTGTTTGCTGCAGCATCTGTAGAGAGCAAGTGCCCAGGTTCCATCGCGGCTTGTGTAACGCTTGTTATTGTCTTGCTCATTACAGCCATCCTAGTGGGTGGAAAATGGAATGCCATTGTTGTTATGATTTGCTTTTTCCTCATGACTAATAATGGCAAGGAGCTTTCTGTGTGCTCATTGGCCGTATATTTACCTTCTTTGGAGAGATTTCTTTGTCCATTTTAAAAATGAGAGCTCTTTTAGCAAGAGACAGGAGTTCCTCAAAGATCCCTGGATGGAGAATGTATGAGTGCTTGTGCAATGTGTGTGTGCCTTCTCAATTAAACCCACAGCTCACCAACCTAATAGTTAGCCAGCTTCCTTGGGAATTCCCATTCCTGACTTTTGAGACTGCAATTACAGGCCACCTCACTCACCTGACCTTTCCATCTGTTTTGGGATCTAAATTTGGTCCTCCTGCTTGCTTGAGGGGCCAGAAATGTTTTTGGTTTTGTTTTAGTTTATTTGTTTGAGATAGGATCTCACTATGTGGCTCTGGCTGTCTTAGAACAGACTCTGTAGACCAGGCAGGCTTTAAACTCACAGAGATCCACCTGCTGTGATTCAAGGTATGTGTCTGAGGCAGGCGGATTTCTGAGTTTGAGGCCAGCCTGGTCTACAGAGTGAGTTCCAGGACAGCCAGGACCACACAGATGGCTCAGCGGTTAAGAGCACTTACTGCTCTTCCAGAGGTCCTGAGTTCAAATCCCAGCAACCACATGGTGGCTCACAACCATCAGTAATGAGATTGGATGCCCTATTCTGGTGTGTCTGAAGACAGCGACAGTGTACTCATAAATAAAATAGATAAATAAATCTTTTTTTTTTTTAAATGGAAAAGGTATGTGCCTTTATGCTTGGCTTGGGGCCAGCACTTTAACCACTGAACCATCACCACAGCTATTGCCTATTTTGAATGTTTTCTCAGGCTGAGCCCTGGTCTTATATTGACGAACAACAAATCTCTCTGTTCCACTCCATGAGATACCCGTTCCTGTGGAGCGTTTATATTTACTGGTTGACAAGCCAATGGAGACCTCGTTAAGCTCAGCAGTAAAGGTGCCTGTGGCCAGATCTGGCCACTGGAGTTTGACTTCTTAGACACACATGGTGGGAGGAGAGAGGTGTCTTCAGTGGCTTGTCCTGTGACCTTCACAACTGGCAGCAGCACATGTGCACACAAGCACAAAATAAATAATAAAGAAATTGTAAGAAGAAAGAAAGAAAATAGATAGAAAAATTACAGATAAATGGAGAGATGTATTGTTTTTACTCCCTCCCCCTCCTTTTTCTAGACATGGTGTTACTATGTAGCTCTGCCTGGCTTGGAATTTGCTATGTATGTACAACATGCTGGCCTGTTGTACGTTCTATATAAGAAAAGTGACACAGAGCGTTTGAAAGTCTTGTCCAGAGAAGACTTCTGGGAAGAGGGGACACTTCAGCCAAGCCTGAGGGTAGAAGGGTGCATATGAAGAACAGGGCAGTAATGTTCCCTGTGGTCCATACACCATGAGTCACCGTCTTACTTTTACCAGCTTTATGTAGACAGATGGGTTGAATGGATATTTTATTTTAAAATGCCTCATTAGATGAGAGTTCTTCAGGAAGCATTGGGATTCATTAGGATGAGGCCTCTCAGTTTAACTCAGAAATCTTCTGAGGGTTCTAAAAAGAGTGGTTCATAAAACCAACTAGGGAAGCCAGGCAGTGGTGGTGGTGCATGCCTTTAATCCCGCACTGGAGAGGCAGAGGCAGGTGGATCGATGTGTCTGAGGCCAGCCTGGTCTACAGAGCAAGGACAGCCAGGGCTGCACAAAGAAACCCTGTCTTGAAAAAAACAATACCAAAACAACCTTCTCAAAATCCCCTTAACCCTCTAATCAATCAACCAATCAATCAATCAATCAAAACAACAAACAAAGAAACAAACAAATAAAAATCCAACTGGGGAAAGGTTTGTTTGTTTTGTGTTTGTATTTGTGTCTCTGTGTCTGTATGTGTGTGTGATGTCGCTCTCTGTTCTGTTTTTTTATTTGCAAAAAAAAGAAAATTATATTCTTGCAGCAAAATTAGCGTCATTTTTGCACACAACTGTTACCTACACAGTGATAGAAAAAAAATAATCATTTCAATAACAATTTCTGATTTTTCTACTTCTGACTGAAACTGCTCAGAGTTCAATATTAGTTCCAGAAGGGGAAAAACACAAAACAATCCTAAGGATAGCAATAAAAAAAAATGTGTTTGCTGTCAGCAATTTCTATCCTCAAATGCACAGTAAGTCCTGAGTTTGTGAGTTATGCATAAAATACCTTTCTGATAAATAATATATCAGCTAATAAGCAGCAGGATTAAAAAATATTTCCATTGAAAAATTCAAAATGAAGAGTAAATCTGAGGCAAGTTTGCTTGGTGGAGGGTAGTTTTTGCACAGGAGCTTAAAAAAAAAAGCTGTAATCAGTTGCTCTGAATTCTCACTCCCGCCATGGTGGCACTCTGTGACACATAGTTTCATATCTTTCCTGAATGTTAACTTTCAGAAAAGCCTAGTCTCCAGATCGTATGGCTCTGGGTGATAGACTTACAGCATTTCCTTTACCCTTTAGACTTTAAAATTGGTTTAAATTATTTGTGTGTTCATGAGCGCGTGTGCATGTCTGTGCATGTGTGTGCGTGCGTGCATCTGTGTGCGTGTGTGTGTATGTGTGCCGAGCTGGGTATGTGCACAGGAGTGCATATGCCCATAGAGGCTTGAGGTGTTGGATGTCCCTGAAGTTGGAGTTACAGGTGGCTTCAAGTCACTTGCTGTGGGTTCTGGGACTCAAATCTGGATCCTCTAGAGGAGCAGTGGATGCTCTGAACCACTGAGCCGTCTGTTCACTTAACCTTCTCATCTCTACAGATAAGTAGGTACGCACCCCCCCCCCCGCCTCACCCTCCCCGTTTTGTATAAGAACAAGCAGAGACTCAAAAAGGTTAGCTAACTCCCCAGCATCACAGAGCTTAATTGGTGTTTGATCCCATGTAAATGAAATTAATAATCAAAGATGCTGGGATAAATGTCTAAAAGTCTGCTGAGAACAGTTTAACTTAAGCGGCTTCAAGCGTTGACTGGATGACCTAGACTTTGAAAAGAGCTCAGCTAGGTTTTGACCAAATAAAAACATCGAATCACACAGAATAGTAAGTCATCCGTTTACTTTTTCTCCGCACTATCCCGTTTGCTCCCTGAAGCAGTCTGTATGTTTAGCAGGTGGTAACTGGTAAATTATTATTCTAAATGGTGCCTAATAACAAGGAGGCAGCTCCCACAGTGTCAATCCACAGACGGGGGAATAATTATTGCACTTATCCAAGCAGATGGATTTCAGAGGGATTTGAATACCTCTCTTAGGCCAGTATCAGCATTTTATTTATTTTCGCTGGAATTTAACAAACGGGTTTATTACTTCGTATCTGATTATTATTATACTGGCACGTTTACTCTTCTTTATTATTTTTTCTTAGCAGTTGTACTGTTCGCTTAGGTTTTTCATCTCCTTATTTAGATTGCTGCTCGGGAGGAGTATGAAATACGAAGGAAAGAAAGACTGAGACGCTCTCGTCCTCTGAGTAAGCAGGCCCTACTCACTGCTTTTCCTTCCCCTTTGTTGAGAAAGGGAGTAGAGGTGTTGTAGAAGATCCGTTTGGGGTTATTTACCGTGGTATTGCCAGTGTCCAGGACCGAGTCTGGCACTAGACAGATGCCCTCAGTGGTTGGTTGGATGAACGAAAGGTATGGAAAAAGATGCCCAGAGTCCAACTTGAGACGGGAGGAGGAGAATAGGGGGATGTGAGGAAGGAAGAATCCGAAAGTATTTGAGGGATGGAGAGAGAAATAGAAACGGGTGTCTCAAAGACTGGAACCGGGAGAGAGGAGGCCTGAGTATAGACTACAAAAGGTTTCTAGGGGAAAAGTGGCAGATCAGAGCCGGTGAGGGCGAGACAAAGAGCAGCCGGCCGAGGCTGCTCGAGGTTCTTCGTGGGAAGAAATGGGAAAGAAGTGGAGGGGCGGGGAGGCGGCGGAGGAAGGGGCGTGAGGGAGGAGAGCGGGGCGGGGCGCGGGATACCGGGGCGCGGGACCCGGGCGCCGGCCCGGGCGGCGACGGAGGCGGGCGAGCAGCGGGAGGCGGAGCGCGAGCGCCGCAAAGTTACTCGGCCTTGCTCCGGGCCCGGGGGCCGCGTGCTGCGGGCAGGAGGAGCGAAGCGGGGCTCCGCGGGCTGAAACCCGAAACCTCGCGTCCCGGGCGCGGCGCGCAGGGAGGAAGCGGCGGGGAGGCGGCCGGGCCCTGAGCAGCCGCGGCGCTTCGGTGAGCTCCGGGCTCGGGGGCGCAGGCCGGGGTGGGACGGGCTGCCCGGGGATGCAGCTGCGCTGAAGGCATTGTGCTGGGCGCCGGCCCGGCTGGCTCTGCAGCTCCCCACACCCTCCCGCTGTCCCCGGATCCCCCTGCTCCTTCGGCGTTCCGCTTCTCCCGGCACTCCACTCCCCAGTCCGTGTCTCGTTCCGGGCTGTACCGCGCCTTGCTTTGGGGGAGCTGGCGCTTTTGCGTCTGGCTTTGGAGCTCTTTGTGGAAAGAGCCTGTGGGGCGCGCCCCTCCAATCGGCCAGAGGCTTTTCAGAAGCCCACCTGGTTCTGCTGGGTGCAAGCCCCTTCCATCTCTCCGGATCCCCTCTGCACATCCTCCAGGGAAGGGAGAGCATCAGTTCGTGCCCCGGACTCAGCCGAGGAGGGCCGCGCCCCCTGCGGCCGGCTCAGGAATGGGGGTGTGGGGCGCAGCAGCTACGACCCTTGGCTGGAATCCGTGAGGACCAGGTGAGTAACATCCTCCTGGTCAGGACTCAGTGTGTCCTGTGCGAAAGCCAGGGTGGGAGGCGCACCCAGAAATCTCCCGGCGCTGTGGGGTGGGCTCCCCTGCCCCTCAGATCGGTGAGAGGGAGATACAGTTGGTTTTGGAGCTAGGGAGAAGCACTTTACCAACTGGGCCAAGAGCTTAAACCCGGGTGCATCTCTTTGCACAAAGGCATGTGGCATGACAATGTTGGGATGACCCATCGCGCTTCAGAGCCATCGGCTTCGCAGTGACTGCAGCTGGGCATTGGCATCTCTGGGTAGCACAACTCTGAGACTCTACTTTTTCATTATCGTACCTTTCATCCCTTTTGCAAAATGTTGCCATTTAGATCTCCCTGCTAGGTAGGGAGAAAGGTGCAGTTTGGGAGGGAAAAGGACCTGAGCTCGGTGATCTGTCCAGTGGGGGATACTGATAGGTCAAACTGTCTTAGCTGCTGGAGCCTCCAAATCCACCTCCTCTGGGTAGAGCCTGCCTGGGGCTGTAGCTTGGACTCTTGGAGCCACGGCTTTCCTAAATGGATGATATTTGTCTGTATAATGCATTTTACTTCAGTCACCTTGAGAGCAGGTGAAAATAGGCGTTTCCCAGCCCCTCCAGGAAGAATGGAGGCGGGGCATCAGCTTATGTGGACAAATTCTTCACCCAGCTTCTTCCAGAGCCCCTCTTTCTACACCAGCCTACACCCACCATATCCTTCACTTCTAAGGTGTCGACAGCTGCTTTCCTACTCACCTTTTAAATCCCTTCACACAACAGCCCTGTGAACTGCAATTATTGTCCTGTGAGGGGTGAGGAACTGAAAGTCAGGAATTCGAAACACTGTCCCCTATTTTTCGTTTGTTTGTTTGCTTGTTTGTTTTTGTTAGAGATAGGGTCTCTATGAAGCCCTGTCTGTCCTGAAACTCACTGTGGAAGGGGTGAGAGAGGAGGGGCTTGAACTCATCACGATCTGTCTGTCTCTGCTTCCTGGCTGAACTAGAGTCTTCTGACTGAGCAGTGCTTTGCACATGGGGTTGGGGGTGGGGGATGTCCTTTGACTCAGGACTTTTTGTCCTACAGAGCCAATTAGATGGCAGTGAGCAGAGACATCTTCTCATAAAGAAACCTGCTTAGTGTTTAGAGACTAAGTTCAAGACCTTGCATCCCCAAATTTATGTTGCAGCCTTGTGCACTAGGAGTCCTCTGACTAAGGAACATGGAATGGTCAGAGGGGGTGTGTGCTGTTTGGGGCCTGAACTTCATCCTCTGTAAGTGTCAGCTATTCAGGTAGAGTCCTAAGGCACACACTCTATGGCCAGGAAGCCAGGGTACAGGAAGCCAGGCAGGTTGGCTCAGCAGCGTTATGTACAGAGTGACATCCCAGGAGGAAGCAGCCAGCTGCCCATACAAGGCCCCAACACATTGTTGTCTGCTGTGAGCTTTGTGGCAGCTGTAAATTTTTGTGGGAAAAAATCCATTTAAAAAATTCTTTTAACTCAAAACTCATTTTGTGTTAAACGTGCAGAGAACTGAATGGCGTGTCCAATTGACTGGTTATCTTCTACCTATGCAGGCTAGGTTAGACCTGTCTACCGGAAATGTTGTAAAGCATGACCTGAAGGGGGAATTTTAAAAACCAAAAATCCTAACAAGGTAAAGTTTCGGTGTCGGTGTGCTTTGCAATTTGGAGGAAGGGTTGGCTTTAAGACTCAGAACTTCATTTTATTCAACCTTTACTAACCTTCTCCTGTCACAAGAGGGAATACTTTCAACTAGTTTTTGATCTGCTTCTTGGGTTGTTTTCTGTGCCTGGCAGTGACATGAATAGCATGCATGGCAGATATGTTCAGGAAATGCTGGGAACATGAACAAAGGAGTCTTCAGTCTGTCAAGTGTAAATCCTGATGAGATACATTTGCACTTTTGTTCTGGTTTGTGTTTGTTGTATACTGCAGTCCTGGGTGACTGGGAATAAATTGCAGTACCTAGCCCCTAGGTACTGCCTGGCCCCGCCCTCTTCAGTGTATGCCCTGGGCATGTAATGATAGAGCTTCTCTGACATACAATGAGTTTTCAAAACCAAGGGTTATTAGGAAAGATTAAAAAGATTAAAAAAATATAGAAACATATATAAAACTGTGTTTCCTTCCAAGTCCTCTCCCTCTGTCTCTGTCTCCCTCTGTGTGTGTGTGTGTGTGTGTGTGTGTGTGTGTGTGTGTATACGTGCATGTGGAAACCAGAGGCTGATAACTTTCCTACATCTTACTGTTTATGTTTTGACAGTGTGAATAGTGATTTTGACTCTGCTTACCCCCTCCCTTCTCTTCCCCCTCCCTCCACACTCCTCCCTTACCTCTCTCCCCCCCTCCCTCTCTAATTGAACCCTTTTTTCCCCAACTAACTCTTCTCTACTTTCGTATCATTTTTGGACATCTGATTAAGGTTGTTTGCATGCGTGTGTGTGGCAGGGGATGGTACTTACTGGAGCATGGGTAACTTACCGTGATCAATTTATGTGCTGAAGACAGTGTCTCCCTTACCCAATTTTCCTGAGTCTGGGATCTCTCTTTGAACCTGGGGCTTAACTAATCCTCTAGGCTGGCCAGTGGGCTCCAGGGATCCTTCTTCCCTCTCCCCCACCCCCTCATTTTCAGCACCAGAATTAAGATGCGGGAATGAGACTTTTACCTGGGTGCTGGGGGTCTGGACTCAGGTCCTCATGTTCAAGGCAAGTACTCTACTGAGGGAATCATCTCTCCAGCCCCTCCTACCAGGTCCTTTTCAGTGCTTCTGTATTACCATGTCTGGAAATACAGGTGATATGTAATATATGACTTAGTCATATAACAGTATATAACAGACATCATAAGATCATCTCCATGTCCAACTTTAGAACCAACCCGTATATAAGTTGAATATACTTTTGAAAAATAGTAATACATAAATGGGGATATGTAATTTCCATCATTTACTGTTTTGATCTAACAATATGACATAAAAATCATCCAATCTCAGTAATTCTCTTCTTTCTTTCTTTTTTTTTTTCTTTTTTGAGACAGGGTCTCACTGTATAGTCTTGGCTAGCCTTGAACTCATGGAGATCCACCTGCCTCTGTCTCCAAGTGCTGGACTTACGCGGTCACACCCTGCAGCTTCATTCCTTTAAATGGCTACATAGTACTTCATAGTGTACTTAGTATAGTTTATTTAAACATTTCCCTATTGATGGACTCTTAACTTGTTTCCCCTTACTCTAGCTGCCTATCTTTCTTTATATCACATTTAGAATATTTCTGGAAGAATTATTTCTAGAAGTAGAATTTGTGGGTTAAAGAAATGCACATTTTAAACAGTCAGTCCGTCTGTTCGTCTATCTATCTATCTATCTATCTATCTATCTATCTATCTATCCTTTTCCAGACAGGGTCTTGTTATGTAGCTCTACCTGTTGAAAAACTCATTGTGTGGACCATGCTGGCCTCCACCTCCCAGAGATCCACCCACCTCTGTCTGCCTTCCAAGGGCCCAGATTAAAGGCCTGCATCACTGCACTAGTTTGTGGAGTTATTTAAAGAGTTCTCTTTTGTCTATTGAGGTCTGAAAGACTGTTGAAAAGGATATCTAATTAACTTACTCATGTAAGATTACTTGTTTAGGGTTAGGTCATGGAGTTAAAAAAAACCCACAACATTCAAAATTATAGAAGTTATATAAAGTAACAACTGCACCCCACTCCTGTTCCCTGTCCTTTTTGACATATAGCCAATTTTGCTAGTTTTTGCCTTCTCTTTCAGTGATAATCCATACACCCACAGGTGGAACAATATGTATCAGTTCTTTCCTTTCAAAACAAATACTGGAGCACACTTAATACCCACGTCTGCATATGACATTTTAAGATTATTCTGAATCTCAGAGAACAACATTCGTTGTGTGCATTTTAAATGCTAATAGATTCTTGTACATTTACTCTTAACATTTAAGAAATCAACTTGTGTTTCCTCTAATTTCTTTGTCGATTCCTTTACCGTCCCCACCCCAGCCCTCCATCGATGTAAGAAGCTCTGCCTAGGTTCTGGACTTTAACTCAGCTGTTGTTAACAAATCAAATGTCTTCCCTTTCTACTCTTGTGTGTGTGTGTGTGTGTGTGTGCGCACACACGCACACATAGTTATGCAGGAGTTTTAATGTCTGTGAAGTTAGATTTGTGTCATTTTTCTTGGTGGCCTCCTGTTTTCTGTTTTGCTTTTGGGAAGTCCTCTCCAGTTTCAGGGTTATGCTTTTCTAAATTTTCTAGATGCCCATGAGTCTTTCTTATTATTCATTTATTTACTTATTTTTCAATTTAGAAAAAATATTCAAGGGGTGGGGTTAAGGGACAATGGCTCAGTGGTTAAGAGCAGCACCGACTTCTCTTGCAGAGGCCTGGAGCTCAGTCCCCAGCACCCAGGTCTGCAGCTCACGACTGCTGCAACTCTGCTCCAGGAGAGGCTGGCCTCCCTAGGTATCTGCATTTATGTTTGTGTGAATGCGTGCTCGAGCGGGTGCACACACACGCGCACACACACACAGAGACACACACACATGCACGCACGCACGAACGCATACACAGCAACTCTTAGAAGAACAGCATTTAATTGGGGCTGGCTTATAGGTTCAGAGGTTCAGTCCAGTGTCATCAAGGTGGGAGAATGGCAGTGTACACGAAGGCCTGGTGCTGGAGGAGCTGAGAGTTCTACATCTTGTTCAAAAGGCAAACAGAAGATTGACTCCCGTGTAGCTTGAAGAAGGGTCTTAAAAGCATCCCCCCCAATGACACACTTCCTCCAAGAAGGCCATACCTATTGCAACAAGGCCATACCTCCTAATAGTACCAACTCCTTAGGCTAAACATATTCAAACCACCACACCTAGCGTGCTGGAGGCCCTGGGTTCCAGCACTGGAAAGAGGAAAGCACATACTTTCTTCTCACTTTCCCTCTCTTCTGTGATCTCTGTGGTCAGGGTTTGTGTCTGTTTATGATGATTTGTATATTCTTGACCCAGGGAGTAGCACTATTAGGTGTGGCCTTATTGAGGTAGGTGTGTTACTGTGGACTTGGGCTTTAATACCCTTGTACTAGCTACCTAGGAGTCAGTCTTCTCCTAGCAGCCTTCTGATGAAGATGTAGAACACTTGGCTCCCCTGCACCATGTCTGCCTGGACGCTGCCATGCCTTGGTGATAATGGACTGAACCTCTGAACCTGTAAGCCAGCCCCAATTAAATGTTGTCCGTATAAGACTTGCCTTGGTCATGGTGTCTGTTCACAGCAATAAATCCCTGACTAAGACACTGCCCATGTCTATTTGCCCAATGTCTATTTTCTTTTCCTTTTAAATGGCTTATTTCCCACCAAGCCTTATGGGTGTGCTTTTCCTGGGCAGGCAGAATAAGAGTAAGGGAGCAATAAGCAGTGGAGACAATGCATTGGCACAGGGCTGAACAGCAGCCGTGTCCGAAGATCTGGGAGTGACTTGGGAGAGCAGAGGTGGAAGGCATCTGCTAATGAATAATGTCTGCAGGTGTGGGAACCACAGGGCGCAGATGGGCCTGTGGGGAACGATCAGTCTGGCAGAACGAGGAGGACAGATTGGAATGGGGCCGAGATCAGAGATAAGATGACATAGGCACATCTAATAGTAATGTGTCGGGCCAGAGTAGCACTCTGAGACCGGTAACGGCAGCAAAGAGGAAGCTTTGAGCTCGATTTTAGTGATGCGTGGGATATCTGACATAGGGAATGGAACAGATCAACCTTTATCAACACACACACGAACACACACACACACACACACGGTGACTTATTTTGCCCTAGTTTTCTGGTTTGACTTTAAATATTTTTTTTTAAAAATTGTGTGTGTGTGTATGTACAGTACAAGTGTGTCCAAATGCCTTTAGAGGCCAGAAGACAGGATTAAATCCCCCTGGAACTGGAGTCACAGGACGCTGTGAGCTGCCTGGTGTGAGTACTGGGAACTGAACGCAGGTCCACTGGAAGAGCATCTCTTCACCAACACCGCATGAGGGTCTCTGCTTCCATAGAGGGCTTGAAGGGAAGGGCTTGTGAAATAAGGGAAGTAGGGGACATGGGCACCCATAGTCACAAGTAGAGATGAATTTAAAAGTGCCTGTGGCCCAGACTTCCTTGGGGCAGGTAAATGAGTGGTTACTAAGACTAAGTCAGTTCTCCACTGGGAGGAAGTACTCTTCCCGCACTTAGTGTCAATCTTGGGGCCTTGAATCCCTAACGGAGCCTGGGAAGTTTTCACTTCACCTCCTCCTGCCTTCCATCCATTTTGTCTAGCTAAGTAACCAACTAGCTTTAATTGCATTTGAAATGGAAGGGGCTACATCTTTCATGGCCTAATTTATATGGACACTTTAGAGTTTGCCCTGACAGCCACTCTAGCAACTGCCTCTCCCGTGTTTCCTCACATACGTCCCTTGGCAATCAATTCTCAATTAATTCTCTCTTTCTCCTCACGCAGAAATTGAAGTTCAGAGAGGTTAAAAGCCACGATCACCAGAGCCCAGACCTGGGTTTGCTAAGGATTTCAAAGACCAGGTTCTTCTATTGATTACCAGGTCTAAGTGGATTTAGTGTGGGTTAGTGTTCTGTCACTGTGACAACCACCTGAGGTAAACAACTTAAGCAAGAGAAGACCTATTTTGCTCATGGCTGAAGAATGTCCAATACACCGAATGCTGGTACGCTGTTTCCGAGAGCAGAGTGGGGAGCAGTGAGCAGAGCAGTTTATCATTTGATGGCTTGGAATCGGTAAAAGGAAGTAGGGACTCTGAAAGACAAACCCCCACTGATACACTTCTAATCAAGTACCACCTCCCACCATTTCCACAGCTTTACTGCAGTCCATTGAGTTATGAGTTCACCAGTGAACTTATCCACTGGTTAGGTCATTGTCTTTATGTGGGAATCCAGTTACTTTGGTAAGCCATGCGTCTCAACATTTCTTTGGCAGCCATTTTTTCAACACATGAGCCCGTTAGGGAGCATTAGGGAGATATTTCATATCCAATCCATAAGAAAGTGTATAGGGAGGATATACAATGTTTATCTTCTCAAAGGCAATTGGGAAACATTTGTTAGCCACCTGGAAGAAAATGTAACCACAAATTTTAGACTTTGTACTCTGTGTCCAAAAAGAAAACCAAAACGAACAGGAAAACTGTCTGTCACGAAGAACTGTGCTGGTGATAAGAATGGAGCAGAATGTTCCAGAAAGGATTCTTCAGCACTTAGCTCAAGTGTTAGTCAGGTCTTGAGCTATTCAAATAAGTGGTAGTAAGAGCTAAGGAGGCTCATGGCCTGAGGCAGAAGAGTGGCTTTCCAGCCCAGAAGAATCTACTCTTGCCCTTTTATTATCTCTTCAAGTGGAGGACACGCCCAAGAACAAAAAGCTACTGTGAATTAATTACTATGTGAAAATGCATTTGAATCTTACTGACCACAAAGACGTTTACTGTAATATCCTTTATTTGGTGCTCAGACAATACACAGGATGTACTTGGTTGGGAGGACCCCTCTCAGTTACCAACACCAAATGATCCATTTATAGACTGTGAAGTAGAATGGTTTACATAAAAATAAATAAAGGGGAGCTTGCTAGCTAGAAACAGAGACTTTTTCTTCACACAGGCCTGTTTAGACCTTCTGCACCATCCCTGTGGTCTCTGCAGGAAACTCAGGTTTCTCCCCTTGGCCTTTTGGAACAGCGCAGTGACAACCAGTCATTGTAATTGAGCCTACCTTTCCGGTGGGCGAAATGGGGCTCGGCATCCTTGCTTTTAAATCCAGCACTTTCCCACATATTGCTTACAATTTTTTTTTGTTTGTTTGTTTGTTTTGTTTTTGTTTTTCGAGACAGGGTTTCTCTGTATAGTCCTAGCTGTCCTGGAACTCACTCTGTAGACCAGACTGGCCTTGAACTCAGAAATCCTGCTGCCTCTGCCTCCCAAGTGCTGGGATTAAAGGCATGCACCACCACTGCTGAGCGGTTACAAATTACTAAAGCCAGGTTCCCAACTCTTTCAAGGATCCTGGGTGCCTGGAACATGCTACTGTTAGCCTGAACCACACTGTTTATCATGGACCTGTCTAGGAGTAAGCCAGCTCACCTCAGAGATCTGGAGGAAGTGGCTCTTCCCAGACAGCGTACATACCACTGACCTTTTTATTGAAGCCTTCCTGGATGAAATCCCTAACTTATTTTATACATGCTGTTAGTGAACTCTGCAGGGGAATTGCAGGTTGAATATAGGGAAATGGACAGCTAAAGGTTTGTAGAGCAAATTGAAAGCATAAAAAAGAACATGCCTGTCACCATGGATGTTTGGTTTGCTTCTCTGTTGCTGTGACAAACACCATCACTGAAAGCACCTTGGGGAGGAGAGTTACTTACTTATAATTCCATATCATAAGACTGTCATCGCTGGGAGTCAGGATAGGAATCACAGAGGAACACTGCGCTCTCTCAGGATAGGAATCACAGAGGAACACTTCTCTCTCTCTCTCTCTCTCTCTCTCTCTCTCTCTCTCTCTCTCTCTCT
>NW_021604588.1:10602604-10605875 GCF_004785775.1 Grammomys surdaster
TCTCTCTCTCTCTCTCTCTCTCTCTCTCTCTCTCTCTCTCTCTCTCTGTTTTTCTCTCTCTGGCTCATTCACACACTCACACTCAGCTAACTTTCTAGACCTCCTTCCCAGGGATGGTGCCACTCACAGTACGATGGACGTTTCCACATCAATCAAGACAGTCCCTCACAGACATGATCACGGCCAGTCTCATACAAGCAGTAACCAAAACAGAAGTCTGATATAGGCAAATAACCAATCTGATAGAACTCAGCTGAGGTGCCTTCTTCCCTGGTGATTCTGGCAGTGTCAATTTGACAACAGACACTAAATGGCAGGGTTGGTGTTCAAGAATACAGTATGGCCTCCTTCAGTGTCACGGCAAGCACAGTTTCAGATCACAGGACAGTGGCCCACTGTCAACCCACCAGCTGATCGACTGTGACGCTAACAACCCTCTTGGAGGTTTCAAAAGTAAATGATAGCGTTAGAATTGATTTATAAGGCCCATGTATGGAGGGGATTTATGTCTCATGTACTCTGTTTTAAAATACAGGGGAAAGGAACTGGAAAGATGGCTAAGTGGTTAAGAGCACTGGGTACTCTTCCAGAGGTCCTGAGTTCAATTCCCAGCACCCACATGGTGGCTCATAACTGTCTAATAAGTGTAGTTCCATGAAACCCGATACCCACTTCTGGTGTGCAAATGTACATGCAGACAACACACCCATATACATAAGTAAATAGACCTTCTTTTTAAAAGAGTATCTTTTAAATTGTAATTTACTATTTGTGTGTGGATAATCTCTTCTACCAGGCGGGTCAGAGAAATCAAACTCTGATTGTCAGGCTTGGTCACAAGTGCCTTTACCTGCTGAGTTATCTCACAGGCCCTCGGCCTTATGCTTGGAGACAGTCTCACTGAATCTGTTACTTCCCAATTTGCTACACTGTCTGGCCAGTGAATTCTGGGAATTTTCCGGTATCCTCCCAGCCGGTGCTATGGTTACAGAGAAGCACTTTTTTTAAAACCAGCTTTTGAAGTATGGGTTCTAGAGATTAAACTCTGGTCCTCATGCTCATGCTTGTTCTGTGGAGTATTTTACTGACTAGACCATGTCCCCAGCCCTCAAACCAGACACACACAGCCTGGAGCAAAGTGATAGGTGATGGGCTACAGGAATTTCAATACATACCATAGATGGAGCCAGATCCCAAAATGGGGATTTAGGATCTGAGAGAATGTGAAGAGGGCTGTGGTGGCTCTTCCCAGGTGTCAACTTGATTGTATCTGGAATGAACTATAACCCGGAATTGGAAGGCTCACCTGTGATCCCGATCTTGAGCCTGGGAGATACAAGTTTCTGACGTTGAATGGAGGTCTTGAGACATAAGTGGCTATGAATCCCAGGAGACTAAGGCAAGGAGATCTCTGAGTTCAAGCTCATCTGGGACAAAGCAAGTCCCAGATCCAGGTGTGGTGGTACACACCTTTAATCCAGGCCATACCTTTCTGCTAGAGGCCTACATAAGGACTTTGGAAAAGGAAGGCTCTCTTCTTCGCCTGCTTGCCTTGTGGGACTGAGTAGCTGTTAGATCCTTGGACTTCCATTCACAGCTGCTGCTGACCTTTGTTGGGGAGTTGGACTGTCAGTTGTCAACAAATTCCCTTACGGTGTAGAGATTACCCATAAGTTCTGTGACTCTAGAGATTCCTGACTAATACAAGGGGTCACTCAAAGATGGGGCTGTGAGTGGAGAAGGAGGGGGTGCCCTGTATGAGATAGTGAAGACTGTGAAAGTCACAGGTGGCTTGGGACACGTTAGGCTTTCAGTGCCTGTGACAGTAGACTTGAGATTAGTGGCCAGCAGTTGAGTGGATGCAGGAGTCTGCAGCCTGTGGGGGTGTCACTGGTGTCTCTCCATCCATGCTAGAGTTTCTGAGCAGATCTGGGTCCAGCTGCCTGTTGACTCATCAGGGCCACTTGTGGCCACAGTGCCAGGTAAACTTGGAATGCCTTAGACAGTTCTGACCTGGTCTGACCTAGTTTTGTCTGTGGATTTTGCTGGCATTCCAGTTCTTGGTGCATGGGCTGGGCCTCATGTGGAAGCCTCATCTCACTCTTCTTCCACTCAGAGGAACCACATGGTCCAGGCTGGAGTTTCCAGTAGGAGAAGGATGCTTGCCTGGTGGGCAACATGGAGTGTCACCCTAGTGAAGACTTTCTCTGCCATTGGGTGGCTAAAGCCTTCACTTTCCCTGGAGCACATCCCTTGAGAATGAGTTGCCCTCTTTACATCTCCTCCCTGCTTGTCTGTGGGTCTAAGGGAGGCTGAGACAGTCTTTCCTGACCCTCTGGGGATGATGCTAACTGGTAAACCTGGGCATTCTGAAAGCAACCTTGACTGTTGTTAGCCAGACCTGGGAGAGAGGCCAGTTGCCCTTTTAAAAACTCCACTAATAATTTGCTTCTGAGAGTCTAGCTTTGCCTGGGACTGAGTGTTCCTCAGACTTTCCAACAAGACACAACAGAAACAGCAAACAGATTTCCAACCCGATGTTGAGTTTTGCTTTACTTTGTCATTTATCCAGCCTCTAAGGTACAAATTGCGTCATGATTTCATTTACAGACTCAAGGTTGATGAGGAAGTGTCAGATCCCTGGTGCTGGAATTATGTGTGGGGTGGGGTGGAGGGAGCGCACAAGTGCCTGTCTTTGGTTATCCCTCACATTGTGGCCTATGGTATCCTGCTCATCACATCATTTGTGACCCGAGTGTAATTGTCTCGCCAGCAAGACGCGCACGGGACACCAGGATCCTTCCGCAGCAAACGTTTATTGTTAATGAAAAGGAGGAAAGACCCCGGGCCCCGAAAAGGCACTGCTTATATACCCCTGGAGCGGCGTGTTCACTTCTGATTGGCTGCTTACTCGTTACCCGCCAAAACGCCCCGGATGGGCTGTGACTTGGCACTTTTTTACCATAGCACACGCGCGGTTTACTTGTTTACTTGGAGGAGCACTGGATGCCAGCGCCATCTTGTAATGGCGAATGCTGTCAGCACAAGCCGCGGCTTTCCACAATCATTGTCAAATCCAATGTCACAAATTTGTATATTTTTTCATATCTCAGCTTCACCTGACATGGATGTTTGGAACCAAACTTGGGGTTCAGTAAGTCAGCCACTCTGAACTACCAAGCCATCTTCCAGCCCCAAGCTAGCTTGCTTGCTTGCTTTTTTTACTTCCTTTCTTCCTTTCTCTCTCTCTCTCTCTCTCTCTCTCTCTCTC
>NW_021604588.1:10605975-10612613 GCF_004785775.1 Grammomys surdaster
TTCTCCCTTTCTCCCTTTCTCCCTTTCTCCCTTTCTCTCTTTCTTTCTTTCTTTCTTTCTTTCTTTCTTTCTTTCTTTCTTTCTTTCTTTCTTTCTTTCTTTCTGTGTTTATGACTCTCCTCATTCCATGGGACAGCAAAGTTAAGGTAAAAATGGACAGGTTCTTTTTTTTTTTTTTGGTTTTTTGAGACACGGTTTCTCTGTGTAGTCCTGGCTGTCCTGGAACTCACTCTGTAGACCAGGCTGGCCTCGAATTCAGAAATCCGCCTGCCTCTGCCTCCCAAGTGCTGGGATTAAAGGCATGCGCCACCACCGCCCGGCGGAGGCAGTACTCTTAAATGCTGAGCATCTCTCCTGCCCCGACACATAGTATTTTACTTCCCTAGTAATATGTTAGTGGGCACCTGGATCACTTGTGTGTCTTAGCCGTTGTGACTAAGACTGTTGTGAAGTGTCTCAGAGACTGTTTTCAGTTCTTCACATAATTAGTAGTTGCACTGTGACGTATGTGTGGAGCTCAGGACAACCTTGTGGGGTCAGTTTTCTCCTTCCACCTTAATGTGGGTTGCAGGAACAGAGCTCAGGTTGCAGATTTGTGATACAGTGTGGTTACTCGTGGATGCATCTGGCAGGTCTTGCTCTCAACTCCTTTGCGTATATACCCAACAGTGGGATTGCTGGATTGGACAGTAATTCTCTGCACTAAGTTTTCCAGGATCTGTTTTCCACAGCGATGCTCCGTTCCACACCCCTCTCCATTCATCATCGTTGTAGTCATTGTCGTGGTCGTTGTTATGTGGACGTAGAGTTTCATTATGTCTGGGACTCGATATGTAGACCAGTCTAGCTTTGAATTCAGATTTCCTGGCTTTTGCCTTCCCGGTGCTAGGATTAATGATGGGCACCACCATGTCTAGAGAGATAGTTTTTCTCATCAGCAACACTTGCTTTCTCTGTTTTGTTAACGGGTGGAAGGATCTCTGTGTTGCTCTGACTTATGGGTGATGCTCGGCAGGTGTTGGTGGCTGCTGCTTCCTTTGCTGTTTGTCTTTAGCTTGCTTCCCAGTTGGGTTGTTTGTATTTTTATTCTTGGAGTTTTAGGTGACTGTTATGTATTCTGAATATCAATCCCTTATCAGATACATAAAAAGTAAAGAGTGAGCATCTTTGGATTGGATGCATACAGTTTAAAAATTTTCAGGAAATCTAATCTGTCTCTCTCTCTCTTTCTGTGTGTTTGTGTGTGTGTGTGTGTGTGAGAGAGAGAGAGAGGGAGGGAGGGAGGGAGAGAGAGAAAGAAAGAAAAAAAAGAAAGAAAGAAAGAAAGAAAGAAAGAAAGAAAGAGAGAGAGAGAGCGCACAAGTGCTTATCTACAGCACTCTGTCAAATCCAGTGTCAGGAATTCGTTGTATATTTTTCATATTATCCCAAGCCCTCAGTCCTCTCTCATTTACTTGTTTCTTCTCATTCAACAAAGTCATTAGAACTCTTTTTTGTTGTTTGTTTGTTTCTTTTTTGTTTTTCAAGACAGGGTTTCTCTGTATAGCCCTGGCTGTCCTGGAACTCACTCTGTAGACCAGGCTGGCCTCAAACTCAGAAATTCACCTGCCTCTGCCTCCCAAGTGCTCGGATTAAATCATTAGAACTCTTTAATTCATTCCACAAGCAGGGAGAAGATTCGAAGCAGCGGTAGGTATAACAAAAGTAGACTGAAAGTAGGCAGTGTGTAGCCCAGCATAGCCCAGCTGCTGGAGACGGCTGGGTCTGGGCAGTGGTGGGTGAGATATACGAAATGAAACGAGGCTAGACCATGTAGAACCTCATGTGCTACGGTGAGTAGATGGGTTAAAGAACAGTTGACAGCCACAAAACCAGGTTGTCGAGCCAAGCTTACTTAGCTTAAATGCAACCTTTCTCAGCCCATTTCCTGTTTTCTTTAATAGGTACTTACATGGACCCAGGTACTATTTTAGGAACTGTACAAATATTGACTCATTGACAAGCTCTGGGACAGGCGATCCTTTTGCCTCTATTTTACAGATGGAAACCGTTGCCCAGACAGGTAAAATAACAAGTCAAGAGCCTGAATCTGGGTAGATATTGGACAGGCACTTGTCTCGTGCATAGTGGCAGAGGCAAAGAAGCCTAAACCACAGACTTGTGGCTGCAGCGCTAGAGGACGCTGCAGAGGGGCCGGCAGTGTTTCTGCCTAGCAAACTGAGCATTCAGAAAGCTACCCGGTCACGTGTGGTCCCAGGCTTCCTCCTTTTCCTTCCCTTGATGAATTTTTCCAAACAGATCATCGAGAAGACCTAATTCACACATCAAGAGGTTCTGAACAAGCACATGATTAGCTTCATGGGTCATAGTTGGGGAGCAAAGCCAAGCCCTGAACACTGTAGTCAACTCTAAGAAGGCCAGTGGAGGTGCACATCGTCCCCAGCATAACTGAGCCCCTTTCCCTGTGCCTGCCATCTGTAGACTTATGTGACTCTCAGAGCATGATGGGTACTGAGGAGAGAGCCCTTTATCCACATAGATGTGAAGACAGGGGACCCTGTGATCCCTCTCTGGTTCCTGTCGAGCTGTGTGGCCGTGTTTGTGGGTGGGATTGGAGTGGGGGTTCACACTCCCCCGACACTCAGTTATCTGAAGTACAAACAAGGTGGTTATTAGACCCTCCCTGACTCCACCCAGCCCCTGCTGCTGTGATTGATGTAAAGGAGGTGCTTTGAGGTACACAGATGACGAACCTCTGGGAGTATGATCAGAATAGCATGTGGACCTCGCTGGAGCTTGTTTGAAGTGATGCTTTGGAATATTTTCACCTGGGGGGCATATCTGAGCATCTCATGTTTATCTGTGACCCTCCTAGCTTTCCAGGCTGGTTAGTGCTTCCTGAAGTGGGTTGTAGGATTCGTGGGGTGGAAATGAAGGGGGAAGGTCCCATCTCAGAGGGAGAGACTAGCTCTAGGAAGGTGAGAAGGAGGAGGAAACAAAGCCATAACCTCACTCAGGGAACCCAAGATTATCAGAAAAGATCTTTTTTCCAAGACAGACTTATTTTCTCTACAGCTGAACTCTAGAGGAGAGAGCTCCCGTCTTGTCTGGTCTAGTAGTGGCCCACTGTTAGAGGAGTATTAGGAGTTCTGCCAGGAGGCATCCTTACGGTACTCACTTATTGTTTGCAGGGTCTCTGGCTGTCCACTGACAGTCCCATTTTTAAGGAGTACTATGGAAGAAGGGAGGTATTTTATTTAGGGTTTCTCTTGCTGTGATAAAAGCGGTATGACTACTTGGGGAATTAACAGTCCATCACTGAGGGAAGCCAGGGGAGAAACTCAAGCAGGACAGGAACCTGGAGACAGGAACTGAAGCAAAGGCCATGGAATAACACTGCTCACAGTCTTGTTCTTCATCGCTCACTCAGCCCTCAGCCTGCTTCCTTATGTTCAGGACCATCTGCCCATGGTGGTCCCACCTCCAGTGGGCTGGGCCCTCCTGAATCAATCATTAATCAAGAAAATGCTCCATAGACTTTCTCACAGGCCGACCAGGTGAAGACCTTCCTCAGTTGAGGTTCTCCTTTCTGACATGAATCCAGCATGTGTCAAGTTGACAAAACACCAACCAGCATAGGACGTTACTGTTGTCTCATGGGGCATGTGGACTGTGACATGGGTCTTCTGACCCTACAGAGACCCTACACTTTCATGCAAGAGCATTTTGTGAGTCCAAAAAGGGAAGGATAATGAAGTTTCCAGAAGGCAGCTGAGGTAGCAGCGTCGTGTCTGAGGAGTTGGCATAAAAGTTGTCAAAGAGGCAGAATAATTGACATGTTGAACGCAGATCATAATGTGTTAGGGAGTTAGTCAGGACTGAGTTTCAAGCAACAGATACTTAAGGAAATTAGCATAAGTAGGGTGTGGGGACAATCTGAATGTAACTGAGAAAAACAAGATTTTAGACTCACAGGCTCTTCCATGAGCATCTGTGAATGGGCTAACCTGCGTCTTGTCCCTTTGTCTTCCCAGCTCTGTGACCATCCCTAGGCTAGTGGCTGTGAGCAGCATCACCCTAGATGAAGGACTGACTTTTGGAGCCAGAGGTGATGTTGGATTTGCTCCAATGAGAAGATAAAGGAAAAGTAGTTTCCAAAGTAGACTGAAGTTAAACTATTGTGGCAAAGGCAGGCCTGTGCTAGGGGCTCTGCACACACAAATTCCATCCTCATGACTCCTCCGTGTGGGTTATGAAAGTCATCCTACAGGCAGGGAAATGGAAGTCAGTGGGTTACCTACAGTCTAGGACTACAGTGGAGAGACTAGGTTTCATCTACCCCATTAGTCTGATGCCAGAGTCTGTGGTCTCAGCTCTTAAGCCGCTGTCATCTTCATGGACTCAGGCAGCAATAATGGAGTCACAAATGCGGTGTGAGCAGTGATAGTCAGCATTCCAGGGAAGAGTGTGAGGCAGGATCACAAAATATCCAAACTCACAGCCACGGAAGAGAGAGGCTGCAACTGTGGTCACTCTGGCCTCGGAGTGTTCAACGTGTGTGATGTTTATCATCGCACAAACTGGTTTGTACAGATCGGATTGGTGCTCTCCTGCACACTGCCTTGTGTTTTAATCAAGAATGGATACTGATTGCTGCCTTGAGTGACAAGGCTTGGCTTTGGATGATGGGAGGCTATAGCCAATTGTCTAAGGCTCATGTGGTTTACTGTCTTTGGAAACAGATGGCTAGACTAAAGGCAGTTCCCAGAGAGGGGCAGCCACCCTTGGATCTGTGGCCTTAAAGGTAAAGGTGTGTAGCTGGGACTGTAGCTCTTGCAGGGACAGTTTCTGATCGCGCATTGACTCCCACTGTGGCCCTGTCTCACTGTGGGTTAGAGGAGTAGTGTGCCAAGTTCAGAAACTGGCAACAGAGGGCACTCAGGAAAGCCAGTGTGAGTCACACTGGAATTTGCTTCTATTCAATGGGCCCTGGCTTGCCAGGCCCCTGGGTGAGCTGGCTGTCAGCCAGCAAGCTTGTAATGGCTGGGGCCTTCCAAATCCCTGTTCTCTAAAGATCCAGTGTAGCAGGATCTGCCAAGGCACGCACCTGCCCACTCTGTACTACTGGTAGAGAATAAAACTTTGGATTTCCCTGGGTGACCACCTCTTTGACCCACATTCCTTGTCTTCCTCCTGGGGAGGGATGAACCAGGAGACCTAAAGGACCCTTGCCAGCTGCAGTTCCCTCATTCTGCAGTCACTGGTGGGCCTGCTAGCAGGACCGGTGGAGACTCCCCTGGTCTTGTCTCCTGGGCTGGAAACTTCGCCTCCCATTTTGTTTTCTCGGAGGTTGCCTTTATGATATTACCTCTCTGACAGAGTATTTGCCATTCACCAACCAAGTTACCCACCATGCAGTGGAGGCCTGACCAGGTCCTGGGAACACGTAACCAACGTCTCTGGTGAGAAATGCATTTTTGGGACCTATTATGCAATATGGTGATTAGAGCAAGGTAATGTGTATTTCAGAACTGCTCAGAGTAGATTGTAAATGTCCACCCTGGGGAAGGAAAAGGATGTGTGTTGTTGAATATGTTAATTAGCTTTATTCCATACCGTGCAAACATGCACCCTGTGAATACATATAATTGTCAGCTCAAATCAAAGCCAAACTTGCTTTCATCTCCCTTGATTTTTAAATTTCTAATATTGTAATATTGTAGTTACTCTTTAAATTTTATATTTTCTAGTCTTAAGTAAATATACTTTTCCATGTGTATACTTTTTTTTTTCTTTTTGAGACTGATATCACTATGAAGCTCTGACTAGCCTGTCACTCACTATGTGGACCAGGCTGGTCTTGAACCAGCAGAGGTCTGTTTCTGCCTCCCCAGTGATGGGTTTAAGGTGCTCACTACCACACCCGGTACCTAGTCTGTTTTTTTAACCATCGTGTTACAGCTGTTGCCACTGACTCAGTGTGCTTATGTGAAGGCTTTGTTTTGAGATGCCAGCTGGTAGTTTACCTGGAGGCAACAAAATCCAGAACTTGACAACTAAAGGAGAAAACCAGAAAGAACCTTACAACGATGCTTACCTGTAGTCAGCACACTCACAAAGCATTTTCATGCCCCCAAACTGGGGGAGCTAGGACATTACATAACCAGACCAAGATTCAGAATATTTCAGCAGCTTGGAAATATGGGCTGAGATGCACAATGCAAACTTTAGTAGTGTTTGTGCTTAGCTTTAGAAATATTAATTCCATATGTTCAAGACTGGGACATCTGCCTTCACAGCATTTCCTGTGCTATGTACGAACCTTGCATGTTAGCTGACCACACACTTACATAAGCCCAATGGGATGATATCATTGCTACAACATAATGTATTAAGGGGAATACTGGAAAGACACTGGTCCTGTTGCAGGAGAAAATTGATTTTTTGCAATTGATTAGAGGACCATATGCAGAATGGTACATCAATTACAGATCAGGAGGTTGTACACATCTGTGAGCCAGTGCAAAAGGGGTTCTGTCTTAATAAAGGCTCTGGACATCATGGAGACTAATGACTGGGACCTGGAGAGTTGGAGGAGGAGGAGGAGGAGGAGGAGGAGGAGGAGGAGGAGGAGGAGG
>NW_021604588.1:10612713-10650636 GCF_004785775.1 Grammomys surdaster
GAAGGAGGAGGAGGAGGAAAAGGAGGGAGAGGAAGAGGAGGAGGAAAAGGAGGAGGAGGAGGAGGGGCGGGGGATGTCTGGGATGAGGGGGTTGTGTTAGTGCTGCTCCAGGCAGCCTGGCTAAGGTTGGGTTCCCTGCAGTGGGGCTTGCCAGCTGGCTCTAGGGGTTCTGTGAAGAGAAAGGCTGCTTCTTCACCTCCTGCTCCTATGGCAAAGGGGACTGGATAGGGGTGACAGGTCCTCTCGGAGGGTTTTGGGATCATCTGGCTGCTGTGTGGGGGTAATTTAGTCACCAGGGACCTTGTCTGTCTCACAGAAGCTGTCGTCCCTTTCTGGTGTTTTCTGTTCATGGAGGACAAGAGCAGGTGGGGAAAGCAATCTGTGGGACTTTTTTTTTTTTTTGGCTGATTAAAGTAGATGAAAAGTTCTGAAGAAACATTAGTCTACATATTTTATGCTTAAAATGTTTCAACCTTGAATTTTAGCCAAGATCTTGAGCCAGTTTCCTGAGAGCAGGGACCACACCTAATAGTGAAGTCTGTGTGGGCCAAGATAGCGTCTTCCTGTCTCCATCCACGATTCCTCCTTGCTCCCTTGCCTCCACTATACCTAATAAGAACAACCACCCTGCTTTGGTATTAACCTTTATTGATTAACCTTGCTCAGAAACTCTGAATTGCTATTAGGACAATCTTATGATCAAAATTCTCATGTGTCCCCAAGTCAGCTGGGATGGGATTGAAGTGTGTATTTTGATTCTGTAATTCAAGGTGGCCTGAGGTCCTTGTGAGCTCCTTTATGATGACAGTTTTGCCAGTTTAAAAATCTAGCAAGAGTCCAGAGCAGCAGTCTACAAAATGTCCCACAGAGCATGCTTAAGACAAGCTACCTGTCCCTCTGCTTGCTCGTTTAAATGGCAGATTTGGGCTGTGTAGCTCAGTGGCAGAGTGCTTGCTAGTATATGCTGGATTTGATGCCTAGTACTGCATGAGAAAATTTTAAGGGCAGGGGTTTTGGAGGTTTTAGTCCAAATGGGGTCGGTTGCTAGGGGCCTGTGGCAAGCTGCACATCACAGTAGAATGTATGGCTAAGGAGAACTACCTACCTCAGTCAGTAATCAAAACTGTGGAAGAGGAAAAGGCAGTACTCCATAATTCTCCAGTGACCAAAATCTCACATCAGGGCTCACATCCTAACTGTTCACCCCCCACCCCTTCATGGTGCCCTGCTGTGTGCTAAAGTTTTGACGTGTGGGTCTTGGAGAGACATCCCAAAGCCAAGGTACCACAGGGAATGAGATGGTATGGTAGTCAATTCCAGAGTCAGCAAGCTGGACACAAAATAAGTTGTAGAAGTTTCGTGGGAAAGATTGTCAAGGAGACTAAACAAGTTGGCCACCGTGAGGTACATAACAGCCCTGCTAGGCTCATCCCTCTCTCATAGAGTGTAAATGATGTGACCCGATGAGTCTCTTCAACCTCCGGTCCTGCCTTCTTTCTGCAGCCGTCCAGTATGCTCTGCTCACCGCATCCCGAGGTGCACTGACCATGAGCCTCCACTTCTCCCTCAGCTACAGGACGGAGCTGAGCAACCTCACTGTGACGGAGGGTGGTGAAGGGGGTGCCATCTCTGAGTTCATCGCCATCATCATCATCACTGTCCTCGTCTGCCTGGGCAACCTGGTCATTGTAGTTACCTTGTATAAGAAGTCCTACCTCCTCACCCTCAGCAACAAGTTCGTCTTCAGCCTGACCTTGTCCAACTTCTTGTTGTCCGTGCTGGTGCTGCCGTTCGTGGTGACTAGCTCCATCCGGAGGGAATGGATCTTCGGCGTGGTCTGGTGCAATTTCTCTGCCCTTCTCTACCTGTTGATCAGCTCAGCCAGCATGCTCACCCTTGGGGTCATTGCCATCGATCGGTAAGTTTGCATCAGATTTGGAGACAAGACAAAATAAGATAGAAGTGCCATTATTTAAGATAGGTTGTATCCCAAGCATGTAGCATCTGACAGCTAGAAACCAGGTCCTGATTTTTACTGTCGCATGATATCTGTCATAAGCCAGGCATTTTACTATACTGTCAACATTTAGCTCAATTCACCCTCAAGACAGCCCTATTAACAGCCCTCTGTTTTTCCAGATGTATACAGTGATGTGGTAAGCCAAACAAATCCTTTCCTCCTCAAATCAAGTTGGTTTGGTCAGTCCTGGTGTTTGTCACAGTAACAGAAAGCAGATTAGGATAATTCTGAAGAGGATAGACAAATTCCTAAATACAAGTGGGCTCTGATGTGCTAACCTATACACAGGACCACACAGGACCACGCTAGTGTCCAGCTTTGACATGGTGTAGCCTGTTGCTTCTCTGGGGAGGGCTGGGTGAACATGTCTGTCATAGAAGCCTTCACGGCACAAGGGGTTAGTTGGGAGAAGTTCAAGAGTCACACCCAAGAAAGTAGGGCACCTTGATTTTGTATAACGCCTCTCTCTCTCCTCCCCACCATCTTTTCTAGCTATTACGCCGTCCTGTATCCAATGGTGTACCCCATGAAGATCACAGGGAACCGAGCTGTGATGGCGCTTGTCTACATCTGGCTTCACTCTCTCATTGGCTGTCTGCCACCCCTATTCGGCTGGTCATCGGTGGAGTTTGATGAGTTCAAGTGGATGTGTGTGGCCGCCTGGCACCGGGAACCTGGCTACACCGTTTTCTGGCAGATCTGGTGTGTCCTGTTCCCCTTTCTCATCATGCTTGTATGCTACGGTTTCATCTTCCGGGTGGCCAGGGTCAAGGCCCGAAAGGTGCACTGTGGCACGGTGGTCACTGTGGAGGAGGATGCCCAGAGGAGTGGGAGGAAGAATTCTAGTACCTCCACTTCCTCCTCCGGCAGTAGGAGGAATGCCCTCCAGGGAGTGGTCTATTCAGCTAACCAGTGTAAAGCCCTCATCACCATCCTGGTGGTCATTGGCGCCTTCATGGTCACCTGGGGCCCCTACATGGTCGTCATTACATCAGAGGCACTCTGGGGGAAGAACTATGTCTCCCCAACCCTGGAGACTTGGGCCACATGGCTGTCTTTTACCAGTGCCATCTGCCATCCTCTGATCTATGGACTCTGGAACAAGACAGTTCGCAAGGAGCTCCTGGGCATGTGCTTTGGGGACCGTTATTACCGGGAACCCTTTGTGCAGCGACAGAGGACCTCCAGGCTCTTCAGCATTTCCAACAGGATCACAGGTAATTAGGGAAAAGACACTCAGCCCCCCAGCCCCCAGGCAGATGTCACCTGGGGTCCTTCCCAATTGCTAAGGGCCTGCCAGTCAGTACAGCAGTTTCAGGGTGACTATGGTCTCAAGGCACAGAATTCCCGTGATGAAGAGCCACACCGGAGTCACCATGGAGACTCCCACGTAGCTTTCCACCACTTAGCCGTGGCAGGAGCATGCTGAGGAAGAGGTCAGAATAGCCCCTGGTACATGTCCTTGGAGAGTGAGACGGGGACCTTGTGATTTGGAAGCTGATTTTTTGGGACTGTAGCCGGAGCCTCATGGTCTGGAGGGAATAGCCACTTTACTGCAGAAGAAGGAATTTGAGCCTTGGGCCAGGCTGCCTTCTTGTTTGGTAAACAGTTTCCTTCAGTGTTGCCTCTCTTTGATGCTCCTTCCAAACCTCACTAGTTCGCTCGGCCTGTCCCTCCTCCCAAACTCTTGTCACCTTGAGCTCCCCCTCCAGGTCAGTGGTTTCTTCTGTTAGTCCCTGGTAATCTTTTGTGTGAGTGTGTGTTTAGAGGAGCGTATCAATGCCAAACCATAGCCTTTTATCTGTCACTGTCCTGTGTTCAGGGCTACTCTATCTGGTGGGACACATGAGTCACACACACGCACACACGCACACACACACACAACCCTCCAGCAACCCAGGGGAGTTGCTCTAATCAGAGGTTAGATGTTTTTCAGCTTTTTCTTTTCATATAATTTCAGGTTTAGAAGAGTTGGAAACATAATATGGGGGAGCTTCCCATAGTATCAACCTACATGACTGCAATACAAGACAGCCCCTAGAGCCTCCTTTGTGTTATACCACGGTCTCACCCAGACACTTCTATAAAGGATTGGTCAGGCCTTTTGTAGAGTGCTCTTGAGTAAATCTGGTGCTCAGAATGAGGTGGGATATTTTGGGCAAGAACGCTGCAGGACTGGTGGGATCCTCTTCACGTGTCAGATTAGGGCCATAAGAGTCAGCGTATCTTATTACTGGCTGACCCTTGACCTCTTGCTTCAGATGTGGCCTCTCAGCCTTTTGCCTTCACTATTTCCACTGTAATTAGCATGTATGCCAGAGGAGGTGCTTCCAGACTGGAAATATCCTAGTTTTCCTTGAGCTGTGACCCCCTGATTCTAGCATGCACTGGTGCATCTTGCTCACGATAGATATGGTTATGTTGCTCTGAAGGGAGCATGGTTGGGATTTTAGAGCCATGCTGAGGAAGACCATCATCCAGCTAAGCTATCGGAAGATTTCAAGTGCACCTCCTTCAGCCTGTAGCGCTCACTTCTTGCCAGACCTAGTTAGCTTCTCTTCTCAGGAAACAGATCCTCCACCTTCACCCTCAAGAGGGCAAAAGACATGACCCTTTTTGCCTATGAACACTGAGGGCCAGAGACGACAAGATGCCCTGTGCACGTGCCTGTGACAGACATCTGCTAATATATTTCCTTTGTGGACTAGTAGAGAAGTATTCACGGGTAGGGGAGATCTGGTAAATTTTCTCTTGAGCACAGGAAGGAGAACTATCTCCATGTCTCTTAGTCTGAAGTGCCCACCCCTTGCCATTTACAAGCTCATGTTCCCAAGTGTGACTTGTGAGCCAGAAGGCACATTCAGTGCTTGGCTCCATCCTATTGGTGAACTTATTGGCTCAGATTTTTATAATAACTTATCTTCTTGGCAAAAACTTAACAGATGCTTTCAATTCCACTGAAACTAAGAAAGAAGAAGGAAAAACAACTAGAGCAGAGAATGATAAAAGGAAAGGGTAGATAGAACAAAAAATCTTTACTATGCAAATTGTGATTGTTCTGGAAGGGACTAGCAAGCTTCGGGAGTGTCAGAAAGCACCAGCTGTGGCTGAGTTGGCAAACCCAAAGCCATTGGTGGTCTGAGGCTCATTCAGGAAAAAGCAGTCTTGTGGGCTGATGGGTTCTGAATCCTTGGCTTCTCCAGAGCTGGGACTGGAAAGTGACTATTGCTTAGGGCCTGACTGTAGGAGGCCAGTGAGCCACATTAGTATCTTAGGGACTGGGGAGCAAGATAGGCCCTGTCCCAGGTACACACTCATGGCCGTCCAAACCAGGGATACCCACTGTCTTCCTGATCCACCTCCTTCAGAAGGGCAACCCTGAACTTCCATGCAAAGTCCTCTGTCTCAGCCAGGCTCACCAGAATTGCCCTCTACACACGAGGCTTAGAAATACAACCGATTCCAAAGCCTAGGTTACCCCCCTTGCCATCAACCTGCTTTTTTGTTGTTGTTGTTTTGTTTGTTTGTTTTTTGAGACAGGGTTTCTCTGTGTAGCCCTGGCTGTCCAGGAACTCACTCTGTAGACCAGGCTGGCCTTGAACTCAGGAATCCGCCTGCCTCTGCCTCCCAAGTACTGGGATTAAAGGCGTGCACCACCACTGCTGGGCAAACCTGCTTTCAAACGTGCTCACCTTGGGAAGGCAAATGCCCTCATATTTGCAGGGGGTACAAAGGTGGCCAACAAGATGGAGGCCCTGCCACGATTTTGTAGTCTTGTGCAGTACATGAAAGGTTGACACTGAAGAAGTCAGTAGGCAGAATTGGCATTGTTCCTGAGACACGCAAAGGCAGAAACAGAATTCCACACATGCCTTGAACATCCCAAGCACACTACAGTGGCGACTTCATGCAGAGCCTAATTCATTCATAATCACTGGATTTTACACTCTCTTCACCTCAGACTAAAGAAGTTCTCTGGGGTGTTCACCTCCGGGATGCCAGCTGTCACTGAGCCACCCAGTCCTTTTGCTTGTGAGGTCCCCTTAGTGGGTGGGCGGGATTTATGTAGGAATAGAGATCTCCAGGGCACCTGGAGGCTGCCAGGGAGTGCCACCTCAAGGTGGGTGGGGCGCCATGGAGTGGAAGTTGGTCCCTAGTGTGATTGGTGAGCTGTGTGCTGAACTGATGCTAAGCTGTAACACACCTGGAACAGAGAGGGTCTCCGGCAGAGGGAGGAAAGAAAAGACCACAGGATAAAGGGTCAGAAGGAAACATCCCTTTTGCTCAGAGCACCTGCATCTCAGATGTGGAAGTCCCTGTGACTGAGAGCAGAGCTCTCAGTTATCTTCTGGGAAGGAGGGTCCCATCTGTCAGTCACTCGGGAAACCGAGTCAGCCTTGGGAGGTCTGAGCGTGGGGTGGGGAATAATGCTGAGGCCTTTGAGTTTTCTCCCTTTCCTGTTCTAAACCTCTTTCCTGGTGATAGCATGAGGTCTTCGTGTTAGCTCAACTTCTGCTGCACCTCAGAATCCCACCCTGTTCTTCAGCTTCTAAAATGCACAAGTGCCTTCTCCTGGTGCATGTTCTTGAGGAGCAAACCTGGTCCCTGGGCCTAGCCTACTGTTTTCATTGAAAGGTTTAGATGTGTCTCATTCCCGTGGGAAATGGTGGTGTTCTGTGAAATCTCAGGGTAGCTGTGTCTACCACAGTGGTCTGGCTTGAAGGATTGCTCTTACTAGAGGATACCAAAACACAAGTTCTTGGCTTTTTGCTGCAGCCTCAGAGCTGGTGTCTAAACACTGGCTGCCACCATCCCATTGGCAAGAGATAGCCCTGAGGGGCTCCACTCCTTGAATCAGGCCCTCTATTGAACATAGCCATGTTCAGAGGCCGATGTGTCAGAGGGGATAAGCAGGTACAGGGAGACTTCGGGGCTTCTCTAGTCTCAGCCCTGTAACCAATCAAAGCAAACTGACAGCTGCTTATGTGGATGGTTCTGAGAGAAGGTGGCTGCTTTTTTTATTACTCCACCCCCCCCCACTGATAAGGTAGCTGCCCTGTGTATCTCCCTACCCCCACCACTTCCTCCTTGCTCTCAGAAAGAAAGGGAAATACGAGGATTTAATTAAAAAGAAATCTTTCTCCTGTCTTAGAGTATATTGCAGGAGAATATTGTTCTCTATGGTAGCCCATTATCTTAGTCTGATTTCTATTACCTTATCAAAGTGATGGAGACTGGGTGGTTTATAGCAAACAGTGATTTATACTTGGCTTAAAATTTGGGAAGGTTGGAAGTCCCTGTACCCACTTCCTTCCCTCCTCAAGACAGGATTTCTGGTGTAGCCCTGGCTATCCTGAAACTAACTAAAGGCTGATCTTGAACTCACAGATACCCATGAGTTCTGCCTCTGCCTCCCAAGTGCTGTCATTAAAGGTCTGTCTGGCCTAGGTTGGAAGTCTTAAGAGCACAGCACTGTCATCTAATGGGTGTCTGTGCTATCCCATAATAGAAGAGAGTCAAGGGAGGGCAAGACCAGAGAGCAAACGGCCAAACTCATGATTAAACCAAACCCAAAGCATTCTGCTCCTTCTGCTCCTCCTCCTCCGCCTCTTCCTTCTCTTCTTCCTTTTCCCCCTCCCTTTCTCCTCTTTTCTTCCTCTTCATTTATTTGCTTTCATTTTGTGAAGGTAAAAATACCAAGTGTCTCTCCTGCATGCATGCGTGTGTGCCGTATGCCTGCGCGTCACTGTCAGAGGCTGGATGAGGGCATCAACTCCCTTGGCACTGGGATTTCAAAAGGAGTTGGGCCACTGTGTGTGTGCTGGGATCCAAACCTAGACTTTCTGCAAAGTTTTATTTATTTAATGTACGAGTGCTCTATCTGCATGTACACCTGCACGCCAGGAGAGGGCAGAAGATCCCATTACAGATGGTTGTGAGCCACCATGTGGTTGCTGGGGATTGAACTCAGGACCTAGGAGAGCAGTCCGTGCTCATAACCACTGAGCCGTCTCTCCAGCCCTAGCAAGTGCTCTTAACCTCTGGGCCACCTCTCCAGCTTCATGGTTGTTCCTGAGGTAACTGACCCCTTCTGTGATAATGGCATTAGTCCATTCATTAGGCCCCACATTTCAACACTTGGGGATTAATTTCCCAGCAAAGGAACTTTTAAGGGGCACATTCAACTATAGTGTCCATTAAATCTAGTAGGCCTGCTTGTAATTTCTATGAGATTTTTTTTTAACTCCCCAGATACTATACATAGGATAGCTTTTATTGAAGATTTTTATCTCCATATTTTTCAATAACCCTCCAGCTCTTCACAGATTTATTTTTTGAACTTTTCTATGTACCCAGTTAATGACTTTTCTTTAAGATCTTTGTTGTCTCCTCTTAGAACTTTCGCCCAGCCCCTCTTTCTCATATGTCTGTCATGCTGGAGACTTGCCTTAACTGTGTAGTCATCCCTGTCATCCCTTTAGCTGGGAAGCTTCTGGTAAGGTGGGGCCAGCAGGCTTCCTTGTTGTGGGGTGGTCCAGCTGAACCATCTCACAGGCTACCAGCTCTCAGCACCCACACATCTTTCCTGGCTGGTTTTCCAAAGGGGAGTGCTCCTGTAGTCTCAATGCCCCCTGCCACAACACACACCTCCCCCCCCCCCTCTCAGGTCCATGGCCTCCACTTCCTTTGCTGACACTGGGGAGGGGGTGCTGAGGCTGAGACAGGAAGGGCACTGCGGTGTCCAGCTGCTTTGAGATGGTCTGTGGAGCCCACCACTGGGCAGTCTCCTGGGCCTGTAATTCCAAAGCCTTAATGGCCCTTGGTGAGAATAAGGCTCTCTCATGAGGACTTTTCATGAGAACTTCAGTTCTCTTTCCCAGGCCACTCTGTCTGTCTTTATCCTTCTGCTATGGGATAGCACAGACATCAAATGACAGATGTCTTTATCTTTACACCTTCTCCAAACTCTACCTTTGGGAAGGCTTTTTAACTATGTATGGAAGTTAAGTTTTCTGTGTCACTGGAAGGTTTGCTCACATAACTGCTCAGCTTAGAGCTCTTCGCCTGTCTTGGTGTCTGACAAGGTCAGGAAGGTTCCCCATGGGAAAGAAACAAGGGTCAAAATCAGGGGAAAGCAGCCGGGGATTTCTGTCTTCTGGTGGGTCAGGAGTGAGTTTTCTGGAGACAGAATTCAAAAGAGAGCTGGTAGGTCAGGGGGGCCAGAAGCTAGGAAGTCAGCAGCCCGTGTTTTTTCTACCAATGCCAACTTTGCCTTTCAGACTTGGGTCTGTCCCCACACCTCACGGCGCTCATGGCAGGCGGACAGTCCCTGGGACACAGCAGCAGCACCGGTGACACAGGTTTCAGCTACTCTCAGGATTCAGGTAATGTTCGCACTCTGAAAACCTCTCACTTGTGTAAACTGGCTGTGTTAATTGCTGCTGAGAGGCTGGTCACTTCCCAAGGACTGAGGAGGACTGAGGAGGACTGAGGAGGATGGAGGAAGACTGCAGAGGGCTGTGGAGGGCTGAGGAGGACTGTAGAGGACTGTGGAGGGCTGAGGAGGACTGAGGAGGACTGAGGAGGACTATGGAGGGCTGTGGAGGACTGAGGAGGACTATGGAGTGCTGAGGAGGACTGAGGAGGACTGTGGAGGACTGAGGAGGACTATGGAGTGCTGAGGAGGACTGTGGAGGACTGAGGAGGACTGTGGAGGACTGAGAAGGGCTGTGGAGGACTGTAGAGGGCTGTGGATGAAGGGGTGGAGGAGATAGGTTTTCTGTTATGGCTTCTAGCCTTTCAGCTTTCCTTCACTTCTGTTCTCTCCTCTACTAAATGGGCCCCTTGGTTCCTTCTCTCCCCACCACATGGTGTGATGGTGAGGTTGAAAGTACTAGAAAGCCTTTGAAAAGTTAAAACGACCTCAGAAAAATTTATTTCTCTAAAAAATGTTTAAAGACCAAAAAAAAATAAAGTTAAAAGTTAAAATGTGAAAAACCTATGGTTCTACACTAATTATGCTATCACTACCCAGTCAGGCCCTAGACTCTACCCACTTGCTTCCCAGTTTCCCTCCTGCGACTGGCTTCATAACATTAGGGCCTGCTTCTTGTGCTTATGGGGAGCTGTGGTGGCCGGATCCCATGTTTGCTGAGTGGCACTGAGTGGGGACAACTCAGCCAGAGACTGGAAGCTGTCTTCACTAATTCACAGGTTTATGTTGGTGAGGGGCCACATCTGGAGCTAGTTCTTGTTGATGCTCTAAGCCACAGAGAGAGGCCACCCAATCACCAAACAAGCAGCAAGTGTGGCAGTGAACCCCAAGCTCTTCTGTTCCCACACCCCTGGGAACTTCCATCGTTTTGGTTGTGTGCCTTTAAGAGCTGAGCCTTCTTTCCAGCCCCCACTGGGAGCTTTGGAAAAATCTCTGGGCTGGAGAGAGAGCTGTTAGTGAAATCAGAACCAAGCCCTGGCTCTGGCCAAGGCAGGGCTCAGTGGACAGATGTCAGTGACCGGAGCTCTGAGCTCCATGTCTGATTGTGGGGAAGCCACCTGGGGAGTGACAGAGAACCACTTTCCCCTCCAACCACAGAAGAAGGATGTAGGTTGACAGAGCCTCATAACCCATGGTTCCTGAGACACCACACAATGTGCAGCCCTCTGGGCTACCAGAGGAGGGGACAGCCTCAGGGAAGACAGAATTTTTTTCTGACTGGTGGCCTCCTTTAGGTGCCAGCCACAAGTCCTATCCCTATCCTACCAAGGTTCCTGGGACACAGTGCCCTAAGGTAACAGACACAAGCAAGCAGGCAGAGGTGGTTGGGTACAGGAAAGGACTACCTCTTGGGTGTTGTTCCTCAGGGCCTGTCCACTAGTACATTAGATGGTGTGGCAGCTCTTCCCCTGTCTGTGAACCCTGGGATGGATGACACGCGCTGTTCGTAAAGCGTCTGCTTCAGTACAGTTTGCTGGACATGCTTGCGGGATTGAAGGGCTGGGGCCAGAGTCCCGAGGTATGAGAGAGGGGAGAAGATGGTGTCTGTAGATGCACATGGATCTTCTGTCTGTCTTAGGCACCGATGTGATGCTCCTGGAAGATGGTACTTCTGAGGACAACCCTCCCCAGCACTGCACTTGTCCACCCAAGAGGAGGAGCTCCGTGACATTTGAGGATGAAGTGGAACAGATCAAAGGTTGGTTTATGGGAGTGCCTCAGTGGACACGTGGGCAAGGAGGGGGTCTTAGCCTCATCCTTACCACAGAGCGTGCCAAGGCTTCCTCACCCCTGCCTCCTTCCCATCCACCACTGCAGCCCCACGAGGGACACTTGAGTCTTGAACGTCTGACTCACAGCAATCAGAATCTAAGGTGGGACACATGCAGCTGTAGACATACACACACAATCACACACAGACATGTACACACAAACAAACACAGTCACATATACATACATACACTTATACACACATACATAGGCACACAAACACACACCAGCACACTCACAGCAGATACCATGAATACACACACAGCCACAGACACATACGTAGATACACAGACACACACACAGCACAGACATATACACACAAACACACACAGTTACAAACATATGTATACACACACAGACACATACATATACAGTCACCCACACACACAGTTACATATACACAGAGACACACAGTTTCACTCACACACACACACTCAGACACACAGGTACACAGTCACTTATACACAGTCTCACACATAGACAGACACCCAAACAACAGATACCATAAACACACACATAGCGTGGAAACACATATACAGAGACATACATAGGCACACACATTTACATACACACACAGACACACATACAGACACTCACACACACAAGGACACCCACAGAGACAGAGAGAGAGAACTCAGAACAATTTGCATCTTTCTTAGGAACTAGCCTGAGTGGATAAAATAGTTTCCGTGCCTCCCTCCCCCGACAGTAGTTCATAGTAGCTGCTCTACCTTATGGATGATGTGTGGTTATAAATCTGAACCTGGCCTCTCAGCCCGCCCCCTCTGATGGACAGTGGAAATATGGCCCGGTGAGTGGAGGCCAAGCTGCTATCCTGATGAATGGCCCTGGAACCTACAGGGACAGGAGCTCGTTTATTGGGTTTTCCTGCTTCATCTGTTAACACAGAGCATCCTTGTGGCTTTGAGGCCTGGGGCTAGTTTCCATTGCAGACAAGCCAAGAGGAGTCACTTCTTGGGGGATGCGTTGGGTGTGTGAGTTTCTTTTCTCTTAGTCTCCAAGTGAGAATAGCCACTGGTAACGAGCCATTGGTATAACAGGAGCCTGCTGGAGCCAGGGGCTTTAAGGTATAAATGCTGAGTATGCAAATAAGTCTCCATCTGCCACTGCCCACTCCCTTGCCGAGCGAGGGGAGAGGCGGTAGAAGGAGCTCAGAAAGGATGCTAACTAAGCATCTACTTCTCTGGTAAAGCAGATTCAATATAGAGCTAGCCAGCAGCCTTGAGAGTTTACATTACCTTCCTACAGGACAATGAGTCCAGCTCCTCCTCAAACGTCTCACGCGGAGCGCAGCCTTTGTGTCATGGGACGGGCTGGAAGCGCCCTCTGCTGGTTGGGTGCTGAGAGCAAGGAGCTCCAGGGGATGGCAGCTATGCTGTGCTGTGTAGGGGGTAAGATGGGACTGCTAAGGTCTCCACTTCCCTCCTGGAGAGTGGGGCACAAACGGCCTGTTCTCCAGAAAACATTAAGGGGAGAAGGTCTCCCAGACATCCCAAGAGCTTAGGCAGTAAGGTCTGTGACTCGCTGCTCAGGCTTGGTCATTAGGAGCCACCTCTGATCCTCCTTTCCATTCAGTGTAGGTGTCAGAGCTCCTCATCCTTCACAGGACGGTGCAATTGTTGACATCACTTCCCAACCTGAGGCTTTCTCCAATGAGGGAGGCACTGAGGGAAATGGAGGGGAGACATGGCATTTGAGTCTGTGCAAGTTTACAGGCCAGGCTATTCCCAGGAGCTGCAAGAAGAGAATCCCTTTGAAGACGTAAAAGCTAAAACATTTCAGGAAGAATTTACTCATTCACTTGTCACAGTAACCATGTGAAGTAAGAGATTTCTTCTCTTCATAGACAAGGAAACTAAACTATGTCTGGCATTTCTCAGATAGTAAATTGTGAAGTCCAAAATTTTAGTCTGGGGACTCTGTCAAAATCCATACCTGTAATCTCCGCTTGTCTCTTCTCCCTGGAGTAGCACGCCAACAGAGGCCGTATCCCTTTTTGCTAACCTTCCTTTCTGCCTTCTCCCACAGAGGCTGCCAAGAACTCTATTCTTCATGTGAAAGCTGAAGTACACAAATCCTTGGACAGTTATGCAGCCAGCTTGGCTAAAGCCATTGAGGCTGAAGCCAAAATCAACTTATTTGGGGAGGAGGCTCTGCCAGGGGTCTTGTTCACAGCACGGACTGTCCCAGGGGCTAGCTTTGGGGGCCGTCGAGGCAGCAGGACTCTTGTGAATCAGAGGCTGCAGCTACAGAGCATCAAGGAAGGGAATGTCTTAGCTGCAGAACAGAGATGAAAGCTTCAGAGGGGACTGGGGCCGCAGCGGAGCTACTGGTGCTGGTGCCTGTGCCAAGACCTGAAACATGTCACCACTCAGAGAGGGCCAGGAGCTGGGAAAGAAACATCTGGTATGCAGCCAGGAGGATTGAAAGTATTGTACTGTCTCCAGTCTGACTTCAGTTGTCTGCTGTAAAGGCACATGTGGGCTGGTTCAGGGCCCCTGGGATGGGGCAAGGCTTCCAAAGCACATGGAAGCAGATGGAGATGTGGCTAAGGAAACCACTACGTGGTGGATCTTGTCTGCATTGGTATCCAACTGGTCTAGCTGCCCCTGGTCTCAGTGAGGGCTTTAGAGGCAATCCCTACTCAGTGTACTTCATGGGGGCAGCACAGCTCACCTTAGCACTGTCAGACCATCTGGGGGCTCTGTGTGCTTGATTCAGGCAGCATGGGGTCACAAGTACTAGACTAAATGTAAAAACAGTCCAGAGAGCACCCAGAAGTAGAGCATCCTGCATAGACACTCCGTATCTACTGCCCTAGTTAGGACTTGGCCTTTGGTGGCACCTGCTACAGGCCACCCAAGATGTGGCCACCCCACCCACTTCCTTGATGACAGATTTTTATCATTATTATTTGAAAAGAAGGGAGAAACCACTATAAAAGACAAGGGTGAGTACCAGGCATTTCATTTCCAGAATAATAAAACCTGGAGAGTAGAGCGTATCACAAAGACTGGGACTGTGAGGTCATGCACAGCTGAGGAGAATTTGGGAGGAAATCCCTTACACAGGAGATATAGAAGATGCTTGAGTGACTGGCAAACACTTTCCTCACTTTCCAGAGACAATTGTGACTGTCATTGCAACTTTGGGGCTGGCACAAGGTAGAAAGGGCACTGGACCTGACTTCACAGCCCGGGTTCTTGACCCATCTTGGTTTTTGTCTGCACATCATCTGGGACATCCTGTCTTGTCACTAGGCCATTTGGAGAAAACAGTGTGAGGAGTTGGAACAAGTAGCCTCCAAGATAATTCCAGCTCTGATCTTTGATGTCTTCTGAATCTGTAATTTAAGGGGTGGGGACAAGCTGAACATGACTGGTGAGTGACCCAGCATCTGTATACTTTTGAGGGTGTTGCCCAGTGAGCACAGGAAGAGCCACCTTCATGCTCTGGCCCTCACACCTTTGTACTGCTTGGCTCTAGAGGGTGGTCCTAAATGCTGACTGACTACTGAGACATGGGTAAGAAGAGAGTGCCTGGCTGAGGCAGATGTGGGAGGGTGGGTGGGGTTTGTTGGCTTGGACTCTTTTTTGAGCTAAAACATGAAGTTTGGGTTTTGAGTGCTTGCAGCGGGGTCTGGAAGACGATCTTTTCTGCTGCTCTTAAGCCTGGGTGCTTTAGACAAGCGATGAGCAGGGCTGTGCACCTCGCAGAGCAGGGGAAGAGTCTAAGACCTTGCCGTATTAGCCACGAGGCAGCCATCCCCGAGTGCTTTTCAAGTGTTTCCTGTGGGCTGCTGGGCTCCTGGTGTGGCAGTGCCCTGCCTGTGGTTCCTGAGGCTTGGCTTGTGCCTTTGGGTGGTTAATTTTGGCCCCTACTGCAGGTCAGCTGTGCAGGGGATTGGCAGGACTTCGGATGGAGTGGCAGGGAGGGTGGGTCCCGCTCTCCTGGCAGCACCTGTCTTCTCTCTGTATTCTGTTCTCTTTTTCTAGCACTTGTCTGCTATCTGGAGGAACCCTATTTCCAATTACACAGTATGCACCGACGTGGGGCACGCCCCCTGGGTATGGGCTGTCAGTCAGTGCAATGGATTGGCTTGAGACTCAAAGGGTAGAGCGCTCATCCCTGATTGCCCTGGGCTAGGCTTTATGGAACCGATGGTGATGCTGAGGCCCCTGAACCCTACTGGCTGACCCCAGAATCACCAGTTTTCAAGGAGAGATCTGACCTAGAACACTGAATTTCACTCCCACCCACTTTAAAGGAGTGAGGCCCACTCATCTACCTAACACTGTGGATTTGTCAGCACCAAACCAAGCACTGCTGCAGAGTACTGTGCAGCGGCAGGCCTGAGGCCCTCCCCAGGGGAGCCATTGGTAGTGGTAGGTGAGACATTTGGCCACTTGTTTTGCTTAAATACCTCAGGCCTTATGATTCTGACAGGATCACTTGTAGGGCCGCGGCCCATCTCTGCTGCTGCTTTACCCAGATTTTACCCTTGTTGTGGTTCCTGTGCCAGCTGTGTGACCTGCTGCATCCAAGAAGGCACTGGGCCCAGCACTACAGTGTACACAGCTCAGCACCTCGAATTTCCCTGACCAGACAATCCAAATTGGAGTTCAAGACCTTAGACAGTAGATGGCAGCAGCATGGCTGTGGAGAGGAAACAAAACAAACAAAAAACATGGTGGCTTGTTCTTCTGGGCCACTAGCCTTGTAGCTAGCTGATTCTTACATGTGTGACCCTTGTTGGAGTTCACAGGAACTTCCTATACTGGGCTGTGTGAGCTTAAACAAATCACTGTTCCTGGGACAGGCAGGGGGGAAGATTGTAAAGACCATGACCCACTGGTGCTAATGTCCGTAGACTCTCATTTGTATAACTGATTCCATCTTTCAGCCAAGAATTAAACCATCACCACCAGGACAAACTCAGTATTAGCAAAAGAGCTGAAATGAGGTTGTACATGTTTCCTGAGTTCATCTTCTGATCATTGAGAAATGTCTCTGCGCACGCAAGTCTAAGGAGCACATTGTCCATCTGAAAAAGCAGTCATAACTGATCTATCTCAACAGAGCAGCAAGCTCTCTCATTGTGTCAACATCATTTCCTCCTCTTGTCTAGACCCAAACTAGGAATAATGAGGATGATGTGGCTAAACAAGAGGGGGCCGGAGAACAGGCGCGCGTTAGGTCCCACCGTGTGCCTCACTTAAAACAGCTAAGAGCCTATTAGGTGCTAGGCACTAATTGAAGACTTGATGCACTATGTCCCCTTGCTTCAGGCGGGCGGGATATAGTAGGGATGATACAGTGTGTGATGGCCGTGAGTTAAGATATCAGGTTGCCAATTAACTAGCTAAGTGTTCTCACATCTGTAAAATGAAGTTTTTAAATCAATTTCTATATAGGGACACAGAATCCAAGGATCCTGCCTGCATAGGGTGCTTGGTAGATTACAGAAATGCTTGTGGTGCGCCCAGCACAGGACACAGGTGCAAGGAGACCTGAGCCACTGGTCTTGCTTCTCAGTGTAACTAATGGGGCAGACTCTTTCCTGGTTTACTGGGATCTCTAATACCGAGAGCCTTCAAAAGACTTGTTATCCAATTCAGGATAATTATGTTGAGGGTTGTTGCCTGGGGACTTATTTACTACAAAAGGACTTAGTGGAAATGAAGGAATGCTGACAAGAGGCAGACAATAGAGAGGAGTTTAGAAAGCTGAGTAGGATCTGGAAAGAAAGGTTAGTAGGAACAGAAATGGGCTTTTCCAGTAGGAAAGTCTTCTTTCCACATGAATGGCCTGATTGCACAAAAAAAGAAACATTCCCACCTTACCCTGAATTAAAGATGATCTGTAGAGCCCCAAACTACATCAGTTCCCTTAGACCCAGGAAGAGCATCCCACCCCAACCCAATGCTGTTAGGTGCTGAGGACTGCTCTGTCCAGCAGTGACAGTGTCTGGCTCCCACTTCCCAGAGGTTGTATCTTCCAAGCCCTGCCGCAGAGGAAGTATGGGTGTCCATGCCATTCCCCAGAGTGTACAGAACCAGCCTGGGGATGAGGAGTGAAGTCAGTTATGACATGAACCACAGGAACATGGGTGTGACCAGCCATAAGTGTCTACAAGGTGGGACAGGCAGGTACTGGTCTGTGGGTTGGGGAGAGAGACAATGAGAATCCAGGAAGGCCATAGAGAAGCTGTGTCTAAAAATGAAGGGCCAAATCACTAGGTCTTGGTCATGAGGCTGACAGAAGATCAAGCCTGTAGTCCAAGGAGAGTGAGGCACGGGTAGGTGAAATGGCATCCCTAGCAGAGTGGACCAGCTGGGCTTTATTAATAAAGGAAGAAACAAGGAGCTCCATACCAAAAAAAAAAAAAGTCCCAATGTCAGGTGATCATCTATTGGAAAGAACTCAAAGCACAAACACTGATATGCACACGATTACTGAAAGCACAATTCTGGTCAATGTAAACTGTGTTTAAGAATATTTTAAAAGCAGTATTAATAGCTTAGGAGCCAGCAGCCATTTCTGGTTTTCCTTTTGACACTGTTTGAAACACCAGAACTCAACAGATGAGCCAGTTACTCCCAAAGGAAAGGGTGGTGTCAGAGGACTTGGGTGATGAAACCATGTCAGGTGTGGTAGAAAGCCTGTATGCCTAGAAACTGATCTGTTGGTGGTACAGACATGCTTAAAAATGTCCTGTGTGCTGTTCTGATAACGTATACCTGAAGGAAGACGTGGTTAAAAACCAAACTTCAAAAATAAATAAAAACCCAACCTAATCCTGAAATATATTTAACTTGAAGTTTTGGATGGTGTTTTTGAAGATAAAATTGTCTGGGTTATTATATGTAAATCAGTATTTATGAATAAGTAAAAGTGTATTTAGACTAGTTTTGTTTACCTGATTAAATGTTTTTGGAATGTGTGTATCTGTAAATTGTTAGTTTGCACTTAGACTTGTGGTCTATGGACATTTCTGGGTACCTGTCCCGTCCCCCAGCTTCCTACAGCCCTATTCCTATCTCCCCTCCCCGTAGGCTAAAAAGAGGACTGAATAGCAAGGGGAAACTTACTGCAGGGTTGGGAGTGAGCATCCCCAAGGCAGATAAACTCAAGAAGTATTGGGTTACATGACTGTTGCATACTGTATTCAAGACACTGTAAGTCTGATTTTTCTTTTTTATCGTAGCCCAGGCTCGTCTCAAACTCACAGAAATCATCCTGCCTCTGCCTCCCAAGTGCTGGGATTAAAGGTGCGCCATCTTGTCCAGCTTTAAGCCTGGTTTTTAGGAGGTTTAATGAACTAGTGCTTTTTCATCTACCTCTCTACCTATCCATCCAGTCTTCCTTTCATATCAAAGCAAAGATACTGAGTAGCAGACTGTAGCATAAACATTACCACCCCTGCACAAAGCTCATTCTTTATCCTGGCTTGTTTATAATGACGCCATCATTTTTTTGATGAGCATGTAGGTGAACCCTGAGGCCAGTCTCTCTGCCACCCTCTCTCCACTGAATCCTGGAAGTGGCCAGGATTAATTCTGTCTTTGCTATGTACCCTTAATTATTTGTCTAGCTGGCCCACTCTAGGAAAATGAACAAAACACATACAGTTCCCATATCTCCATCAGTACACAGGGACAGTGTAGACACTTGCTGCCATTTGCCTTTGTTCTGATCTTTGCCTACCAGTTACCCTTTGACCTGAGTTTTCCGGCACCCTCTGCCCTCTAGCAAATCCATGGCACTGGCCTAATGTCACACTATTTTCCATGACAAAGCTGTCTTCTGTCAGCAGCAGGTGCTCTTGAGTTTGAAGCCATCTTGTGGGTAAGAGGTCCATGTTCCTCACAGAGATATCCCTGTGTTGCTGCTATATCCTCGTAACTGTTCACGGCCCAGCTGGAGACAGTTTATGTCTTTACTCTCAGTATCTGATTGAGTCAATTCTTCTGGCAGGATATTTAGGTCATGGAAAATAACAGGAACAGTTAAGCTACCTGCTAATTAAACCAAAAGTGAACTGCTTTTAACAAAAAGCAGCTGGCATAGCAAATACGCTAAAAGCACCAGTAGAGAGGGGCCCTTGCTTGAGATGACTGGCAGGCTATTGGATCTGCTCTGGCCTTCATCTATCAGGCAGCTCTGCAGGGTCTGGAAGCCACTTCCAGATGTGGTCTAGAGCTAGAGCTCAAGGCTGGCACTGAAGGTGACGGATGAGACACAGTAGGGAGCTATAGTTCTGCCATTGAGAGCTCCATTTTCTCTCTGGTGCCAGTGTTTTAATTTTGGTAGTACAGGATGGCTGTTTCAAGCTGTGTTCAATGATCAGCCCAAGCATTTAATTTCTTCTCCAACTGCTGGCTGGCAAGGAGGTATAGTGAAATAGTCACTGGCTCAACTAAAGGTCACAGAGAAGCTGCACAGCTGAACTGTTTTGTAAGTGAGACAGATGCCAAGAGCTCACTGATTAGAAAACCAAAGACATATGTCTTATCCTGCCTATAAACAGCAAATGCCCGCCCTACCTCCCTCCCTCCCTCCCTTCCTCCCTGCCTCCCTCCCTCCCTCCCTCCCTCCCTCCCTCCCTCCCTCTCTCTCTCTCTCTCTCTCTCTCTGTGTGTGTGTGTGTGTGTGTGTGTGTGTGTGTGTGACTCCTGATTTTGAACTAGTCCTTTTGTCAGGACTAAACAACAGGTACACCACTCTGCCTGCCAAGGTATTTTTATCTGTAAGGTAACAGGAGGCAGCAACTGCCTGTCTCTCATCTGGTAGGTCTTGGCTTCTGGAGGAGGCTTGCAGCCACGGATGCTTGTGCGGGTGATGATTAGAAAGCATATAAATACGCAATAACCTGGTGCTGAGACAAGACTTTATTTTTGTAAGTGGGTTGGAGAAATGTACGAATGTAATTAGATCAAGGGAAACAGAGACAGACAACGTAGGAGGTGGAAGAGGTTAGGTCTACAGAGCAGTTTAGGAAACAGGTAAGGTGCACACAGGCCTGGGTATGTGGAGGACTGTCTGAAGTGGAGGTGGATGCTAGAGTCAGCTACCTGACTGTAGCAAATTAGGAATATGGACAGAGAGGTAGGCCAGAAGACAGCACCTTGAGTTTGTGCTAATGTAAACCATCCATAAGGCTCTGACTGATATGGATAAGGTATCAACATGTCATGAGAAGTAGCTCAAGATGAAGAAAAAGGGAAGGGAAACATAAAGGCCCTTTTACATTATCTGACACAGAGGTCAAGATGGAAAAGGCTATTAAATTCAGAAAACAGCAAGTCATCTTTTGTTAGAAAAATGACTGGAAAATGTGGGTCAAAGTAGCAAAGAATTAAATAAAAAGTCAAATTTAGGATATCTTAAAGCAACCAACATCTTTAATTAGAAAGCAACAAACATGCAAATGGCAAGTGTAGAAATTTATTTGAACCAACATTTTCACTACAATGAAAATGACTTTTCAACACTGATCCAAGCTCCCACATCTGAGGGTTAGGGAAGTATTGCACTTTGCATTTTTTTAGGACTCCATACACGGCAAAAAGTTTCAAAAACATTTTGCTTGTTTTGTTTTACACACTCTCCCAACTCATGCACACACTCATTCCAAACCAAGGTTTGGTTATCCCCCAAATGGGGAAGCACTCCAAAAACCCATAGCCTTAAATTGCACTAAAGTTCTGTAAAGAAAAAAATTTAATAAATGTCGTATACAAATCTCAGAACATCTAAGTGCTTGCAAAGGAGTTGTTTATTCTTCATCCTCATTTTCATTCTCCTGACCTGAACCTTCCGATCTGTCACCTTCCAGACGATCTGGAAAACAGACATGAGAATCACACACTCTCAAAATCCTTTTAGTATCTATCATAAATAATCCCTAGAACTTTGTTTGAAACCATGAAAAATATTTCTCATTCGAATACTTAATATGTAAAACTCTACTCACTAGTATATACAGATTTTTTTTGTTTGTTTTTGTTTTTTCAGAAACAAGGTCTTACTAAGCAGCCTTGGCTGGCCTGGAACTAGTTCTGTAGACCAAGCTGGCCTCTAACTCGCAGAGATCTACTGCCTTGCATTTCTAGGGCTAGATTAAAGTCATATATCACCAAACCTGGCTACATAAAGTTGTTTTTTGTTGTTTTTGTTTTGTTTGTTTTTTTTTTTTCGGTTTGGTTTTTCGAGACAGGGTTTCTCTGTGTAGCCCTGGCTGTCGTGGAACTCACTCTGTAGACCAGGCTAGCCTCGAACTCTCGAACTCAGAAATCCGCCTGCCTCTGTCTCCCAAGTGCTGGGATTAAAGATGTGCACCACCACTGCCCGGCACATAAAGTTTTTTTAAGATTTACTTTTCAGTATTTTAAATGATCTATCTGTGCATGCACATCCATGTGTATATTGAGTGCAGGTGCCTGCTGAGGCCAGAGGCCCTGGAAGCCCCTGGAGCTAGTGACACAGGCAGCTGTGAGCCGCCTAATGTCAGTCTTCTGGAAGAGCAGTATGTACTCTTAACTGAGCCTTGCCTCCAGCCCCAATATAAGCTTCTAATTTTGCCTCAAGAGGTAAAGAATGAAAACATAATACCATATATACAATACTATATAATGGTAAACATACAAGACTTTGATATATTACATTCTCTTGTAGTGGTTTTCAAACAAGGTTCCTTGTAGGTTAAGTTTTAACAATGAATATTAGGTGTTTTTAAGGGGACCTGGAAAGGGGATGCAAGAGAGAAATGCCTAGAGACCATGCAGATGTGTTCAACCTTCTGACACTGTGATCTGATGTCACTCACAAAGTCCACGCTCTACGACAGGAGCAACCAAGTTGCAAAAACAAAACAAACAAAAACTTTGCAAAGCAAAAAAAACCTCTTATACAGAAAACAGTGTTTTCAATGAGTTTATGATTTTCCACTGAGCTGCGTTCACAGCTATTCTGCGACACATGACCTGTGGGCAACCAGTTGGACACACCTGTAAGAGGATTGTGTACTTCTGTCTGTAAGGTTTCTTAAAATTCATTATCTACTATATTTCAGGAATTGGCTAACCCTGAGATAACAATGATGACTAGAATAAATGTAGCTTCTCCCCTCAAGATAACCACTATCTGGTTCAATATTTAAGTGTACACATATGTCATAAGGTTGGTGGCCACTGTACCATGCTCTCCCGGGCTTATGCCATTTGCACTTGCTGTTCCTTTGCTTGAGGCATTTTTGCACAATTTATTAGATCATGGTTTTGTCCAATACAATTATTATGCTTTTTGTGAAACTTTCCCAACTTATTCATGAGTTCCTTCATCCACATTTTCTGGAAACTCTTTATGAACCTTACAATGATGACCCCAGTTACACTACTTGTGAACCTGTGTTTTCAGTCTAGACTATTGGCTTCTGGATGGCAAAAGTTTATGTTTATCTTTCTGTCCTCAGGGCTTATACAGGATGTTCAATGAAGGTGTCTAATGTCCTTGTTTTGTTTCTGCTGTGCTGTGCTGGGGATTCAATCTAGGAGCCTCAGGCACAGTAAGTAAGCAAGCACTGTGCCACAGAGCCCTACCCTAGAGTAAGGTTTACTGAAGGAATGAATGTGAGTTATGAAGATAAGCTGTAGCACACCATGGTGTATGAAGACAATGGCACAGAGGCACTGCCACAGTAAGGATAGCATTTAAGACATGTACGACAGGCACATTTCCCCCAAGTAATGTGGAAAATATTAAGGTCAGGCTTAAAGAAATGTCCACTACAAAGGACACCAAACATCAGATGGAAGGGGACAGTTTAATTATAGAAACTCTAAGGAGAGAAAGATTTTGGTTTATCATCCAGGGCTTGCATGTCAGAGTAATGGCCTAACTACATGGCTGTACGTGAAACCCTAAGTCAAAAGGGATGTAGTTCAAGTCAGGTTTTAATGTTCTTTAGGTAATGGCCTGGGCACATTACGAAAGCCTACTTTAAAGAGTTAATATTTGAGAGACTGGACAGATGTCTCAGAGGACAGGGGCACTTGCTGGTTTTGTAGAAGACCCAGGTTCAGTTCTCAACACCACTGGCTTACAACCAACTGCAACTCCAGTTCAAGAGTATCCAACACTCTCTTTTGAGCTTCCTCTATGTTAGGCATGCATGTGCACATGCATGCAAAATACTCATATCATAAAATAAAGTAAACAAGTAAATCTAAAATAAAATTTTTAATTTTTTTAAAGGGCTAGTATTTGGTGGTGCATGTGTTTAATCCTGTACTCAGGAGGCAGAGGCAGGTGGGTCTCTGTGAATTTGAGGCCAGCCTGGTCTACACAGCAAACTTCAGGACAACTAGGACTACAGAGAAACCCTCTAAACAAACAAACAAACAAACAAACAGTTAATATTTGATACAATATAAGTACTCTATAAATGATGCATAATATCCAACATGTGAATGCATTTATGAACTCATTGAGAAGTGATAAACATGTTCATAATACACACTGTTTTGTTTGTTTGTTTGTTTTGGTTTTTTGAGACAGGGTTTCTCTGTGTAGCCCTGGCTGTCCTGGAACTCACTCTGTAGACCAGGCTGGCATCGAACTCAGAAATCCGCCTGCCTCTGCCTCCCAAGTGCTGGGATTAAAGGCGTGCGCTACCACAACCCGGCAACACACTGTTATAAATACAGATTACACAATTTACTCTTGAACATTAGTTGTAATGATACATAGATTTTTGGATCTGAGTCACTGAACCAGAGTTTATCATCTAAAAAGAGTATTAAGAGGTTGGAGAAATGGCTCAGTAATTAAGAGCACTTATATAACCTGGCTTCAGTTCCCAGCACCCACATAGCAGCTAACCGTAGTCTGTAACTTCAGTTCCAGAGGACCCAATACCTTCTTCTGGCTTCTGTGAGCACTGCATACATATAGTACACAGATATACATGAAGGAAAACCCATACACATAAAATAAGGATAAGTAAATCTTAAAAAATTATTGAAAAATACACTATTATAACCTTCTTACCATATAATATTTGTTTTTCATTAGGGCATTGATTTTTTTAAAAAATAAATCTACGTTAAAGTATATTTAGCCTAACTTTATTTTTTTTGTTAGTGGATGTAGGATCTTATGTATCTCTGGCTAGCCTTGAACTTACTATGTAGCCTAGGGTGACTTTGGACAGCTGTGCCTCCGTTATCTATCCCTCCACCTCCCTTGTGTGTAGGGAGTGCCACCACACCCAGCAGTGCACTGTACTCCAAGCACTATGTACAGTTGTGTTGTGGGAAGATTATCTAAGACAGTGTTCTCAAGTGACTGTGCTTTCATTTTACCATTTTCTAGTAAACTTGGTTTATAAGGAAATAGTTCACAGTGCTAAGCATTCACAGAAAGAAATCCTAGTTCCAAAGTTGTTGATTTCAACTTTGGACATTAAGAAAATCACGTAGACCTCTACAAGGTAGGGCTTACTGTTTTCAAATAAAATAATGATTTTAACAATAGAGTAGACGTTCTTACCAGCTCGGATATGGTTCAGTGATGCCAACATCCTCAACATGAAAGAGGCTGGGACGGTAATGGTGTTTCTAGTCTCTTCCAGCATGAGTTCATTTCGAGTTATAACCTACGGCAATTAATAAGTATGTCAAAGTTGACACAGTGACAGCACCTTTGCTTTAAAGAGTATGAAAACAGTTTCAAAATTTAGCAAGTCTTAATACAAATATCTTTCATTGATTTTATGTGTGATGTCTATATTTCTATCTTAAGGCTATTCAATGTCAAACAATTACTTCCAGTTAAAAGAAGATCAGAGGCCAGCATTTCTTTAAAAAATTAATTTATATTTGTTGTACTTCAAAGTGATGGGTTTCATAATTACCTTATTTAATTCAAGCATATCTTGTACTTGAACCATATCTAGTCTCTTTTATCCTTTCTTGTCCCTCAAGCAAAGTAACAGTATACAAAACTCAACATATAAAAGCATCAGTTTTCCTATAGTAAACATTCTGAGAAAGAAATGAGAACAACCCCATTCGCAATAATATCAAAATACATAAATATGTCCTAGAGCCGTGAATAAATCTACTCAAGGAAGTGAAAAGATTGGGCTGGAGAGATGGCTCAGCAGTTAAGAGCACTGACTGCTCTTCCAGAGGTCCTGAGTTCAATTCCCAGCAACCACATGGTGGCTCACAACCATCTGTAATGGGATCCGATGCCCTCTTCTGGTGAGTCTGAAGACAGAGCTAAGGTGTGCATATTATACATGATACATATACATACAATATACATACATCTTTAAATAAAAAAGTGAAAGATTTCTGTAGTGTCAAAAAAACATACACTAAAGAGAGAGCCTTTTAAGCAAATGGTGCTAGGAAAACTTGAAACGTCCATATAGAATGAGATCAACCACCTCTCTAATTCTGCCCAAAATTCAACTCAAAATGGATCCTTAAGACTTGACACTATTAGTGTTAGGGGGAAACACTATAAGATACAAACACAGAGAGGAACATTAGGAAAAGGATTCTAATCGTTCAAAAAATAATTCCAACAGTGAACCAATAGGATTCTATCAACTTAAAAGGCATCTGCACCATTAACATAGTAAAGAGACAGTCTAGAATGGGAGAAAAAGCCGGGTACACAGTGCATCTAACAGAGAGCAGAAAAAATTAAATTTCAAAAAACCAAGTTGTCCAACCAATAAATAGAGAAAAAAACTGGACAGAAAGTCTCAAATAAAATATAAGTGGCCAGTAAAAAGAAAGAAAATGTTCAACCCTGTCCATCAGCCATCAGGGAGGTCACTACAGTGGGAGCTGGGTGAGGTGGTACAACTTTCATCCTGACACTTGCACAGGCACAGACAAGTTTGAGGCCAGCCTGGTCCACACTGCCAGTTCAAGGTCAGTTGGAACTGTAAAGTAAGATCCTGACTCAAAACAACAACAAAAAATTCTAGACTGAGATATCACCTCACCACAATAAAAAGGTCTATCATCAGGAAAACAAGTGACAAGAAATCCTGGAAAGGAAGGGTGAAAAAAGATGTTGCTGGTGGAACAATAAACTGGTCCACAGCCCCTGTGGGAATCAGCATGAAGCCTCCCCCAAAGGCTACAGATAGGACTAAGTATAACTTAGCTGTACCACTTCCATGTTTATACCCAAAGGAATCTGAGCCAGCAGTGCATAGAGATACTCATGAATATGTTTATTGCTGCAACACTCATAAAAGTCAAACTACAGAACCAGTCTAGATATCCACAGACAAAGAAAATGTGGTATATACACAGTTAAGTTTAAGTCAGTATAAAGAAGGGTGAGATTATGAGAAAAATGGGCAGAAACCAGATTACCATGTTAAGTGGAATAAGACAGATGCAGAAAGACAAAGTATGTTTTTTCTGCCAGGAAGAATACATCATATGCATAAGACAGAAGGGTGAGTAGGAGTGGGGAGGAAGAGATCTAAGAGGAAAAGCGGGGGTAAGAGACGGTAACAGGAATAATACAGAGACCACATACTTGTGTCTTCTCTTATATGCATAATTTTATACACATATGATATGAAAGAACTATGGTTTTTCTCATATGCAGAATTTTATACACATACACACAGATATAAGCAGGAAGCAGAAGGGAGACTGTCTTGGGGAGAGACAAGGACTCTTGATGTAAGAGGGAGTAGGAATGATTAAGGCTCAATGATTAAGTTTGTAATGATGATGCAAAATCACCCCCACCCTCACCCCCTTTCACTGAGACCCAGTATTTTGTATGCTAGCTAAAAATGTTAATGAAAACAAATAAAACCAAGGATAAGGGAGTCTTAGAACAGCAATAAAGAAAAAGCATCTGTTCACTTGTTCCTCTACCTACTCACACTGAAGGGGTAGTCCTAATTCCCTCTGTGAAGAACTCAAAATAAAAATTAAAAAAAAAAAAACAAAACATGGTCATCTGGTTTCTACCCATTTTCCTGCATAATATAACCCTTCTTTATGCTCAAACTTAATTATAGAGGGGGCATACAGTAAGATTATTTTCTTTCTCCTCCTCCCACCTCTCACCCCCCCCCCTTTCTCTGTTCTGTTTTGCTTATTGTGACAGGGTCTTGACATGTGGCTCGTCTCCCGAATGGTGGTGGATTACAGGCTTCAGAATCCATTTATTTTCAGCTAAAACACTTTTATGAAGACAGAACTTTAAATGATTTTTGTTATACACAATAAGCATGACAGTCAAACTTACTTTTCTTTAAGATATATACCTAACGTGTTATTAAAGTCAATATTATAATTAGTAAGATACTAATCTGATTTTTAACTCTAGTATTACTTATCTCATTTTTATTTTTCAAAAGATTTGATCTCCTTTCCCTCCTCCTCTTTTTCTGAGACATGGTCTCATTATGTAGCCCTGGCTGGCCTAGAACTTGCTACGTAGACCATGAAGTCATAGACATCTACCTGCCTATGTCTCACAAGTGCTGAGATTAAAGATTTGACTTCCTTAACCAAATGTCTTAGTTTATGTTAGTAGTTGATAATAAACTTTATCCCTTAAAACAGCATTTTAGATAAAAATTAAAATAGAAGCATAGTAAAAGTCTTACTTCATCAGCAAGTTTTCGATTAAAAATTCTTGACTCTTCTAGTGGCGACCAGATCTTTATGTCATAATCTATGCCAGATGAGGCTAGAACTAAAAAGAAAATTTACATCTTTATCATAAATTCAAGATGTAAATATTAAGCATGGGTGCAAAATTAACAAAACTTAGGTTGAAAACTACTATAAATACTTTTGATGTTTTGTTTTGCTTTTTGAGAAAGGGTCTCTCTACATAGTCTTAGCTGTCCTGAAACTCACAATGAAGATCAGGCTGGCCTAGAAATCACAGAGTTCCACCTGCCTCTGCCTCCTGAGTATTGAGTTTAAAGGTATATAAGATTGTACCTGCTGGGCAGTGGTGGCGCACACCTTTAATCGAAGCACTTGGGAGGCAGAGGCAGGCGGAGTTCTGAGTAGGCCAGTCTGGTCTACACAGTGAGTTCCAGGACAGCCAGAGATAGAAACCCTGTCTTGAAAAACCAAAAGGGGGGGTGAAGAGAGAGAGATTGAGAGAGAGATAGAGATAGAGATAGAGATAGAGATAGAGATAGAGAGAGAGAGAGAGAGAGAGAGAGAGAGAGAGAGAGAGAGAGAGAGAGAGAGATTGATTGATTGTACCTAGCCAAAGATTTGCTTTAAATTGTCTGGTGGCTATGAGCTGCCTAATGTGGGTGCTGAGAGCCAGCTTGGGTGCATTACAAGAGTAGTAAACATTTAGCCAGTGCCTTTAATCTCAGCACTCAGGAGGCCGAGGCAGGCAGATCCCTGTGAGTCTGAGGCCAGTATGGTCTACAAAGCTAATTCAGAATCCAGGACAGTTAGTCTTCACATACACAGAGAAACCCTGTTTCAAAAAAAAAAAAAAAGTAGCAACTGTTTTTAACTGCTGAGCTATTTCTCCAGTCTTTTACTATATAATTAATTGTTAGTTATACTTTAAATGTTTCCTAAAAGTAACAAACTATAGAACAAAAATTTAAGATCACTTGAAGTCACTCGAATTTATGTCTTATTCATTGTTTTCTTATGAAATATAAGGCCACTTCAAATAGAAGGCAAGAACAAGCCAACTATCTTTTATGCTAGTAAATTAATTCTGACCTGTGAGGACTTAAAAAGGCTTGGAGGTTTGTTTTGAATACATGTCATGCCAGACTCTAAGAGACAACAAAACTTAAATATCAGAAGAACAAACTTATTTTTTAAGACTATCTGTCACACGCACATTCTTTTCTTTCTTTTTGAGATTGGGAACTTTAAAAATTATTTGTTTTTTGAGAATTCCATACATGTGTACACACTGTTCTGATTAAATCCACCCTCTAGTCCCTCTCCAGCTCTTCCCAGATGGATACTCAGTCCTGCCTCCCCTCCCAACTGTGTATTTATTCAATCCACTGAGATCAGTGAATGCTGCCAGCACGTGCCTGAGCGCCAGCCACCATAGCATGGGCACACGATCTTCCAGGAGCCACATCCCTGAGGAAACAGATGCTCCCTTGTAGCCTTCAATTGCCAGTATCTTCTTAGCTAGGGGTAGGGCTTTGTGAACCATCCATAAAACAAATTCCTTAAGTCCATGTAGAGCTATAACTGTATCTAGCAGTACTTGTAAGATAATTCAGATTTCTGTAATAGTCGCTATAGCCGATGAATGAGCACAGCAGTTCCCAGTCAGTGAGGAAGACGTCTTACTTACTGGGGTCAAACGGATGGGGCTGCAGGCAGTTGACCACATGATTATCAGCTTCCAGAAGCATCAAATGCTCAGCAGTGTGCCGGTCCCAGATGAAGATATGGCCACAATCGGAACCGCTCATTACAAAGTTAGCACCCCAGAAATTGGCTTCTTTTATCTGAGGGATTTTATGAAACAGGATACCCAAGTCACAGTTACCAAAAGAAAGGCAGATCCTATTCTCATGTTGAAAATAAATTGACTTTAAAAATAAAAAAGTTAGGGGGCTGGAGAAATGGCTCAATGGTTAAGAGCACTGACTGCTCTTCCAGAGGTCCTGAGTTCAATTCCCAGCAACCACATGGTGGCTCACAACCATCTGTAATGGTGATGCCCTCTTCTGGTGTATCTGATGACAGTTACAGTGTACTCATAAATAAATAAACCTTAAAAAAATAAAAATAGAAAAAAATTATTAAAAAAAATTAAAGGCTGAAGTTTGTTTCTTCTAAGAATCTTAAAATCATGACAGCACTTCACCATGGGCAATAACATGGTGGAAAAGCATTGGAAGCCCTCCCTTCTGGATCCCTACCTCCCCTCCCGCCCCAAGAGAAAATGTCAACAGGATTTGACACACAACAGGTACTTCACACATGCTAAATGAGGAAATGCAATTTCTGGGCTTAAAACAGTATATTGGAAAAAAGTATAAACTTACAGATGAACTTTCTAAAAACCATGTCATTTCAGCATATATAGGAAACAACATTTCATAGAATAAAGGAATTGTTGTCTTTTGTATTTGCCAAGAACAAAAAGTACTTTTTTCATTAACTGTTAGAAGCCCACAGAGTTAAGAAGGTAAACATATCGTTAATCAAACAAGCAAAGGAATATGATACATGTACTAGCTATCCTATTTTAATAAACACACATGAAAGGAGCATAAAAAGATCTTTATACTGCAGACAGTGCCTTAAAGAATCACTTCCCCTGAAGCTTCTGCTGCCCCTGGCGCTCACACAAGCAGGCGGGGAAGGAGGCCACACTGCAGCCACACTGCAGCTGTGCGCTTACTTGTGCTTTCATCTCCTCTGTGCTAAGAAATGAGCTGACAGCACGGGCACACTAGGCAAGCACTCAGCCACTCGGTTAGATCCTCAGCCCACCTTTAATTAGTCTTATCTAAAAGTTTAATTGCCAAAATGCATAAAATACAAATTGGTTACTTCTATTAAAAATGAGTATCCATTTAAAAATGATGAAATTGTTATTACCAATGACATGTACAAGGAAAGCTAATTATTTACTCACTTCGGTTTATTTTTTACCTATTCCTTAAAAAAAGGTAAAACAATCTGCAAGTACTTTGCGGTAACACAGAGTAATAGTTACATTAGTTACCTTCCGCAGCGTGTGCAGATTTGGGAATTCTGAACACTACAACTGACCTCGATCACCTGGTCTATCCTGGCTATTTCAAAGATGAAGAAATTAAACCAAGGAGCAACAGAGTGACCAAAGCCACTTTTTAGTTGTTAGTTTAAAAGGTGTTATAACTAATGTATCTATATTTTATAATCAATCTAGATTTCATATGCAGATTTATTTTCCAAACTAACAAAATGTTGTAAAATGAACTTTAAAAAATGTAATAGTAAAGGGCAAAAGACTCATACGATCTGGCCCAACGAGAGGCTGAAAGGGTCAGATGCAGATATTTCTACCCAACCAGCGGACAGGAGCTGCTGACCCCTGTGACTGAATTAGGGAAAAGCAGGAAGAAGCTGAGGAGGAGGGTGACTCCATAGGAAGACCAGCAGTCTCAACTAGCTTGGACTCTTGAGATCTCTCAGATACTGAGACAGCAATCAGGCAGCATACACCAGCTAATTTGAGGCCCCCAACACATATACAACAGAGGACTGCTTAGTCTGGACTCAGTCAGAGAAGATGGACATAACCCTCAAGAGACTTGGGGCCCCAGGGAATGGGGAGGTCTGGTGTGGTTGAGGGAGGGGGGGACAACATCCTCTTGGAGATGGAGAAGAAAAGAATTTAGAAAAAATAGTTAAAAAAAAAGTTAATAGTAAACTCCCAAGGAGGATGGCAAGTATAAACAAAGCAAAACAACAACAAAAATCAACAGCTTCTTATTCTAAGCTAAAATAATTTTTTCTAGCTTACATATATTTCCTTAGTAAGGTAGAATTTTCTTGCAATATATTACCAGACTAAAAGAAACATGCTTGAATAAAGAAATAACAAAATCACCACAGAAAAACCACGAACTGCAATCTCATCAAAGAATGCCATGAGCAGCTGGTACCATTGTCCGGGAGTTGCGGTGGCCCTTATAAACCATCTTTACTAGTGGCCTCCTAATGTTCAAAGTATCCAATTCTTCCATTTCTTTCCTTTCTTTTCTCCTCCTGAAGAACTCCTGAATGCGGGCGACAGCGGAGCGCCTATGTATTGCATATTAAAACAAAAACCAAGAATAAACATTCACAAGCAATTTCTGAATAATACTGAAAATGTCAAAATATAAGTCTATAATATATTTAAAACACATTATTTTAATAAAGCACTTCCAACCAAAAGCATAAAAAGGCAGACTTCATCATAGTAGTTAAGTTACTACAACAAGATATTTAGTTCAGTGATCACTTAGGAACTTGGTACTGGTTGAAAAAGTAAAGAAAATAGCATGCGACACACTAGTTTCTGTAGTACTATTTTATAAAACCACACGGATAGAATTCATGTACAATTTTACTTCAAGTAAAACATCCTATTTAGCCTCGTTTGGGGATCTAGACCTGGAATGACAGCCCTTAGGAGGCAGAGGGGGATCAGGAACCCAAGACCAGCTTTAACTACAAAGTGGATTTTGAGGCCAAGGCAACTTTAAATGCTGTCTCAAGAAAAAAAAAAACAACAATGCTCTATTCAATTTTTTAAATGTTTCTCTTTATAAAGGCCACAAAAAAAGCCCAAAGAAGCTAAGAGTAACATGGTAACAGGAGTAAACCAATGAGTTAACAGATTCTGACATCATTTGAAGATGTCCCAAGAGCAGCCGAGTCAAGAAGAGAACAGATGTCAGAGAGACAATGAAGACCTTCCACTAGCATCTCCTTTATACGCTCCACACCAAAGGAGAGACTCACAGGTAACGAGGCAGATTCTAGTCTCTCTGCAAAGGAGAGGGTGGCAGTAGTAGCTACTCAAGAACAAGGGACTCGTAAAGCTCACTTTATTATCCAGGCAATACTCTCCTAACAGCCAATATTGCTCATTCTGAAGCTTCGGTTTGCCATTTAAAACACCATGTTTTGACATGCAGCAGATGGAAAGTCCATAAGACCTAAAACTACAAGTTGGTAGTTAAGACAAATGACTTAACAGTGACTAAAGGCACAAAAAAGATGATAGTGTCGTCAACAAACAAACTTCTCTCCATGTTTATCAGACTGAGCGTCATCAGATCTAGAGTCTCCCCCGTGTCTGCTCCTGTCACTTCTCTTCCTCCAGGGGAAACGTTTCTGACCTCTACTATCATGGCTTTATTTGTGGACTTTAATTCAGTGGCATGCATTTGCTCGGCTTTGCACATGCGTGTGTGTGTGTGTGTGTGTGTGTGTGTGTGTGTGTGTTCTGGCAGGTGTGTGTCTATTAGAGTGAGTGCTGCACTAAATTACGTGCACAAGGTTCAGCTTCAGTCACAGTTTGGGAATGTGATTACACAGATTCACACTCTTAGCAGCAGTGTACTGGAGTTTCAGAACATAATATTTTTTAAAAATTAAATACTATATATTAAATTTAAAATATGTATAAAGCTTTGATTTGGCAATTTTACATGTTAAAAAAGTCTTGGAAAAGCTGGGTCCTGGTGTATGCTTTAAGCCTAGCACTTGAGAGGCAGAGACAGGTGGATTTCTGTGAGTTTGGGGTCAGCCTGATTTATATAGAAAGCTCTAGGACAGTTAGGGTTGCAAAGAGAAACCCTGTCCAAAAAACAAACAAAAACAAAAACAAAAAACAAAAAAAAACTTGTGGAAAATACAAATACATATTTCCTCAGTAAAAACTTCAGCTGACTAGAAATTAATCTAAATGTTCAGAGAAAAGCAAATTGTGAGAATTTTCTTGTTGCAATTATGTATTTCTATATTTTGTTTAAAAATTTTTAAATAAAAACTGGTATACTCTAAGCTATCAAAGCAAATTAAAAAGCATTCATAAGGCCGGGCAGTGGTGGCGCACGCCTTTAATCCCAGCACTTGGGAGGCAGAGGCAGGTGGATTTCTGAGTTCGAGGCCAGCCTGGTCTACAGAGTGAGTTCCAGGATAGCCAGGGCTATACAGAGAAACCCTGTCTCGAAAAACCAAAATAAATAAATAAATAAATAAATAAATAAATAAATAGCATTCATAAAACTGTTCTGCAGAGTAACAGAGCATTTGACTAACAAGCTTATTGAAGGACTAAAGAAGCAAATGTAAAATCAATTGGTCCAGAATTTTCAAAGCACTAATGAATAATATCAGCTATTTAATACAATGAGAGGAAAAAACTCCTAAAAACACAGTAACTCGGCAGAGTGAAAATGTGTCTGATTAAGCCTAGCCCACTCATAATAGAGACTGTGAACACAGCAAGACAGAAAGGAGTGTTGGGGACTTTTTACAAGCTCCTCCCAACAGCCCTAACCACCTAAACATATCAGTGGGCATCCTCCTCACAGGCAGGGAAAGACACAATACCTAATACTTATCAGCTGCTACAGTAAGAAAAAAAATGAGTAAGATATAAAATTTACATTTGTGTCTAATTTCTATATTTAAAAAAATCAAAATAATCTATAGGCTAAGTAATAGAAATGCTAGAAAATTAATATGACTGGAAATATAATTAGGATATAAGTCAACTATATTTCTAAAAAAAATCAACAAAACCCAATTAGCATAAAAATTTTAAAGATCACATTTGTTACAGCAACAAAAATTAAAATTCTTTTAAAAGATTTAGAAAACGTCTTTGTATACTACTACAAATGCCACTGACAAGCATCTGTGTTGGGTGTGTGTGTGACCCCTCTGGTGTCGCCTTCAGTTTTAGCTAGACTGGCTAGCTGGTGAAATCCTGGGACGCATGTCTCCTCATGCTCGTATGATGCGGGTACAGAGGTGTCCCATTGCGCCCAGTGTTTAGGTTCATGCTGGGAATCCAAGCTCAGCCCCTACTGGTTGCAAAGCAAGCACTGAGCTATCTCCCCAGCCACTGAAAGACATTTTTAAAAGTGTTAATAAATATAAAAGATAACCATATCATTCACCTTTCCCTGAACTGTATAGACTTACTACACCTGTAACCGTCATCTGAGGATTTGTGTGTGGAACTTGGAAGTAGATTATACAAACAGTAGGTCCAGGGCCATGGAAGTGCATGTCTGAAGTCCCAGCTGTTCTGGAGGCAGAGAAGGAGGATATTTCTTGAGATATGTCCAGCATCAAAAGGGTGACACCTGAATACAGGAGATCACCAGGTTGTGCGATTGTGCCCACTCCAGCCTGGCCAATCTCATCTCTCAAAGTCCAGCTGAGGATGGACACCAGAAGAAGGCAGTGAGATCTCAGGAGAAAGAGTAGAGGACCACTGCCATTTTATTTATTATTCAAAGAGACAGTGACACGGTGTGGTGCATTTGCAATACAGTGAAGCATATTTATACAATATGACAGTCTCTTGTGAGGACTGTCATCTCTTATACTTTTATATTTCTAATTTATTTCAGAAGAAATTTTAAAAAGCTGTGATACTTCAGAAAAATGTTGTCTTAAATTAAAATTTTATTTAATAAATCTCTACATAAAAACTGAGGCAGAGAACGAGTCCTATCTCATTCACTCAAAGGGGCTGTACAGTGACATTTTCTGTTTCAACATCAGTCTTTCTTTCTCACACAGTTTATATGGTTTTAGCCTTTCTAAGACCCACCTGAAACAACACGTTACTTTTTAGTTGCAATCTTTATTTTAAAAGCAGAAACCAGCTTTGAATACTTGGGATAAAGTTTAGAAAGTTAAAAACATCAAAAAGCCCTGAATTAATTCAATTTTGGTATCATTAAATTAAAAAGTAATAGCCAGTAACAGAAACATTTACAAAATCACTGACTTCAAAATATATCTTAATGTCAAAACAGCCTACAAAGACCAGCATAAAACAAAACTGAGGGCTTTGCTGGTGACCTGGATTTAATCTCTGGATCCCTCATAAAAGTGGAAGGAAAGAATAGACTCCACAAAAGTGTCCTTGATTGTCACACCTACAATGTAGTGTGCGCCCTCAAGTATACATGCAATAATAGAAATAAAGCTTTTTTTTTAAAGGATTTATTTACTTATTTTATGTATATGAGTACACTGTAGCTGTCTTCAGACACCAGAAGAGGGCATCCAATCCCATTACAGATGGTTGTGAGCCACCATGTGGCTACTTGGAATTGAACTCAGGACCCCTGGAAGAGCAGTCAGTGCTCTTAACCGCTGAGCCATCTCTCCAGCTTGAAATGTAGCATTTTTTAAAAAGTAAAAATGGATTTAAATTTACTTTAAGGTCCTGAGGACAGGCTTTAAGCAGAAATTACTATACATTTATGCTAATTTTTGGTTTATTTTACTATTTCTGTATTCCATATAAAAACTATTTTTACATTTTGATTGCTACTATATATTTGATGTACAACTTTACTTTAGAAACTGATAATTACCTAAAAAACATGCCACTTTTTAGTTTGGCTAATCTTTTTCAGTAAGCAGCTTGGGTAGATGACTGTTAGAATATAGGGTTCACTTTAAAAATTCTACTAAAAATTGTGTAACACTCTCAGCTTTTCAATTAGAGATATATTTAAGGGTTGTATATCATCTTGGTATGTGATATTCTTAAGTTATTTAGCTACTTGCAAGAAAATAGCATTGAAAAATCAGAATTTTAAGACTTAGCACAGAATTAAGTGAACATAATTAAAAGTGCATATGAATAACAAAAACTGCTAATTAGTATGCCAATCAAGTTTTAAGAAAACATAAGTTGCACTCTTTAACCAATTATCGAAACAAGTACCAGATATTTGAAGGACCCTATTTTAGACTATGTGTCACCACACTTGAAGTGAACAGCAGTTACATCTGCACACACGAAATTTCTTTTCATTCTATTCCCATGCAGCACATGCAGAGAAATAGTTTGTGAAAAGCAACCTGTTCATAACGCTTAGCACGTCTGCGTTCAGTAAGTCCAGAGGAAGTGTTAACTGTTAATAGGAAAGGTGGTTAGCTGTAGAGAAGAAGACCTGGCAAGTCCATCGTAAAGAAGAAATGAAGGAGCATACTGCATTACCTCATTATTCTATCACCTACTGTTGTTCCTCTGATATTAAATCTAGTGAAGGGAACACAATAACTAAAGTCACTTATGAAAAACCAAGTATGTACAGCATCACAGTCACCACTCTTTGTCACCAACCATCATCTCAGTCTAAAGGACTTCCGTTTCCCTTTGTCGCACAGTCCATGGTGAGGAATGTCACCCAAAGAAACGGCAGGAAGAAACCAAGGAAACAGATACACTCAAGGAATTAGGGTTAGAAGGAGACCACACTGCATGTCTTTTACCTTTTGAACACCCACAGTTGAAGAACCTCAAGACTAACTGCTCTCTGGGAAATACACAATGAAGCTGACTCATTTGTCCTAACCACAGAACTGGAACAAGCCAGCCCAGTACCAGGGCTTTTAACTCCCCAGGAACCCTAGCTTTTCTCTTTGATGATTTCCTCTGCAATTTTCTTTAATAAGGCAAGTGGAATCATTAAAAATACAGAATGAGCTGGTTATAATGAGTGAAGAGATGCTGGCATATTTATAGTACAAAGGATTCTGGCTCTACAGAGCCCAGAAAGGCTAGATGGACCAAAATTTCTATGCAAATGATACGTACTTTAAAAATCACAAAGCAATACAGGATTAATGCTTTGAATCTTTAGAAAAAAACGCATTAGAATGATAACATCTTAGCTATATAGAGCATTAAGGACTTCACAAAATCTCATTTGTTCATCTTTTTTCTGGAGTAATTTTGTTTTCTTGATTTAGAGAAAGAAAGAAAAAAGGAAGAGAGAGAGGGGAAGAAGAAAGGAAGGAAAAAAGAAGAGGAGAGAAAAAATGGAAGGAAAAGGAAAGAAAATAGAAGAGAGGAGAGG
>NW_021604588.1:10651036-10677857 GCF_004785775.1 Grammomys surdaster
CGAGGGGAGGGGAGGGGAGGGGAGGGGAGGGGAGCGAAGCGAAGCCACCATTCCATTCACTCCACAATGTAGCTGGCACTGTAGGCCTTTAATCCCAGCACTCTGGAGGCAGAAGTCAACAGATCTCTGAGTTCAAAGCCAGACAGGGCTACATACAATGACACACTGTCTAACACAGAAAAGAAAAAAAAAGTGAGGCACTCTCTCATTCCAGGGTACGTTCTGATGTTCACGGATCTAGCATGTGAAATTAGTGAAAGAATGAACACACTAATTTTATTTGTCATTTATACTACTATTATTGAACAGTTTATTTTATCAGTTTATTTTCCATTTAATGTCGTATGCTTTTAACCTAGATAAAAGAACTCATTTTTTAACATTTGAATTTCTGCCATAAAGACATTATAATAGATATAGCTTGGTTCTCTCTGTGACTGATTTATTCTAAAGCAGGAATCAGTAAACTGGCTTTTATGTAAAATCTTGGTCAGCTGTTTTTTATGACCTTTAAGTTATGGCCAGTATTCTCATTTTTAAATGATTACATTTAAAATAGTTATATAAGTGCCTATGTAGTAGTTTCCACTTTAATTCTTGGCCAGCAAAGCCTAAAATATTTATTATCTGGGCTTTTGGGAGAAAAAAATTGTCTGAATACCTGTCCCTGTTCCAGCTGTTTTTATATAGATTTGCTATAGTTAGAAAAGAACACTCCATAAAATACCCATGTGACTGCTGTGGCCTATGTTTCTAAGGCTTTGTCTTTTCATGCTTGGTTTCAGCCCCAGAATGCTTAAATTAAACAAACCTTTAAGAATACTAAGAGTCAAGTAAGGTGACGAGTGCTTATAACCTCACACTGGAGTTGGGGGCAGGAGGATCAAGGAATAAAAGCCATCTTCAAATACACAGTACATTTAAGGTACATGAGAACCTGATTTTAAAAAATGCAAAAAGAATGTAAATAGTTGTGTTATGGAAATCACTGCTCTGCAGTATAAGGACCACTTTGGTATTTTAAATTAGATATATGTCAGTGGCTTAACTACATGAAACCTTTAAAGTTTCAATTAAAAGTTTAAATTTAGCAAAAAATAGTAAAAATTAAAATTGAGCCAAAATTATAAGATATACTATAGTTTTCATATAAGTTAAAAGTTTAATTAACTATATATTTAACTTTTTAACTATTTGACTTTTACCATACTTATTGTGAGGACCATTTCTCTATCCTAACTAAATTCATTGACTGGGCTTTTTAAATAGCAGCAAGAAACTGTTGTGGGCACACCGTCAGCACACTGGACTTCTAGACTGGACCTGGATTGATCAAACGACAGGAGAGGTGACTTCTAAGGTATGTATTCTGTTAGCTGGACATTCATCAATGTGTAAGATGTACTTTAGCCTCTTCAGAAACAGAAAGTAGTCCAAATATTGGTAATTTTAAAGATGGTGAATGATTTGGGTTCTTAGAAGTAAAATTTCTTAAAACTTGCTCCTTTAAAAATGTAAGTCAACTTACTATCTACCTCTAAATTTAGAAGCAATGAACAATACCCGAGGCCATGGCCGTTGGCCTCTCACTAAACCATGGCCGTTGGCCTCTCACTAAACCATGGCCGTTGGCCTTTCACTAAGCCATGGCCATTGGCCTCTCACTAAGCCAGAACAAGCTGCAGCAGCCTCACGGATGAAGCAAGGGGCAAGGGCAGCCACAGCAGGCGCACTCTTTACTCAGTGAGCTCTGATTACACAGCAAGTGTGCTAGGGAGACAGCACTGGAGAAACAGACGGAGAGTCTCGAGTCTCATCACTTATACATTTTTGGTAAAGAGCTAGGGGAGGCTGGCTGTGGTGGCTCATGCCTGTAAAACCACTACTTCAGAGGATTACTTTGAATTCAAGACCCCTGAACTACAAAGTGAGACAACAAAAAAATGGATCAAAAAACAAAAACAAAAAACCAAACAGAACAAATCCACAGAAACAACAAAAACAAAATCAAAACAAAACAAACAAAATTGGGAAAAGACAAAGCAAATCTTTTTTGGGGGCGGGTGGTGTGGGTTTTTTATTTTTACAAAAAAAAAAGATTTATTTACTTATTTTATGTATGTGAGTACACTGTAGCTGTCTTCAGACACACCAGAAGACTGCATCAGATCCTACTGCAGATGGTTATAAGCCATCATGTAGTTGCTGGGAATTGAGGTTGCTCTTCCTCTGGAAGAGTGGTCAGTGTTCTTAATTGCTGAGCCATCTCTCTGAGCCCTGGGTTTGGTTTTTTGAGTCTCTGTGTAGTTCAAGGTGGCCTGGAACTCACTCTGTAGACCAGACTGGCCCAAAACTCACAGAGACCTGCCTGCCTCTACCTCCCGAGTGCTCGGATTAAAGGTGTGCGGCAGCAGTTGAAGAGGAGGGCTACCAAACTGACGAGCAGTGCAGGGGCGCTGCGCCACCTCAGCTGGTCGTACAGATACACTCCGATGTTTCACTTAGTTTCAGATTCTTAGTTTTGATTTACATCAAAACTTGCATGCTTTCCTCTCCAATAAATTATTAAGTTTCCTGAAGATTAAGAATTTTATTATTATTTCTGTTACCAGTCTAAATTTATGTCCTATAAAAGCTAAGTAACTAAGGCTAAGTAATCTGACTATATGAATTATTGAGTGATACTCAGTCTTTAGAAGTTTAAACTATGATCTAATCATAACATCTGAGTATAAGCTAATGCATGGAGAGGTGGTAGTTCCAGGCTGCTAGCCATAATTATCAATATTCTAAATATTTAATTAATCTAAAACCTAGAGCTTTCTAGGTTAATCTAGTTATCAGGTAGCAACTTTATGGCTGATCAAATCTTAGGAGAATTAGAAATCATCTAAATACTATAAAAATGATAAATGTCTTAGAAAGCATCAGTTTGATTTTTGAATTGTGCTATGCTTGGTAACTTTACCTGTATATATTAAGTAGTAGTGACCTTTTATGGAACGCTTACTATATATGTCTATGATGCTGAGGGGTTAGTGGAACATGCCTATAACCTCAGCACTTCAATCGATAGTTCAAGGTCAGTCTGAGTTACAGAGCCAGCCAAGACTAATAGTAACACTCTAACAAAACAACCAATCAACTAAACAACTAAACAACATAGGAGGTTGATGATTAACACATGGAAGGTTAATCTTTAAGTGCAAACATAAGCGAGGATTATTTGAACAGTGCCCTAACAAAGTAACCATTTCCCCAACCTGATGGAAGGTACATGCCCTTCCACGGTTAACAAAGGTGGCTTCACTGAGCTAAATGCTGGTCTTTTTATTACTTTTATTTGTCAACCTTTATTCCTTAGAGGCATTCCTTTTTTTGCTTTGAGAGAGGGTCTCTCTAAATTGCGTAAGTTAGACCTCAAACATAATTCTGCCTCAGTCTTCCATGGAGCTAAGATTACAGGCATGCATTACTGCTGCTGGCTGAGCCAGTCATATTGAAATTGTTTTTTCAGGATGAAGGCACCCTTATACAGAAAATACACTGGTTGTTTAAGACATGTAGCCATCTTTCAATGTGAGCCAGGTCCTATAACTGACTCATTTTAAATTTGCACAATAATTTTAGATAATCATAAGCGTACTTCATATATAAGAAAACCGAGTCTCTGAATCGATAAGCAGTGTATATGAGAAAAATTGCTAGTAGGTGGTGAGTGTGGATTCAAGCCCAAGTTATGATGCTCTTAACAGTCATACAACATTACCACATTTTTTGGTTTTGATCTTTGAATGTGTTTCATTCTGTAGCCCAGGCTAACCTGTAATGTTCTATGTAGCTCAAGCCGGCCTTGAACTCACAGCAGTCCTCCTGCTGCAGCCTTCCAAGCACTCAGATTACAGGGAATGAGCTACCATGCCTGGACTGCCATTTTTAGTGGTATAGTAATCTTATTATACATGTGAAATGCATATATAATATATAATCTTGTTAATTGTGTCAGAAATGTAAACTGAATGTTTGATAAACAAGTCTATTCAAAATATATACGTGTGTGTGTCTGTGTGTGAATGGTCCAAACAGAACTTCACTCCTGTGTGAATCAGGACTTTAAAGATAAAACTGGATTTTCTGGAACAATGGGAAAGTTGGTACTAACCACACAGTTTTCCATATATGGGATGCAACGCACTTTCCTTCCTGGGTCCCAGAGCGAACAGAGGCTCCCTGCTAACAAATGAGGTATGTCCTTACCTCTTTCCTTTTACCTTTTATTTTGAGACAGTCTCACTAAACTGCATAGGCAGAACATGGACTTGGGATCCTACTGCTGCAGCCTCCTAAGTAACTGGGGTTACAAGCTTGTATCACCAGACCTAGTCGTTTTAAAGATCATTAAAAGGTATCTTAACTTCTAAAACAAAATGTTTCTTTATGTAAAACTCTACATGGAAAAATCATACAAGTGTAGTAACAATTCCATCCTCTACTGTTGCTACAACCTTACTCTCCATCATACCTGTCTAGTTTCTTTACTAGGTCATTACATTATTAGAAATCAGAGGAAGACATAAAGGTTCCAAAAGGAGAATTACTATCACACTACCAGGGACAAGAAAAAAGAAAAAATGTAACATTAAAGTAAAAACAGGCTTAGTTGTGCACACCTTTAATCCTAGCACTTGGGAGGCAGAGGCAGAAGGATCTCTAAGTTTAAGGCCAGCTTGGTCTACATAACATGTTCCAGGCTAGTCTGGTCCACATATCAAGTTCCAGGCCAGGCAGGACCACACAGTTAGACCCTCATCTCAATAAACAAACTAGCAAACCCCAAAATCTATAATCTCTACAGGGCAAACTAACAACTAAATGTAACCTTAATTTACAAGTAACTCATTAGTCATTCTCAGGGTGCCATCTCTTGATTTGTAAACTGAGGCACAAGCTTCAGGGCAGAAATACTGAACAAAGACACTTTCTGTTCACTTCTTCATACATTTGCTCAGAATAGGTAAAATTGTGTATGGTTTAAAAGTTCCATGTGTCATATGACTGTGACAGTTCTAGATGAAACAACTTTAAAAAATGGTGAGACTCTCACGTGACTTTAACTCTTGTGAATTACATTTTTTATAGTCTATGTTAATTAAAAATGTACCAACCTATCACCAGGTCCTGTTCGGTATCTTGCACCAGGGATCAAGACTGGGTCATCATCGCTGTCATCTGTGTCCTGGAGAGCAGAGTCCCTGGCAGATGGGTCTTCATGAGCTGAAAGTGCTATGGCTTCTGTCTGGGATGGGAGTTCAGGATTGGCGCTGGTATGCCTGACTGTACTCTCAGTACTGGTCTGTTCGACGGCTTCTGTCTGGGATGGGAGCTCAGGCTTGATGCTAGCATGCCTGGCTGCACTCTCAGTGCTGATCTGCTCACAAGTCTCCCTGTCTGTTTCAGACAAACTGCCTTCTTCTGGAACCCCACAAGGGCTGTCAAGACTTGGGTTCTTCCTTTCTCCTGAGTTAGAATCCAATGGCTCAGCTGGGAAGGTATCAAATTGTGCTGTCAGAAAACAAGGTTGTATGTAAGTCACTGTTCATCGTTTTACTTAGGAACTGACAGGTTCTAATGTGAAGTCTGATTCTAGAGCCATCATTTGGAAGTGACCTTTGCCTCTGGAGAGTTTACAAAGATTAAGGTGTTTAGTTTGTATATGAGCAGTTTTCCTGAAGATGGCATGATAACTCACCTGTATCTATCTGGTTTTGAATGAGGTTTTCTGAAAATGTTCCTTTCTCTGATAGTTCTTCAGGAGCTCCTAGAATTAAACAAAATGATCATGGAATCTAGCTTTTTAAAGAAAAATATAAATACAACACTCCAACATTTCTTTAAATAAGTGGCTTTTAATTCTACCTTGATCATAGAAACCTTTAATATTCAAATAAAATCTCACCCCAAGGAAGGGCAAAATGACTTTGAGGGTAAAGGCACTAGCCAAGTGCAAGCCTGGAGACCTTAGTTTGATTCCTAGAACCCAAGTAAAAGTGGAAGGAAGGAGCTGCCTTCACAAAGCTGTCCTCCAACCTCCACAGGCCTCTACCCCACAAAATAAATTTTAAGAGAAAATCTTACTCTACAAAGAACAAAGGTGAACCATTGTGGAAGAACAGAGAAAAATAGGTAGGCACTCAGCACTGAGGTGACCTAACTTGTCTCACTGTCTCCTTCAGGCGGCTGCACAGAGCACGGTGGGACCAAGCATTCCTCTTGACCCTCAGATTTGCAATGGCTCCCATTTCCTCTGGAACTTGAGGCTGTACTGCTCCTAGAATTACAAGAAGACACATAATACCACCCAAAGGTAACATAGGATTTTGATGTAACTTTCATATTTTACAACTTAAAAAGTATTAGAAAATTTAAACATAAGTACTTGATAAACCATTTTTTAAAAAAGAAATGATCACACTTCATCTTAAAAAGATTTTAAAATGAGAGCACTTTAATTCACGATTTTGATGCTCCTACTGTCTACTATACATTTCTATGTGTCTCTTAGTGTGTGTGTGTGTGTGTGTGTGCTGGGAATCAAACACAGGAGCTATATTCTAATATATGCTAATACGTCACACCTTCAGCCCCAGTTTCTATGGAACTTTAAATGAATTATACTGTCTCCTTTTTTTTTTTTTTTTTTTTTTGGTTTTTCAAGACAGGGTTTCTCTGTGTAGCCCTGGCTGTCCTGGAACTCACTCTGTAGACCAGGCTGGCCTCGAACTCAGAAATCCGCCTGTCTCTGCCTCCCAAGTGCTAGGATTAAAGGCGTGTGCCACCACTGCCCGGCTCCTTTTCTATCCATAGATATTATTAATGGTTTTATAGAACTTGATCATACTCTTTTTAGATTCTAATCTTATAGAATGTCTTAAATTAAGTTGAATGGAAGCCTGGCCATTTCTTCAGTCTTTTTGAACTGCCCTTAGTGGAATACTGTCTGGTCTGTCCTGTCCCATTGTGTGTGTGTGTGTGTGTGTGTGTATTTATTAAGCATTACAGTTTTGTAGAAAGAGATTATATTTTCTATTTTGGTTTTAATACCCACCCGATGATGGCCAAAGTCCCATTAGCATCTCTGGCTACCAATAATATTAGACTCATTCAAATAAATAATTTCTATAAGAAACCATGGTATGTGTGTAAGGAGAAGGTTGATAAGGAAACAGGAAGATGTATAACAATCTGAGATTAAAATCAAATTATGAGCCAGGGAGATGGCTCAGTAGGTGAGGTGCTTATTGTCAATCCTGATAGCCAGAGATGGAGGAACCCACTGGTGGGAGGAGACAGACAATTCCCCAAGGCGTCTTCTGGTTCTACACACATGCCATGCCATGCACCCACACAAATATACATGTTCAGAAAATAAATAAATGTAAAGAGGCAAATTACTAGGGATTTTGTAAAATCTCTTTAAAGCAAATAATAAAAATCAATTTCATATTTTTTAACGTGTACATATAATGATATTATTTTAAACAATAATGACCTACATGGGTATACATGCAAGAAAAAAAATGTCAGGAGGGTTGTACACCAGCCAAAGTGCTGTCTCTGTAGGATTATTTTGTCTTCCTTCCTTCCTTCCTTCCTTCCTTCCTTCCTTCCTCCCTTCCTTCCTTCCTTTCCTTCCTTCTTCCCCCCCTTCTCTTTTTCTTGCCTGCATGTCTATGTACCATATGGAAGTCTGGGGTGTGAAGCAGCCAGATGAGGGCATCTGATCCTTTGCAAATGGAGTTAATATGGCATGATAAACCACAGTGAAATGAGAAGAGTGCAAACTATATGGTACTGGGGCAAAAGAAGAGTGTGTGAGAAGCTGATGCAGTAACTCTCAGCATCACACTTGCTACAAAAAAAAAAATCCAGAGTTTATAATAAGCAGGTGATTTTACTACAGAACTATAGAAAACACAGAAGTACGATGAGCAAAGGTTTCCCCTAATCTGCTTCCTGAGCTCGAGGACTGCAGCACAGCCTTAAAGGACACCTACTGCAGGTGAAGCACGAAGGCCATACCTGGGAGACACTGCAACAAATACAAGACATGACATCACTCTAGTGTCCTACTACAATAGCTCTCATAAATCATCAAGAAAGGCGGAGACCCCAGCAGGAAATGGGCCAAATTCTGAGAATAGGAGTACTGTTAGAGCTAACGACTGTGCTGTGCGGGTGCTCATCACATACAAAGTGTACTAAGATTAAGCTGCTTTATCTGTAAAAGCCCTTGAAATCTTCTCAACAAACCTCAGAAATGGGTTCTTTTAAGAGTGCCCATTTCCATTAAAAAAAAGCTGGGATTTAGAAAGCTTCCTCAAGCTGTCAAGTGAGATTCCAACCTCACAGGGTACTCTGCTGCCTCATTTGTCATTAAAGACACTAAAATGCAAGAGACAATACTGAAATAAAGAAAAGATGCATAGTTTTTTCATGCTCTGCTTTATTTTCTACTATATTGAATATTTTAAAATAGAAATGGTAATCTTTGACAAACTTATGAATGATAATATAATTTATGATCATTTAAAGATAAATTAGCATTCAAGAAAAAAAAGAGAGTAAAACTTTATCTTAGAATTGATCTGAAGGCACTCTTTCCCAGCAAGACGAAGGCAGAAGAGACCAGGCATAAGTGATACATATGAGAACCTGTATTAGATTATATATCGTAGACCAGGGCCACAGATGTCATGTTTTAAAATGTTGTGGTAAAACATTTGGGGTCATTAAGGAAGATTGTTGGCTGAATCTTGAAACACAGTACCTAGATTCTGACCATCTTTACAACCTCCACAGCTCCCATTCTGGCACAGGCCACTGCTGCTGCTTATTCTGCTTCTGGCCAGACTTTTAATTGGCATTGACTTCTATCTATGGTCCACTCTGAACACAAGAACAAAAGCATCCTTTCTGTTTCAACACTGTCTTCATTTTCTCAGCTGACCTCATCTGTTACTCACCTGTCTCTCCGCAGCTCATTCCATTTCACAAACATGAGCTTCCTAAAAAGTCCCTGAACATATACAGGACTGCTTTGCTCAAACATGTGGTATGTCTCTGCCTAAAACTTTCTTCCCTACACACATCCCATCTTCTCAGTGATTACTAACCTTCTTTAGGTTCTTGACTGTCCTTACCTGCTCTCTTTGCTTCTGTAGTACTCAGTGCCTTCCAACATGTTTATACTGCATACTTATTTACTGTAATTATTGCCTACTTCCTCCACCTAAAATGTAAGTTCCAGCAGGGGGCAGATTTCTTTTTTCTTTTCTTTTTTTCTTTTAGCTATTTTTTTACTTATGAATGTCCAATGTCTAGAATAGTCCTTGGCACATAGGTCTCCAATAATATCTGAAGTCCTATTTAACCAGACTTTACTGTAAAACACATTTACACATAAACATACAAGGAAGCCAGTGAACTGAATAATGTAACATATCGATCACATATTAATCAAGCATATAACATAATTATATATTAATAAATATATTAACATGTGATATATTATTTGTACATAATATACTTTATATTATAATTAGTTACATAAATTTATATATTAATGATTTAATATATTAATGATAGATAATTAAAAATAAATAATAAATGACTATAAATAATTGATATAATTGTTATATAAAGCTTTATGTAATTATGCCAGTACATAATTACACATTGTCATATTGTCAACAAACAATCATAAACTACTAATTAAACAAGGTTAAATAAAAATATTTGGATAGTGCTCAATCAAAAGGCCTCTAGTTAGTGGGAAAGATAATGTTTACACTAATTGATTCCTTAATCACCAACAAAATCACAAACGTCATCAAAGACAACCAGTATAGCATTAAGTGAGTGTAAAAATTCAACCTTTCTAATAATTAAATAACAAGTAAAATTATTTAAAAATCAAGAGTCAAAAAATACATTGAACAAAGAGTAATATGTTCATACACTAAGAGAAATGTGACAAGAGAAAACAAACTGGCAATCACTTTTTATCTAAACAGTTCCTCTCTGGAGATATATCTCATAGATATGATGCTGAAGATAGGAAAAGTTTTAAAAAGAAAGACTTTCATTGGGTTTTAAACTCAATTGGTTAAAAATGGCAAATTAATTTTCCAATTAAAAGGGAATAAATAAGTAATCTACAGCATCCCTACTGAACAGATTAGTAAAATAACAATTAGTACAAGTAACTAAAGGAAAATGATGTTTAGTTACAGTTAATAATGCTTACTATAAAGTTATGTTTAACAAATGCATAATGGGGTATACTCAGTATAACTTAAATTATCTTCTAAAATGTACAACAAAAATCATGAGGATATGGTTATATACACATACACAGAGAACAAAGACTAAAATATTTTAAATTAATGCTCTCTATAGGTGATTATATTATTGTTTGTATTTTCTATCAGAACAAACATCCCAGGATAACAAACACAATTTGCTACATTTTTAGGAATGTAAATTCTCAGGTCTGATTCCATAAGTGGGATTTATTGGTCTGTAGGTTTTCTGAATCCTTGTTTTATGTGCATGCAAGTGTGTGTGACATGCACACGTACCACATGAAAGTGTTGGGTGTCTTCCTCTACTGCTCTCCACCTATTAGCTTGGGAGTCTCTCACCAAACAAGAAGCTCACTGGTGAGCTAGAGGGATATGCCAGTCTCTGCCTCCCAGCGCTAGGGCTACAGGCATGTACAGGGGTGTGCAGCAATGCTCAGCCTTTTCCATGACTGCTAGGGATTCCAACTCATGACTGCATAGCAAAGGCTCTCATCCACTGAGAATGACCCATCTCTGTAGATACCTAATCTGTGTATCTACAAGTTCTTCAAGGAATTTAAAATATACTACAGTTTCAAAACTAAGTAAACAGGAAAATAACAAAACTTAAAATGAAGTACAGAAAAAGCATATCAAATACAATTGTACAAAAGAGCGAAGAACATCTTTACAAAAGTGTTAACTTACCATTCATCTGTAAAGTTCAGTTTTATTGTGCTTGTAGTTGTTCCTTCTGTGCTGTAGTGCAAACTTAAAACTGGTTCACCTGTCCCTGGTTTGGGGCTCAGCCTTTCATTATTGTTATCTGAAAATTGTGTTTAAAACATTTGAAAAAGTTTCTGAAACCAGTAAATATATGACATTTCCTAAAATTTAAAAGAACTTAAGTTAGGTTATTGTCATAACTTTTGTTCATGTTAGGGTTCTCATTTAAAGTTTAAAGCAACATTATCAATTCTAGCTTTGTTTAGATAACTCCCTCAGATTTAGAAAACTACACGCTTTCAGTAAGGAATCAAAGGCTACTAACATGCAATGACACACTGTAAACTGGTGCCTTATTTAGTAGAATACCCATGGTATATTTTTTAGTTGCTTGAGCATCAGAAAGGATTAGCAGTGGCTAAAATATAAGATGAAAAGGCTCTAAACTAGCTGTTCTGACTGCTGCAGTTAGATCTACTGAGTTCTGTGTTCTCACAGAACACACTCTACCACAAGGAAGTAGTATACTGTGCTTTGGTATTTTCTAAAAATTGTTTCAATGTTTTAGTATATTTCAGTTTCTACTCTTTTTATTTATTTATTTATTTATTTATTTATTTATTTATTTATTAATTATATATGAGTGCACTGTAGCTGTCTTCAGACACACCAGAAGAGGGCATCCAATCTCATTATGGGTGGTTGTGAGCCACCATGTGGCTGCTGGGATTTGAACTCAGGACCTCTGGAAGAGCAGTCAGTGCTCTTAACCGCTGAGCCATCTCTCCAGCCCTCAGTTTCTACTCTTAACTAATCTTGTAAAGAAGTTATTTCTTAATAAAGGATAGTAATTTCACCTTAACATTTTATAGGATATATATATGTAGTGTCTTTTTTAAAATGCAAATAAAGGTGGGCATGGTGCTCACACCTGTAATCCCAGCACTTAGGGGGCAAGACAGGAGGACCTCCAAGATTTCAAGGCCTGCCTGTGTTCTGCAGTAAAAACCAGGCCAGCTGGGCTACAGAGTGAAACCTTGTCTCAAAAAGGAAAAACATCATTTGGCTGGGCATGGCTGCATAAATCTGTAACCCCTGCATTTAAGAGGCAAAGACAAGTGGATTGCTCTAAATTTGACTACAACCTGGTACACATAGTGAGTTCTAAGACAGTCAAGGCAGTTTAACTTAGTAAGACTTTGTCTTAAAATTAATCCATTAATTAAACGAAATGGCATATAATGTCAAAGAAATTGTAGAGACTATTGAAAGCCCTCTCCCCCCAAATAGCAAAAAGATATTCAAGGCCAAAATGAAGTAGAACTTTAAAACTTCCTATTTGGATGGTTATTAACATCTTGTAGAAACATGAGAATACGCAGAGAATAGAAATGGACACAAAGCCAAATATCAGAGACCCTTGGCTAGCTGTCTACAGAGAGAAAACTCGTCTGTGGTATCTTGTTTTTTGGCATCCATCCATTGCAAGGCTGATACAACAATGAGCTAATTTTCCTCAAAATAACAAATCACAACTTTAAAAATCCAAGTTACTCAGGCATTTTCTGCTTTTACAACAGCGTCAAGAGAGGGTCATTAGTCAACACAGTTTCCCCTTATCCTTTAGTTATCCCACAGACTATCATCCCACTAATGACAAGGCCACTGTTGTTTTAAGTTTGCTGTAACTGGGTTATGGCTAAAGCCTGAGATGATCAAAGACACAGGCAGAGCTGGAGCTTGGTTTGCAGAATATCTTATAAAATATTTTGCTATTTATTTTCCGTCTTAGGTAAAGAAGGAATGGAGGGTGTGGTGGCACACATCCTTAAGCTCAGACCAGGGAGGCAGAGGCAGGTAGATCTGAATTCAAGGTCAGCCTGGTCTAGATTACAAGTTCCAGGCCAGTTAAGGCTACAAAGTCAGACTCTTTTCTGAGTTGGGGGGGGGGGAGGGGGAAGGCCGTTTAAGACAAAGTATGCTGCACTCTTGGAGGACCTGAGTTCAATTATCTGAACTCATGTTAGATCGCACATAACTTCCTATAACTTTAGTTCCAGGAAATCCAATACCATTCTTCTGACTTTAATGGGCAATTCCCCAACCCCAACCCTGCCCAAAAACACAAACCAAACCAAAAACAAAAAAAGCCCCTCAAAACCCCCAAATAAAACAAAAAAACCCCATTGTTTTTGAAGAAAATAAAGACAATTACATAAATTCACATGCTACAGAAATACAGTAAACAAAAGCAAGAAAGAGAGAGAACAGTGTCAAAACATTTCATGAACATTTATACAGCACCCTGCCAACCCTCCCCCAGCAAGAAGCTAACAGGCAATTAAGAGTCATGACTTTTTTCCTAGAGTCATCTACTACAAAATTATTCAAACACAGTCATAAAATGGAGCAATCTTCATATAATCATAAAAGGAGTATGGCTGATTAATATTGTTCCTTTGAACTCTTAATGAACTCATCAACCTCGGCTTCAACTGGCCAACCAATGTACAAACGGAATGGACTCTTTCATTGGGTCCTCATACTTCAGACTCCCAAGTTTAGAACTTATTTCTAACTTTCCTCATTCTACTCTTCTTAGCATGATGCTGCTTTGCATGGCTATACACAATTTATTAAGACGGGTTTTCTCAGAATCTCAATCCCTTAGGTGAGGATGGATGTAATTTGGGGGCTGAGGAGCACTGGCTGCTCTTAAAGAGGACTGGCTTTGATTGGTGGGGACTTAGCACTGATACGGAAGCTCACAATTAACTGTAACTCCAGTTCCAGGGATTCCAATGCCTCCCTTGGCACCAGGCACACACATGCATATACAATACAATAATAAAATAATTTTTGAAAATGGATATAATTTACTGTGTAGTAAAACATATATTTTAAGCTAAATTTTAAAAAAAAGTACTTTAAAGACCTACAAATTGGGGCTGGAGAGATGGCTCAGTGGTTAAGAGCACTGACTGTTTTTCCAGAGGTCCTGAGTTCAGTTCCCAGTAACCACATGGTGGCTCACAACCATCTGTAATGGGATCTGATGCCCTCTTCTGGTAAGTCTGTGAGAGCGACAGTGTACTCACACACATAAAATAAATAAATAAATCTCTAAAAAAAAAAAAAGACCTACAAGTTAATGTCTTGTTTTTATATTACTTAAAGGATACTTATAAGTATTTAGGTTTCCTCTACTTTGTTTAGTTGTTTTAATTAGAACAGCAAGCACATTCTAAAAACTATTTCAAAGCCATACTCATTACACAATACACAGATCATTCTTTAGTACTTATCATCCTTGTATGATTTGTCTTCACTGTCAGACGAGGCAGAAAAGATTAGTCATTTCATTCCAAATAACCAATCAGTAAATAGTAAATCTAACAAATACAGAGAACCCAGAGTAAAGTCTCGTTTCACTATCTTTTGTCCACTAGAATTTAAAATATACTGTTTATAGATGTGTACTGGGATGGTAAACGCTGAACTAACATTTCCCATTCATATACAGGCTTCAAACATTTGCTATATACTAAAAATTTAAAATTCGATATATAATTAATGACTACTTAAAATACTATTTGAGCCAGACATGGTAGTGGCAGTAAGTCCAGCTACTTGGAGGCAGAATGACATCCAGTCTGAGCTGGTCACTTCAACTCTGTTATTAAAAAATAATACAGGACATAATGTAATTATATTATAATCTCAAAAAATAAAAATTATAAAATGTAATAAGTGTATGCAAGGTCCTGGTGTCAATCCTGAGTGTTATATAAATAAAATTAATGTAATATTCTCATGACATTATGAAAATTTCAATTTGTTATACTATACAAGTATGATTCTTAAAGAAATACATATTTAATTCATGACAAATTCAATTTTTTCTCACTTCCCAATCTGTTTCAGAAGGTTCAGTCAGATCAGTTTTCCTATGTTCTGATTACCCACTAAGTCTCCCATACAGATCAATGCTTTAACACCACAGGAAACCTACTTACATAAAATGACACACTTTTTAAAGCTTTTATTTAACAATTATCACTGTAATAAATATAAAACAATTTGCTCAATCATGACAAAGACTTAAACTTATACAAAACTATTTTCTTATGCCTTCCCCCAAATTAACTCTTCTCAAAAAAATTTTTAAAAACTAAAATAAGGGGGCATGATGGTACACACCTATGATCCCAGCATTGGTGATGCAGAGGTAGGTGGACTTCAAATTTTAAGGGCAGCCTGGTCAAATTGTGTGTGTGTGTGTGTGTGTGTGTGTGTATAAAGAATTTTCCCTTTAGGATAATAATAAACATAAAAATTAGATAGAAAAGTAAAAAGGAAAACTGAAGTTCTTATGAAAATGTATCATCTTTCTAGGCATGCAGCACATGCCTGTCATCTCAGATGCTCAGGAATACTTGCATTTAGTTTAGAATCACAATGGAGAACATTCTCAATCCTAAACTCTTAAAAAAGATATATTATTCAAAGGGGATCTTGGTGGTGCACACCTTTAATCTCAGCACTGGAGAGGTGTAGGCAGGTGGTTCTATGTGAGTTCAAGGAAAACCTAGTCTACATAGGAAGATTTAGATCATTGAGGGCTACACAGGGATAGGGATCTAACTCAAACAGAAGTATATATATACACATATATATGTGTGTGTGTGTGTGTGTATACACACATATATATTATATACTAATGTATATTATAAACATAAATATGTATATTTATATGTACATATTTATAATATACACATATATTTTTGTGGTTTATATAGGCCATTATAGCTACATAATATATAATATATAACATATAATATATATAGATGTATATGACATATATTATGATGTTAAACACCCATATATTTGCCCACAACTTCCAATTTTGTGAATATGACCTTGTATATACTAAGCAAGAGCTATATTCTCTGTCCTTAATTACTACTTTCTATAAATTTTTCATTTTTTGAGATTAAAATTATATTATATCCCTTTCTCTTTTTTCTACATTATCTTAATGAGACTATATAATATACATATATGTAAATAATATATATTAAAAGTTATATATCATATGCAATTTTTTCTAGGCAGCAAAGTTCATCATAGATACCATTGTGCTTTGTCCATACTTAGCAAAGGAGAGCAAAGGAGAACTATGTTTGCCCACAACTTTAAATTTTGTGAATAAGAGAAAGTATTTTACTCAAATAACAATGTCTGTTTCTTATTTTTTCCTATCATTTTGTTTATTAAAGAAGCATATTGGTGGGCTGATGAGATAGCTCAGTGGTTAAGAACACTGGCTGCTCTTCCTGAGTTCAATTCCCAGCAATCACATGGTGGTTCACAAACATCTATAAAGGGATTTGATATTCTCTTCTGGCACATAGGTATACATGTAGACAGAGTACTCCTACATGAATAAGTAATTTTTTTAAAAAAAGAAAGCATGCTGATTAAAGAAAATAAAAACAGGTGAGACAAAGTCAGGGATGGAGATACACTCTTGTAGTCCCAGCCATATGGAGGCTAAAATGGGACTGAGTACAAGAACTAGGCCTGGGCAACAAAGCCAGACCTCTGACTACACATTTGCTTTCCTTTTCATACTTATAAAGAGATACTATTCTTCTTTTAAAATGTGTGTTTATTATCATCTAGGTGACCAGGTGATTTCTATACCATTTAACTTTCTCATAGTAGTTCTGAGATATTTTTTTGGTGGGAGTAATTACCGAAGATAAAAAGTTACTAATAATACTTTCCAGTTTCATTGAGTTCATCTTACTGATGAAATTTTTTCTTTGAACAATTATATATATTTATTACCAGCTGTCCATGCAGCAGATAGGAAGGTGTTTGTATCATGAATACAGAGTTCTCATTGTGGGTTAATATCACCTTGCAGAAATGACTGAGTTATTTCTCAGAAGACTGTATACGTTACTGGTAGGTCAACCAAGTATGATTTTCTTATCTTTCTCTAGCTTTCCCATTTGACATCTGTCTTCAGTATGCTTCTGCTTTCCCTTTTTTTGAAGGTGGGGGGCAATGCACAGAAGAGCATATGACCAAGTAGATACCTCCAGAGCTGTGAGTCAAAACCTCTTTCCTTGTAACTGGACTCAGTCTCCCCTACCTTTCTCTTTGTCTCTCTCCCTCCCCTTAGATATATCTTAAAGACAAGGGTTCACTATGCAGACCTGGCCAGCCTGGAACTCATAAGAGATCTACCTGTCTATGCTTCTCAAGTACTGGGATTAAAGACACATGTCACCATGTTCAGCCCTTAAGTTCTCCTTAACAGAAAGAGAAAACAGACTAAGATACCTCAAAGACAAAATGTGAAGGATATCTACACAGATCCTTTCCCCTAGAGCTATCTGTTTTTCCTGAAAGCTTTTTCTTATGGTTTACTATAATCTTATCAAGACACCTAGACATAATTTTCTCAATTTCCGGCTAGTGAGTTTCAAAGTGTCACTTATTATTACCACCATTATTGTCATAACTGTCATATTGTCTATCTATCCCAAGCCAAAATTCTCTTCATTCTACTCACAAAGACTGTTAAGATTTACTTATCTCTCACTCCTACTGCCTGAGATTGGGGTTTTCACTGTCTCTTACCTGTATTATTACAATAGTTTCTTGAGTGCTCTGACTCTCTTATCCTCCTTCATTCTTATATATTACCCAAATGAACTTTTCAGGATGTAAACCTGGTTGTTATGCTGAATTTTCTAAACTGAAATAATTTCCACAGCTCTGATCACTTAATGAATTAATCTACTTATTTATTCAACAAACACTGGGCATGTTTCTGGGCATGCTGGCACCTTTAATCCTGGCACATGAAGAAGAGGCATGTGACTTAAGCTCTGAAAGTTCCAGGCCAGCCTAGTCAACATAAAGATTTCCAGCTCAGCCAAGACTACATAGTGAGACTATATAAACAACAATAACAACAAAAAACCAACCACAAGCCCCCTTCCCCCCAAAACATCCCAACAAAATATTGGTATATTTTGATATAAAATGATATCAATATGGAATTGATAAAATTCCAAACACTGCATATCTATCTATCTTTCTATCAATCATATATATACATATCTAGATAGATATCTAGATATAGATATCTAGATATCTAGATAGATATCTAGATAGATAGACAGACAGACAGACAGACAGACAGACAGATAGATAGATATGTGTGTATGTATATACATATGACAATGACTAAAAAGAGCACATATAGTCTATGGAGAGAGGTACACATGAAACAATCCTCCAAACAAACACATGACTGCAGATCTAATGAGAGCCATTAACAAGGCCACAAAATGAGGAGAGACAAAATACTATACACTTGGAGGTCATATTTTTGAGAGATTGACACTTAGAGGATAAGTAGAAACGGCTTAAGTTTGGGAGTAGGAACAGTGTGTAAGCTATCTGAGAGGGAAAGGAGCTCAGAGTGTCAGCACACTCCAGGCAAATATGGCAACTACCAAAAATCTGGTTATGGAGAGAAAGACCAGCTCATGTTTGGCCTCATGCTTGCCTTATAAGACACCGCATGGACTTCAGCCTTTCCAAGGGTTAAAGTAACTTTAGAGTGTGCATGTGCGCATGCATGTGTGCCTGGATACCAGAAGAGGGCACCAGATCTGATTATAGATGGTTCTGAGCCACCATGTGGTTGCTGGAATTAAACTCATGACCTCTGGAAGAGTGGCCAATGTTCTTAACTTCTGAGCCATCTCTCCAGCCCCTGACCCCCATCTTAACTTCCATAGTACAGTTAACACATATTGCCATAGGTAAACCCATGTGCTTAGGTTATTTCCCATCATTACGACATTTCTACTCATGGGTTTTATTACAAAACTACAACAGCTGTTTACAATGTAGTTTCTGCCAAACACATTTGATATTTGGCCTTATAAAACCTCTCTCGTTGTACAACCACATGGTAAATCACATTACATGGGCCTCAGAACAAAGATCCTTCTAACTTCTATCTCTAAGCTAGCCAACTTCACTAAATGGTACCCCCATTCATCCAGGCACTGAGACTAAAATTGTGTAGGTTAAACTTAAGTCTTCTCTTTTTTATATCTCAGAACCATATATAAATGAAGTACCAATTAAATTAGGTATAATAGTCAATATAAATCTATAGAAATTATTCTATATGGTTAACTAAACACGAATCTGGCTATAGTGTAATATACTGTGATGCTATAATTGTATCCCATTTTATTAATGTGTAAAGATAAAATATGCTTAATTTTGTATACCTCACATTTATTTATTTATTTATTTATTTATTTATTTATTTATTCATTCCAACCTCCTGCCTCATTTTTCTTATTGTATTTTGCTTTTTTTCTTTGTTTGTTTTTACACAGATTTTCAATCTTTCTCATGGTGATCTTTCTGCATCAGTTTCCTAAGTGCTGGGATTAAATGCAAGAACTACCACACCAAGCTCTATTTTTTAAGAACAAGAAAAAAAACCCCAGAATAAACAAAATCCAAACCTAATAATGCATGTCATCAAAAGGTTTACAAATAAATCATTTAAAACTGAAGATACATGACTTTCTAAAGTGTTTTTAATTTAGTTTTTGAACATTTCTCTACAAAGATTACAATTAGATACTACAGCAAAATTGATTCCCTTACGCAGTGAACTGGTGAGTTCTACATTTGCTACCTTCAACCTGTCAAGTCTTGCAGATTTCATGCTTATTCATAGCTATCCATTTGCCCTTTTCAATTGAGATACATGAAATCAAGCTGGTGAGTTGGCTCAGCAGTACAGGCACTTGCAGCCAAGCCCGATCTGATATCAATCTCTGGAACCCATACAATAGGAGGAAAGAAGTGACCCCTAGCAATTATCCTCTCATCACTAGCTCTGGTCACTAAGATTGCACCATGGCACGACCCTGATACACACACATACCACACACACACATACACACACACACACACACATACATTCACAAATTCAAGTTATTCCTTGTTGCTTAATATCGCTAACATTGTTATATCACAAAGCACTTTAGAACCCTTTAAAGAATTCTGAGTCGAGAGAGATCATAAGAAACTTGCCTTAATCCTAAAGTAAGCACTATAGCTTCTTACAGTCTTCCCCCGCACCTTCTTTCTATGTACCTCTTTTTTGTTAGAACGTCCTCCTTTCCCAATTCTCTCTGCACTGTATCAGATCTGCTAGTAATAAAGGTTGACTGATAAACCTGTGGAATGCACACTGTTCTCCTCAAGCCTGTCGTCTGAGTCAATACCTCTGCTAGGTTACAGAAAGCACCAGTGGGAGTGAAGGAGCTTTTCAATGCTGAGTGCCCAGCTTTTCATCTCTCTCTGGGTTTATGAGCAGAATGCTTAACATTGGGATGGCCACATGCCCAGGACACAGAAGGAAGACTAAGCAAAACCACTGGTGGTTCAAGGCCAATTTGGGCTACATATAAGACCTTGTCTCCACCACTAGTCATGTATGACACAAAACTAAGTATCATTACCATAGCCACCTAGAAATGTGTAATATTCCTATATTCAAATAGCTTCTAAATGAGCAATAGGGCAATATGCTAACCTTATACAGTTCTATATGATTTATGGTATATAGCTATAATAAAAATTATATTATATTCATTACCAACTGTTAAAGGACAGACTTCAAAGTTGTTACAATATACGCCAAAGGCAGAAATGAGCTCACACAGAACATAATCTGTTTAGGCCAAAAGAGTCCTTTGTGCGCAAAACCACACAGGATAATTTAGTCCATAAAATAGTGACTGAAGACCATAATCAAAATGATATGCTAAGCAAAAGCAAGAAAGAACTTTGTTTATGCATTGCAATAAAACTAAGGTGGATGGGCATAGCGCATCTCCTGTTGCACGCACCCTGTTGCTCATCAAGTGACATGGATCCGAGCTGTTTGTTAACCACAGAAGAAGGAGAATCTGAAACAAAAATGAGATTTCAACTTAAAAGTAAGCAGCAGAAAACTGCACAGCAATGTCATGATAATCTCTAAGCTTAAGAAACAAATGGGTGAGGGTGGGGAGAGAAGTAAGGGCTGCAGCATGTTTTCCAAGCAGTGAGTCAGCAGGGCCATGGGCTTAAGGCGTTATTCCAGGCAAGCATTTAGCAATCTTGAGAATGAGTTGAGAAAATCATTATTGTACTTCCATGCACATACCTTTAATACAATTCATCTAGCACAGATAAAGTGCCAGATAGTTAGAAATAGAGTATCTCCTCTAAATAGAAGATATTTTGCCCTTCTCAAAAAACAACAAAACAAAAACAACAACAAAACCCCTCCCTCACCAGCTCTTAAATGGCTTTCATCCTGCGTTGGGAGAATGAAGGCATGGAATGAGATGCTCACTAGACTTTGTGAGATGCTGTTTGCTATACCATGAACTGAATAAGGAGTCAGGATGTTCAACAACAAAAAGTGGTTTATAGGGAAAATAGTCAATGAATTAAATACCTTTAAGGAAACATGTAACTTTAAGAACTCTATGGTATATTGTGCATAATGAAACTACTCTGTGAAAGCTTAGGCTTCTTTATAGAAGTACCTGGTAGAAAAAGAAAAGCAAGAAGAATGCTTAATGATCTGTGCTTTCTTTTTTCTACTTTGGCTTCAAATAGTACATCTTTATTTTGACCTTTTGGACACACTGAGTCTCTATTTGAGAATTCATTTCATTATTGGGTTCTAGTTTTCAGAAAACACTGGTATAAAGGACATCAGCATATTGAAATGGGAAGGCCATTTGTCTGGTGTTAGCAAGTCTTAATTCTGATAATCAGCAACATTTTTAGGTAGATTCTTCTTTCTCCCTAATCAGCACTGGGATGTAGTACCTTAACACATGTCTTGACAGCTGACATGACACAAGTAGAAAATTTCACAGCTAACATCCTGTGATAGAATGCAGTCAGAATACAGATACACTAAAAGTACTGCATAAGATTACCTTGATGTTTACATCAAATGTACAGAAAGCACAAAGGAATACGCTGCTTAGTCCTAAGCACTCCCCACCTCACACACCCTACTAGTTATAAGAAAATACTCCCCAAAACCTGCTACTTCTGGTCCCAAGCATTTTTGGACAAAGGATACCTGACAGAGAGAAGCCCCAGTGCCCCAGCAGAGCTACAGCAAAGAGGGAAAGTATGGGTACCAAACACAGCTTCTATCAGATGTAAAAATAATTCCTAATTTCTAAGATCTTTTACCCTGGTTCTTCATGAATAAGTTAATAAGGTATATCTGGCTGAGCACCAGCTATGTTAATAACATTTTGCCCAAACAGGTATGAAGTAAAGATCAACCTTAGCTGAACAGCTAAGGGAAATACATCCTGCCTTCATTCTAAATGTACACCATTCGACTGCTTCCATTTGTAGTCTGAAGCCTGCTACCAGCACTGTCTACTGACCTCAAGTTCTCTGTCTCCTAACATCACAGCAGAGTGCTCAGAGACCCTGATAAACCATGACACGCAACTCTGAAGCTTTACCATCTTTACCCATCATCTCTTCACCAGAATATGGCTAAAAGTCTACTACGAAAGAAGGCAAGTGGGAATGGTAGTGTTTATTGGTTCCTTAATCTACCATATCTTTCTTTTTAAAATGATTTCTCCTTTATTCATTTTAGATCTGACATTGCCACCTGCATTATTTTGAAAAACAGACATTTTGTCTTTAGAAGTAGAGTTCCACTTTTCAAAGCAAAACAAAGTCAATTAGTTAAACATTGGAAAAATCCCCTTCAGAGTCTTACAAATTATAGTACATCCCTCTGGATTCGTTATACATTTCCCTATGTTCTCCTTTAATAATTAAAGGCTCCAAGACAACTCTAAAGCCACTAAAAAATGCACTTCACAAATAATTTGTTTTTCTATATTATGAAATGCATATATCTTCTGGAAGTAAAACATATCTTTTTCTTTCAATAAATCTTAGAAAGTATCACTAAAAACTAAAGATCTTTAATGCTAATCGTCACATAACTGTACTTTTGTCTTATAGCATTTAAAATAATAAAGCTTACATTAAATTAACAACAATAAACCCCGATTTTAACTAAAACATTTTCATTGTACTGTTTTAGCCTGTCACAATTGTGCATTTATAAGAATTACTTGTTATTCGTACTACTGTGTGTGGACATGCACATGCTACACCTAGCTCATACATGGAAGTTAGAAGACAACTTGTGGGAGTCAGTTCTCTGCACAATGCGGGTCCTGAAGACTGAACTGCAGTTGTTGACTTGCTCCTGGGGCCTTCACTCGCTGGGCTGTCTCACTTGCCTGACACCTTTCAAAGCCTAACACCTGTGACTCTTGGCTACTGCCTTCACTTTACTTCTAATCTTGGGAACAGGCAATTCTTTTTAGAATTATTATTTTCCTGTAACATAAATACGTTAAGTGGCACACTTTTCTAATACTAGGTGTTCATAAATGCCTATAACTCCTGTTACAGAAGTACTTCCAGTATTAACACAGTGACCATCAGAATAGCAAGTACCAACTCAATCTTGCAGCTGGTTGTGTATCCTACTCCATATTTCTGTAAAATATTTTACAAAGCATTATCACAAAATAAAACCCAGAATATATGGTCTACTACTGAAACCAGTATGGTAAGTGAACACATTTAAAATACTTAAATTTATATTATTTTAAAGGTAGAAAAAAAGTTAAGCAATATTTCATTCAGAACTAAGCTCAATATATATTCATTTATGTATATAGTATTTACTCTGTGTATACTCTTTACACACAGTATATTGTTTACCCTGTATTTCCCCCAGATCTGCACTTTAATATTGAGTAAATCCTTCAGTCACTTAACACCAGAACTTTTCCAATTGTAGAAAAACAAAAAGTTATAATCTATCGTATAACAAGACTTCTTCAGCCTTATTTCCTAGTTTGAATGGCTTTTCCCTCACTAAAATTGTAATCCTGGACAAATTATTTTAATTGTCTTAAGTTTCATTTCTATATCACAAAAAAGTATGCAGTATTCTTTTGAGGACTTAATGAGATAATCCTTGTAAGCCACTCAACATATGGGAAAGAATCAATTAATTCAACTACTACCTCCCTGTCTTTCAGGGCTATTATACTCACTGAAAAAGAATGATGCAAATTTTTCTTGAAACTATGGGGTATATATTCATTTAATTATAGTTTAAAACCCTAAGATTCACTACTGTTTTCCTCAGAACTCTAAGTACTTAAGGCATTTAATTAACAAAGGTTTGAAGAATTAGGTCAGTATCATGTCTGATTTATTAATTATGTACAAAGGCTAAAACATGAACCAGTGTGTCTATCTCATATTGATCTGAGCACTGAAGCTAATAGTAAACAGAGCCTGCTTGCACAGGATAGGTTAAATGCTGATTTTTTCCAATATGGCTCAGTTTTGAAAAGCCCTTTTTCAAAAATAATCATCAATGTTTTACACCCTTTGGGGGTATAAAAGTTACTTTTTTTTTTCCAATTGGCAAAACCGTGCCATAAAGTGAAAAAATAGTTCCTACCTGACCCTCTCTAGGCTGGCTCCATGCTCCAGTGGGCTCTGTGGTGGTTGGGCAAGTACCAGTAGATTCCACAGGGTGTTGTCACTCTGAGCAGGAGCCAGCAATTCATGACTTCAAGGGACCTGAAATGGAAAGAGAGACCTGGGCTTTTAAATCATCCGTATACTGAACGCCTTTGTTGCAGCTACTTGGGGCATTTGTTTGCTAAATGCACAAACAGCTCATTCTAAATCCTCAATGCTGTCTATCTTAAATGGTCTTGATATGAAGACATTCTGAAGAAGTAAGACACACTATAAGTCAGACAGTATTCTCTCACAAGTATTAAGAACTATATATTTATCTATTCCATCTCTATGCATCTCCATTAACCAGGGTAGGTCACACTACCTAAATATATCTTACAAGTAAAATGGTACTCTCTCACAAGTATTAAAAACTATATGTACACATTGTCTATCCTATCTCTATGTCATCTGTTACATGGAGTAGGCTATACTCCCTAAATAAACTGGTAACTGAGAAAGTCACAGACAACAGCCAAATGAATTGCCCAAGCTTATCTAGTCATAAGGTAAGGAAAATGATTTCAACTAGTTTCAGACCCAGATAATGAGGAGATGAAGAAGGAGGAGGAAGAAGAGGAAGAGGAGGAAAAGGAAGAGGAGGAAGAAAAAGAAGAGGAAGAAGAGGAGGAGGAGGAAGAAGAGGAGGAGGAGGAGGAAGAGGAGGAGGAGCATAAGCAGTTGCTGCTGCTGCTTTTTAGGATTAAAAAAAGAAAGTACCTCTAAACTTGATTGGGTTTGATTCACAAGACCCAACCAGTGGAAGCGATTCCTTGCAAGTTACCCTGTGACCTACATACATATGCTGTAGTACACCTCAGGCCCCCAGAAAAATAAATACAATTGAAACTAATCAAGCTAGCTAGTGGTAGCACATGCTTATCATCTTAGCACTCAGAAGGATAAGGCTTGGACAGCAAACTCAAAGCCAGCCTGAGCTAGGCAGCAAGAACATATCTAAAACAAACAAATCCCAAATAAGAAAACCAAATTGCCCTAATTCTAGCTAGCACTCAGAGAGATGAGAAGAGAGACTACAAGTTTGGGAACATCTGAGGGTGAATAGTGAGATTCTGTCTCAAAATACTGCAAACAACAAAACCACTGATTTATTATAAGTTATGTTGTATCTCCTAAAAAATGAGGTGTAGTATAATCCATAAATGACTTATGGTGTACTTTCTAACTTCTAGAAGAAAAATGTATTAAAAAAAAACTAAATAGAAGGCTGGAGAGAGAGAGCTCAATGGTTAAAAGAACTTGCTGCTCTTGCTGGAGTCTGAGGTTGGGTTCCTATCACCCATGTCTGGTGGCTCACAACCACCTCAAACTCCAGTTGTATGGAGGTTCTGACACCTCAGTCCTGCCAAGGACCTGCACACATGTGAACATACCGGCACACACATACACATAATTAAAAATAATAAAAATAAATCTTGAGAAAAATCCTTCTTTTTGAGTAGGTTGGATTTTATTTCAGAGTTGAGGACCTATGAGTTAGCATGAAGAACAAGCTAAATCACAAGTTTTACTGCTACATTTGAGTGGTCGTTGTTCACCCCTGTGACCCTGACAATCAAACAGCTTTTGCTAGACACTGCTAGATTCCACATCCACTTGCAAAATTTAAATCAGAACTTCCATGTAAAATTGATGAAAGACTTGAAGCTGAGTCATCCTGCCCTTAATTAAAGGGAAAACCATGATTTAAACATCTAGCAACTCTTGTTTTCGTGTGGCACTGGAGGATCAAATCCAGGGCCTTAGGCATGCTAAGTAATTGTTCTACCACTAAGCTATGTCCCAAGCCCTAGTTATTTTCTATGACTTATTTTAAACAATAATTTAAATGTGAAGTTGAGATTATTTGGTGTTTCAGAGTAACGTAAGATATAGTGCTGGGTGTGGTGGCACATATAAACCTAGCACTTGGAGGCAAAGGTAGGCTGATCTCTGAGCTTAAGGCTAGCCTGGTCTACACAGTTCCAGGATAGCCAGGGCTAAACGGAGAAATCATATCTCAAAAAAAAAAA
>NW_021604588.1:10677957-10729861 GCF_004785775.1 Grammomys surdaster
CCCCCCCCCCCCCCCCCCCCCCCCCCCCCCCCCCCGGGGCGGGGGGGAGAGAGAGAAGGAGAAGAAGAGGAAGAGGAAGAGGAAGAGGAGGAAGACAAGAAGAAGGAAGAGGAGGAGGAGGAAGAGGAGAAGAGAAAGGAAAAGAAGTCGTTATTTTATTGGTAAATACTGTCTGGCTCCTTCCCATCCAATCCTACTAAAAGTGACTGTAGATCAGTATTTCTGCAAAGTGACTTGCTCTCAACTTTCATATATAAAAGCTAGATACTGTAAACTCATTCTACACTTAGCCTTTTACAGACTTCTCCTGGGTCCCATGTTTTGAAAAAAGAATAAAACACCTGTCAGACAATGAAATAATTCAGAAACTCTCTATACCTTTTCAATTCTTGATTCTAATCCATGTATCTTTTGAACATCTTATATCTAAGAAACTTAAATAAGTGGAAATACAATGGAAATCCCTTTCGTTGGTAGTATCATAACTTATTTTAATGTTCATTATTATTATTGTATCTGTGCATGTAATACCTGTGTAAGTATGGGCACACATACCATACCACACAGAAGGTCAGAGGATAATTTTCAGGAGTCAGCTCTCTCCTTCCCACAGTGGGATCTAGGAACTAAACTCAGGTTATCAGGCTTCCTTTACCTACTGAGCCCCCTCCTGGCCCCTCAAAATTTGTTGAGAGACACAAAATATATTACCTTTTATATACAAGAAACTAACAAACTAAAATCAAATATACTAATTTTGATACCTTGTCAAAACAGAACAAGCCTTGGTTTTTATGACCTTCCAAAGCTTCCTGTTTACTTCAATTTCAGACTCTAAGCTTGGTCATCCACCATTTTCATAGCAATTTTCTGCTGCTCAATAATGAAAGCATTCTTGATCCATCACAGGCACACACGGAACCACTATAGGTTCTTTTGCTTCAGACAATTTCACAAGGACTTTAGGTCCTGCAGCACAAACGCATTAAGGTTCACTTGGAAACAGATCATAGGCAAGGAAAAGACCTTGGTGCTTTCCCGACCTTCTCAGTATAGAGAAAAACAATCATCACAAGGGTTTAGGACAGCCTAGGATTGTTAGAGGCTGTAATGTAGCAAAGTCTGTGGCCGTATATCAAACGATAGACCACTCACAGTGCCCCTATACACTGCCCCCAAAAAACAAAAAGTAAAGCTAATGTTGGTACTTTCTATCCTGATAGCAGTAACATCTAGTATGAGAAAAATGAATCAATTACTGTTAACACACATACAAAATTGCATCTAATTGTTAAGTACAGGAGCTTTTAGAAAATTTTATTTATCTTTATTTTATGAGTGTATTTCCTATTATTTCATCCTATTATTTCACAAAACCCATATATATTTACTTTTTTTCCCCGAGGCAGGGTATCACCGTGTAGCCCTAGTTTGCCTGGAACTTAACTAGGTAGACCAGGCTAGCCTTGAATATACAAAGGTCCACCTGCCTCTGCCTCCTGAGCACTAAGATTAAAGGTGTGTAACACCGTGCCTAGTACCACTCAAAATTTTTTACTCAAAAAAGAACCTGGGCTAGCCTGGTCTACAGAGTGAGTTCCAGGACAGCCAGGGCTACACAGAGAAACCCTGTCTCGGAAAAACAAACCAAAAAAAAAAAAAAAAAAAACCTGGTTCAATTTTCAAATTTTTGGAACTTTATATGAAAGGTAAACAAACTTCAACTTACTTTTCTAATACAGTGTACATGTTCTTCTTTACATAGTGTTGCTTTCTATCAATATTTACTTTAATACTTGGCTTGCTATTGACAAAGTTTGGTATCATAAAAATACCTATGTCTATAAAGTGCTGGCAAGATGGCCAGTAGGTAAAGGTAACTACCTCTAAGCCTAATACTCTCTCTGAGTTCAATCTTCTGAATCTACACAGTGGAAAGAGAGCTGACTCTCACAGTTTTCATCTGACTTTCCCATGTGTGCTTCTGGCATGCTTGCATGTATGTGTATGTATACAGGCACACACATGAGACCAATAAAATTAAAAAGACATTAAATTTATCAAGGCATTATTTTTCCTTTTTATTGGTTTTTGTGTTTCATTACTTCTTTGTGCTTTAAAAACATTTCTAGCTGTAGTACTATACATAGCATGAATTCACAGCATTAATGTATGTCATTTTGTAATCTGATCAAATTTTCTCATTAATTATTAGTTTTAAGTATAAGAAAAGATTTCCCCACAAGGAAAAGAAATCAGAGAAATTTTGCCTGACTTTCTTTCTATTAATATAGCATGGAATAATAACATATCAAGCTCCTAAATTTATTCCAAATGCATAGGTATATTTCAAATGCTTGAATTTATAATATTTTATCATAACATTACTAACAAATATGTTATGGTTACCATTGCTGGAACAGATATTTATAAAGCAAAGGTTGACTAATTCTACCCATAAATGGTGCATATTAATTCCAAGTAATTAAATCAGAGTTTTCAAGGAAACTAATACCCAAACTCATTACTTCTTAGGATGATAAAGCAAAATATATCAAGTATTATAAAGACATTAATGTGAGAACTAGGCATATGTTTCTTCCATGATGAACATTTTAACAGCTACTATAATATCCACACAAAAGATGTATAGTACTTATTATTCCACTTGGTAAAATATTTTATGCTGTATCTTTCATTATTTTCAAGAAATATTAACTAAGAGAATTAGAGTGCTAAATACCCTAAGTGGCACTGACTGTCACTATATATAGTATCAGAATTTGACAGCATATGAGCAGGAAACAGATCATAAAGCACTTTTGCTGCCCTACATACAGAAGTTGATTATAGTAGTGCTGCATAAAAAATATTGAAAAAATCAAATAACAGAAGGAAATGATTGAGTGAGCATGCTAGTATGGCTAAAGGATTACTAGGTGTATATAAAACACTGATTAACTATATGTACACCCAACCAAAAGAGAAAGCCCAGGGTCTATAAGCATAGGTTCATTTTGGCACACAGGAAATTTCTACAAAAAGATGAAAGCAGGTATGAAATTCAGTGGATTTATTAGAAAGTAGCTCAACAACTTTAAAAATAAACAGCTACCTCTTTCCAAATAGTCTCAGTAAACTAAAGGCTCATGGCATATTTGCCCCTCTGGGAATGCTCCTGTCAGCCCAGCCCTCTGCAGTAGATTTTGAACACCACTCTATTGCCGGGAAGGGGAAGAAAAGCTGCAAGCGCATTAGCTTCCCATTTGGATGGGTGGGAAACACTGGACTACACAGAGCAGGATTAGAAAGCAACTGTAGATGCTGCTTAAGCACACTTGACATCAATAACCTGAAGCTCGAGGGTCCCGTGAAGAGCCCTCATGAGGAGACTGATCGGAAGTGGAAGTGGAAGGCTGATGCTGGGCCTGGGCTAGCTCTTGCTGCCTCTGCTGCTCAGCCTTCTTAAGCCTCAGCTGCTGCAGGCGCTTACGGAGCAAAGCTATCTCAGGCCCCCTTAAAAATTCTGACACAGATAGGAAAAGAGAGAGGAACACGAAAAAAAGGTATAAAGTTGATTATACACTTAAAAAGGGAAAGATTAAGACATGCTTTAAAGAGAAATACTAAAAAAATTATTGATAAAAGTCATTAAATTATGAGTGACTATACATATAGAACCAAATGTTTCTCTTTATCACAACTTAGACACATAATTTCTATAAATTTTAAGTAACCAAATTAATGAAAATAAAATATTGCAAAAGCAAAATATATTTTAACATTATTTTATTGCTCTTTATTTATGGTACTATGGATTGACTATAGGGCCTAAGCACATATTCAATCACTGCACTACACACTTATCCATCAAGATTCTAAATTAAACATTCAATTATTCACCATTGTTCTTCTCTTTGTACAGAAAAATAACACAGAATATCTATGAAATATTAATTTAAATAATCTAAACAAAAATTTAAGTTACTTTACTAATTTCAGTCAAGTAACAATTAAAATTCAAAACAAGTAAATAGTTATGTATTTAAAAACAATTATTAGAATTCATTAGAACTTTTAAAAATGAAGGTTGTATGTCATACCTTAAAAAATGTTTCTTTTTATGTTGGAATTGACATTTACCTTTTCTATTTTAAGCCTAAAAATATTTAAACAATATTTTCTGAATCTTTTCTTTGGAGATGACCCAGGTGAAAAGGAAAATTATACAAAATTCTGCAAAGAGGTAGTTGTATACCTCTTACATTCCAGAACAACAAAACATTGAGCAAAATAATCCTTATCCCTATGGAGTTTACATTCTGAGGGAAAATAGACATCTGTGAATGGATGCTATCTGTATATATGCACATATTTGTACCCAGGGGTAACAGCTACATTAAACTAATCCAGAAGGCCTGCAGGATACATGAAGGGAGGGAGTGCTGTTTTGTGAATAGTTCTTAGAAAAGCCTTCTAAGGTGCTACTTGACCACGGCCTCAAGGAAGTAAGCTGAATAGCTATCACTAAGGAGCAGTTCCAGGAGGAGAAAAGGGCAAGGGAGATGTGAGAGATAAAGGCAGCATCTTTTATCTACTATTTGCTACAGTGAAGAACAATAAAGAAAGAACAATTCACTCTGGAAAGAACTAATACCCATCCAAGTGGAGAAATTAACCAGAGACTGAATGTAAGAGTCAAGGATTCCTAACAAACTTGGACGTTACTTGTGATGAAACTTTAAGGTTCCTGATGACAGATAAGAACTGAGCCCTGGGGAACTTCAGTGTTTAAGAGAAAACAAACAAACAAACAAAAAACCTAAACAAACAAACAAACAAAAACCTAAACAAACAAACAAACAAACAAAAGCCCAGAAGCCAGGACAGGGCGGGCACAATTGAGTGACCAAAGTGCTATAGATAAAGTGAGAAAAGTGTGTCCACAAAGAGTGGAAACAGCCAGTGTGTTGACTGTTCTGATATAGTCCTGAAAAGGACACTGGCTGAGACCTGACAGCTGGCTTCTGCATTGTGTAAGTCAATGACAAGACTGATGAAAGCTGTCATGATGAACTTACTAACAGGAGCCAGACCAGACTGCAGCAGTTCAAGAAGTGGGGCATGAAGTAGAACAGAACGGTAAACACTGCAGAGTATTGAATGCTGGAAGAAGAGGGGAGGTTAGAGGATGGTGAGGAAGAAGGGTCAAAGGGAACTTGGTGTGTCTTAACTGAGGAGAAAGTTCCTGTGGCTTGAGTATGCTTAACTGTGGAGAAAGAAAAGACAATGCATGAAAAGTAGGTGAGTGCAGGACAGGGATTACTGAACAGACCAAGGACATAGAGCAGAAGAATGGAAATGGCACCAAACGGCAGGCAAAGAATGTGGGGAGGGATATTCTCAGTGGTAGACTTGGGAATGGAAGGACACACAATTCCTCTCAGTGACACTTGCAGCAAACTGCATTTTAGCCTCTCGTGCAGATGGTTTTATTTGGGGAATTAAGCATGCTAGTGTCATTAACCTCTTATTACCATGGCCTCTGATTATAAAGAATTGTCTTTAACAATTTAATTGGTTAAATGATTAGGTATAAAGTAAGGGCCTAGAGGGAACAAATAGATCTCCCCAGGAAAGGTAAATAGAATACACAGTTATAGATAAAAGAGATTGAAGTGGGAAATCAAGCAGGAATGGAGAGAGAAGAGGGGGTAAGGGAGGGAATATGGGGAGAGACAGCTAAAATTAAGGGCTATTTGAGTGATAGTGTGGAAAAATGATGTAGTAGAAGCTTCCTAAAACATATACATGTATGAAGATGATCTAAATAAAACTACCAAGTAACAGAGGAGACAGAGCCTCATCTCGAGATCTTGCCAACAAATGGAGTTTCCAGTACTGGGATTAGGTTACAATACATCTAGTTGAGTTGTTAGTGAAACAACCCAGGCTGCTGCAAAGACTATAGGTTGTTCTCCACAAACTGATGGCAAGGCGCTATTGCTGCAGATACCTACACAACTCACTGAACACAGAGAAAGAAGTCAAGCTGGCACCTATTTAGAGCCTTCACCCCCACTGGATAAGTGTTCTTGCTACTAGAAGGCACGCTGAATGGTACTGAAGGAGAAACAACACCAACCCAGCTAAAAATTCTTCAATCTACAATGGTGTAAGGTATGCTAATGTAATGGTGGCACAAAGTTGGCAGGAGTAATCAACCAATATCACATTTGAATTAAGGCCTACTCCCCAAAACGGAATCCATAGCCATGTTGCTTGGCTGGCCAAGAATCTGAGACTAGAGAGCCCGAGGACCTAGGGGTAAAACCAAATACTATGGTTCTACTAAAGGAATGTAGTAATAAATGGCTCCTAATGGCATTCTGCTACACTCATAGATCAGTGCCTTACTAAGCCATCAACAGAGCAGCTTCATCCTGTAGATGGGAACAGACATAAAAACCTACGGCCAGACAATATACCGAGAGTGAAGAGACCTCAGAACACTCAGCCCTAAATGGGATGTCTCCCTCAAGTCCTTCCTCTGAGGGCTCAGGAAAATATCTATGGAAGAGGCGGTAGAAAGAGTGTAAGATCCAGGGAGGGTGGAGAACACCAAAGAAACAACGCCTCCTAAACAAAACAAGAATAACCAATAAGAACTCCAGAGACCAAGGCGGCATGCACAGTGGAGCCTGCACAGGTCTACATCGAATGGAGATCTAGAGCTAAAATGAAAAGCACACACATGCCTCGTCCCTAACCCAGAAGCTATCTCAATTGATAACCACTTGCAAATGAAAGTTTTCTCCAAGAGTCTCACTGGGGAAACAATCTACTCTTAAGCGTAGCTTGCACTCTCAGCAGTAGGTGGCCAATAATAAAATGAAGTCAAGGGCATCCTTGGAGATTCTCTCATAATGTCGGTGTCAGGGCTTTCTCCTTTTTTAATTTTACCTTTTTTGTTTGTTTTTATTTTTTACCCTACAAGTCCTTTGTATATATATAATAGCTTCCAATTTTGCATTTTTATGCAATTCCACAGGGTGTAAACAAGTGGGTCCTTGTATCTATATCTGTTTCTTATGCCTTTTCTTGGGTTCTTATCCTTTGGTTTGTTGGTTTTGCACTATTCCAATGTACTTGTTTTTGTTTTATCTTATTGTATTTTATTTTGTTATTATCCCATAGATACCTGTTTGTTTTCTAACAGAAAGGGGGTGCATCTGGATGAGAGGGCAGGTGGGGAAGAACTAGGAATAGACTGAGTAGACAAAATCAGAATATATTGTATGGAAAACAAACAAAACCCCTATTTTCAATAAAAGAAAAAAAAAGAGATAGTGAACAATTAGGTATCATTGATAGCCTTCTAATGATAGTTCTTCCTAGAAAATCTACCAGTACCAAGGAGGATACTATGCATGGACAAAGACTTTATACAGTGGCTTTTAAAAAGTGTTCTACATTCCATATTTTAGTCAGTATAATGAAAATGTTTTTAGCATCATGAAATATGATTACATATTAATTTACAAAGGGAAAAAAGTCATCCCAAGGCTAAGCAACTACTGAATTAAAAATTCTCAATAGAAATATCAGTTAAACAAAAAGGTAAAATCTACTTACCAGCTTCAAATACTACAGCAGAGATATACAGACTCACATATCCTCTTAAAAACATGTAATTATATGTAACTTATAAATGTGTATAAATGTTTAGTGATTAGTTTTTAACATAAATCCAAATTGAAGGGTAATATAATAAATATTTTGGTTTAAATGTTTACAACCAAACACTCAACAAACCACTAAGAACTACTAACTCACGTACAAAACTGCTAGCCCTATTCTCATTTTCTTCTCAAAGGTTCCTGGCCATTCTCCCTAATAGGCTTAATGTCATTAAGATAGGAGAAAAATTAAAACCCATAGAGTTGAGTCAAGAAAGGGCCACTCGGTTATTGCTTCACTCTACATCTTTAGAAGACACAGGGCCTTCTGAACAATGAATTATGTTCCTATCTACTTCAATGGAACTGTATCTGTTTGCTCTCAATTTTTTTTTTCCAATTCTGTTTCCTATCTCGGGTCTGGCATGATCCTATTTTAAGGAGCTACCATGTAGCTATTATTCAGGCTTTGAAAATTTTGCTTTACTATACTATATGGCTCTGTATTTAATTCACTAGTAATGTTTCTACAGAGCTAAATTTAGTGTAGTGATTATACATAGTCTGAAATTGTGAATTTAAGCAGCTATGTGTAAGAATCCACAAGCAGGCCTCACTAGCTACATGTCTTCTGGTAATGGCATTCCTGCAGTCTGAGCAATCTATTTAATTAGAAACTTAAAGTTCTTGGAAGTGACTCCAGTCTCAGCAAGTCTCTGCTCCAAACTAAATTTTGTATACACTGAAGTCACCATTTAATCCAAAGTTACCATAGTCTCTAATCATAGTTTTAAATGGGTTCCAAGTAAATTCAAAGGAAGAAAATAAACTATCAATATTCTCTCATCCTAAGCTTTCTAACATAGAAAATATTTACAAATAATACAGCAAATGAAACTCTACTCACGTCTAGTCCAGGAAACACAGCAAGAATATCTTGGTAAAGAGATGTTTCAGCATCACTGAGAGGCTATAATGTTCTGTACTTACATTGAAATGGTTTAAAAGGTAAACTCATAAGCATATTTTACTTAGTTTGGCACAAAGTCACATTGTTCTTATTTTTAAAAAATGTAATTTTATAAATGTATTTAAAAAAAAAGTCTGAATGAGCCATAGAAGAATGTGTATAGAATCACAATGTCTGAGCTATAAACACAGGAAATGATCTCAAGTAGTCTGATGTAGCTACTAAAATAGAATTCAACAATGTAAGAGATGAAGAAGCAACAACATGAGGAAAAGTCCACCAGTGATGCAAATTCCACTTGACTTTTAGATATTCTGCTCTGACACCCACAGCCCATTTCGGTGTGCTCTAGCGACGCTGCTGCACCACAGGTCTTGCAGCTCTCCTCCACTCATGCCTCTACTTGATTTTTCTCCTGCCAGGATTCTAGCTGTCCTGGTTTGTTCATTTATACTTACAACAACAAGATTTTAGAAACATATTTTTGTAAGCTATCTTAAAATATCTTTATAACAAGGCAAAAAAATATCTATATAATTGTACAGCAAAACGTGTACTCCAAATGATAGACTGAAAAGCTAACCACAGCACATCTCCTACATGCTGTCAACTGTAGAGCTTGTTGGGTAGTGGTGCATGGCTATCATTTCAGCACTTGGGAGCAAAGGCAGGAGAATCCAGAGTTCAAAGCTAGCCCAGGTATGAGATGCTATCTCAAGATACTCCCCCCCCAAAGAGAGTAGCTTACCAAACATATGGTAATGGCCATATGTTAATGGCCAGGTATAGTGTGCTGCGCAGGTGATCCCAGAGCTCCAGATGCTCAGATAGGAGGATTCAATTCAAAGCTTAAGAATCTCCTTCCAAACAAAACAGATGATGAAATGGGGCTAAAATTCTAAAGACTAAAATATAAATATATACCACCTTAAAAACAACTTGATGTTTCTTAATATGCATGCTACAGCTTTAGAGACTATTGGTGGAGGGAAAAAAAAGACATACTTATTACAGACTCAAGAGGCAATGAGCCGGGCAGTGGTGGCACACACCTTTAATCCCAGCAGTTCGAGGCCAGCCTGGTCTACAGAGTGAGTTCCAGGACAGCCAGGGCTACACAGAGAAACCCTGTCTCAAAAAACAAAACAAAAACAAACAAACAAACAAAAAGAATGCCCTATCTTAGTGAGAGCATAGGCTAGTAAAAATAAGTAACAAATAAATTAATAAAAATGAAAAAAAAAACATAAAGCTTAATAGGTACTTTTGTGAAATAAACAAGTTTTTTTTTTTTTAAATGTAACTTTTTAGGGAAAATGGAAAAAAAAGAGGGCTCCAAAATAGTTATGGGACCACCCTCAGGAAATACTTCAGCTAAAGAACATCTTCCTATCTTCCTAATAAAAAGACAGCAAGAACATAAGATTTAAAAGCAAAGAAAGCTTTTACACAGTAAAGGAACTAAGAGAAAGTCAGCACACCTAGAACATGATGACAATCTGGGGATAAAAGGACAGAGTGAAAAAACCTAGAACTGCAATCTCCAGGCCGTGCAGGTACTCAGGTCTATAGTAAGGACAAGGAAGTGTTTTCTTTTGTGGCTCCATTTCTAAATATAATTATTTTTTAAAGAGTGGTATAAACAGCCAAGTTGTAGAAGTTTGTTAAAGACTTTAAATGCTTGTTCTGGCCTCTTTATGAAGACTGAAGTATAAAGGAACACGAGCAGATGCAAAGATAACAACTGAGAAGTAAGGAATGGCTCTGATGGGAAGAGGAGGAGTACAGTTCAGATACAGTGGCAATAAGACCTGCTGATGATGAGTAGGATACAAAGAAATCGAAGAATTCAAAATTACTCATGAGCTATTAAAAAAAGCGAATTAAAATTAAAGCATAAAAGGACTGGTAAGGACTGGTGAGATGGCTCAGCATGTAAGAGCATTTTCCACTAAGATTAACAGTCTCTGAGATGTTTGTAGTGGAAGGAGAGAATAGACTCCTGAGAGTTGTCTTCTGACCTGCACACACACAAACGCATGCGCATGCACACATGTGCATGTGTATGCACACACATAGTACAAACGTAATTAATTTTTTGGAAAAGTTTAAAAGAAAAGGACTCAGGTGGACCATTGAGGGGATGGGAAGGACAGAAGGCTGCAATACTTTTATTCTGGACATATTATTAAATTTAAAATCACTGAAAACAACCAAAATAGAGTCCCAAGTAATAATTAGACAAAATAATCTGAAACTTAGGGCTGTAAGACAAGACTTAAAACACACCATTGGAAGTCATACATTAGAGGCAAATCACAGATGGATAAAGTTTATGTAGCAAAGACAAGAGAGTCATCCTGAGAGGTTCAACCACAATACTCAATCAAAGCAGACAGAAAAAGAAAACCTAGCGATGGTTCTCAGAAGCTGGGCCATGCTGGATAATAAGTAAGTGTGGCGTAAATGCCAAGGAGGAAAAGAAGGGAAAGACTGTTACATGCAACTGAATCAAAGTTCTACGAAGGCACTGACAGAAACATTCTCATGACTAGCACGATGCAGCTCACTGGTGACTGCCAAAATTTCTACAGGAAAAGGAGGCCAAAAGCAACTTTAAGCTGGTCCATGAATACATGAGGAAGGCATGAAAACGGGGTGGCAGAGAAATGAAGTGAAGAAGCAGAGCTGCCTTATTTGGAGGAATGTAGGATGGTCGAGAAAGGCTTCGAGAAAACAGATAACAATGTTTGTGGCTTTCTCGAGAAAGGTCGAGAAAACAGATAACAATGTTTGTGGCTAGAAGGAAAAATTCAGCAGAAAAGGTGACACAGGAAAAAAAGTAAATCTGGGAAGGCATGGGAAGAGGAGTCTAGTCCCTGGAAAGCTGGAAAGGTATGCTTCAGCTGTCCCAGCCAAGTGTGAGAGGACAGGTTACATTCCTTCCAGGCAACCTACATGTGGGCATTAGGAGGCTGAAATGGTTAAGAAAATAAGTTCTTTCATTCTTCACTGTGATGAAACTTACAGCTTATGGAGGGGAGAAGGGCAAAGGGGAGAAGGTCAGAGTACTTTAAAAGCTATAAAGGGGTAAAATAAACATGCAAAGGCACTGAGAGAAAGACTGCTCTAACAGTGCTCACTGAAATTCATGGAGTGACATTCATCATCACCACCAGAAGATTCAGGTGTAGACTACGGATCCTGAAGCATTGCAGCAAGTTTTCACTTTCACTGTCTGCTGTCAACTACTTCAAATGACAAACAAAAGATGTAAACGCATACATAAAGAGGCATCCAGAGCAAGATGAGTAAAGAGAACAGTCATTTCCACATGCCTAGTTTTACACAAGGTGTAACAGACATCACAGCTCTAGGTGACACTCCCACCTACCACACTCTTACAACGGACAATTCCCAGTGTCTATTAAGCCATCAGGATTCGGATAGGCTTTGGTAAGTGAAAAGGCTCAGAAAAAGAAAACAACAACATTATGTACTTCCAGATGAAATGTTAGACTGTAGGATATGAAAGGGCTATTGCAGAGAAACAACTATAAGTGTGATCTATACCTCACACCAAATCATTCTCCTCAGAAGTGGGGCAATTTTAGACACAGGAAAGTATTTTATCATAGCTTATAAAAGTTAAATAAAATTCTCAATCTACTAATTAAAAAAGATTTTCTTTCTTTAAAATGTTTATGGACAAAGGCATCAAATAATATTCAAACAATGATCATTAGGCCATCACAAAAGTAGTCTCCAGTACTTAGTATATCAGACACTAAAAGGAGTTCAGCAGCTTAAACTGTGGTATAAAAATAGCTAAGAAAAACATTTCTTAAAGGCTCCAAAAAATATTTAACTCACAAATGTATCTAAGAAACAACTGGGACTAGATAAGACTCAGTAGAACTTAAAACTAGGCGACAGAGTCTTTTTAGCTAATTTTTCCCAATCCCGTATAATTGGTTACAGTCTTTCAGAATATTTGCAATGACACTAGCACTTTAAAAATCCTTATCTAGAGGCTTCAGCAATGGCTCAGAAGTCAGGAGCACTCACTCTTTACAGAGGATCTGGATTCAGTTCCTAGCACCTGCATGGGGGCTCGAAACTGGCATAACTCCAGGTATAAGGAGGCTGACACCCTCCTTCTGGACTCCTTGGGCACAACAGTGCAAATGCATACGTGCAAGCAAAACAGACACTTAAAATAAAAATAAGCATTTTAAAGTTTTTCTTATCTTTACTAATTTCACTTGTTTTGGTCTACTTCCAACTAACTCCTTTGACCCTGTTTCTCAAACCATTCAGAGTATTTTATTTTCCCTCAAGCTGAAATACCATGTGAAATGTGAAAAAGCTGGCTTGCTAATTCGGCTTTAGCTTACTGTTTTGATAAACTGTACATAGTGTTAACAGTTATGCAGCTAACCCTGACTTCTATTCCCATAGAAAGTGAGTATTAATTATTAAAAATGAAAGATAATGATAAAACAGTACTTAATTTCAATACCCCATTATCTGGGATCTGGCATCAGCGATAACCTGGAGAGGAAGCTGTTAGGACACTGCCAGAGGTCTTACTTTCGGGACCAGCATTATTACTAACTACATCCCTTACTAATATTTTTGTTCTGTATTAAGTAAAATGCCTCCTTAAAAGAACTTAAAAATAATAAACAAATAACTATTTTTACTATATTTATAAGTATACAGTTAGAATTTCAAGTAGACTATATATTTACTGAAATTATTGTAAATAGTATATTCTACAGTTGGGGTGGGAAAAACATGAGAAGTTACTGTACTGAAAGAAAAATGTGATAACAGAATTTATGAATTGATGATATTTTTTACTAACACCAAGGACCATAAAGACAAAGAATTTGTAAGATAATTATTTTTCATATATATAGAAGGAAAATAATTCTTGGTCAGGCGGTGGTGGCGCACGCCTTTAATCCCAGCACTTGGGAGGCAGAGGCAGGTGGATTTCTGAGTTTGAGGCCAGCCTGGTCTACAGAGTGAGTTCCAGAACAGCCAGGGCTACACAGAGAAACCCTGTCTTGAAAAAAACAAAACAAAACAAAACAAAACAAAAAACAGGAAAATAATTCTCCTGGCAAAGCATACTATGTTTTTGAAAAAGGACCACTTGCAGATTCACTACTGTGAATATATTCAAAGTATTTAATAATCTGAAGAAAAATTGAAAATATAAATGCAGTGAAAATAATAACAATGAAATATATTTTCCTGTAATTTTAATATAGACATAGAATCTAGCAAATTTAGAACAGTATTTTGGTTAATAATGGTTTATAAAATAATCTTTCAGTGTATTAAACTATGTCAAAATACTACCTACTATTACCTTAAATAAAATTACCTCATGTAAATTAAAGATTCATTATCTGTAAAAATTCATGCAAATTAGACACACTTGAATTTTATGTTTAAGTTATGCTTGTATATAAAAAATAATTTTGACTATTTATTCCAGCAAGAAGTTACTGTAATTTAGAATCTTACAAAACAGACTACAAGGTGTTCCTTGTCAGAGATCACCATATAAACAACCTACTTGAAGAATAACATCCTTACCAGATTGATGATGTGTATGGTGTCCAGATGCCTCAACAGACTGCCTTGGCTCACTGTCTGGAGAAGACAGCAAAGAGGTGGAATGAGGGCTTTCTATGGCGGCTGCGGCCGCCTGAGCCTGAACTGAGACTGTAGAGGATGTAGAAGGCTGAAGAAGTGCAGCTGGCATATCCACGTCCATTGCAGTTTCCCCCACTTCCAAATTAGGACTTGATGGAACCGTAGGAAGAGTTGAAACATCTGGCTGATTTGTTCCACCTTCAAAGAAGCACATGTTAAGCAAACCCAAGTTTCTAAAAGATCTATTCATTGTTAAATTAGATGTATGGGTGTTTTGGTGACATGACCATACATGCCTGCAGAGGGCAGAAGAGGATGCAGGATCTCCAGAACTGGAGTTACTGACAGCTGGGAACAGCCATGTGGATTCTGGGAACTGAGCTCACCTTCAAGAGCAGTGAGTGCTCTTAGCCATCTCTTAATTACTCTTGAACCATCTCTCTAGCCTCAAACTCAAATTTCAAATGCAAAAACTAAACACAAAACAAACCTCTACAGAAATATTCTGAAAACACACACCAATATAATTTCAGAATTCTAGTTAGCCTTACATCAACTTGACACAGGCAAGAGTCGTCTGATTAAAAAAAGAAGGAACTTCAATTGAGAACTTCAATTGAGCCAGCTCCATAAGAGCTGGCTGTAAGGCTTTTCTTTGTTAGGGATTGATGGAGAGGGTCCAGCCCATTGTGGGTGGTGTCATCCCTGGGCCAGTGGTCCTGGGTTCTATAAGAAAGCAGGCTGAGAAAGCTAAGAAGGGCAAGCTAGTAAGCAGCACTCCAGTGTAGCCTTTGCATCAGCTTCTGACTCTAGCTTCCTGCTCTGTTTGTGTTCTTGTCCTGCCTTCTTTCAAGGATGAACGGTGATACTGAAGTAGTAAGCCAAATAAACCCTTTCCTCCCCAGACTGCTTTCTGGTTATCACAGCAACAGAAGCCCTAACTAACACACTCAGCATATCAATTATAGCCACTGGTGGTTTGGTCCACTTAATCAAACAGTCTAATCAACAGGGATAAGAATCAATGACACATTCTTGTTAAAATAATCAATCTTGGGTCAGAATGACGGTTAAGAGGTAAGGAAACTTGCTGACAAGATGGACTGAGTTTGAAAACTGACTTCTCCAAGTTTTTTTCTTACCTCCACATGCACACTCACACATATACACACATCAAATAAATTTAAATTTTTTTAAATAATTACTTTTTCTAATTATATACATACACTTATCTTTACAGTTTTGCAAACTTCAAATTTTCAAAGTGTATTGGAAAGGGACTTAAAATTAGCAATCTTTTGTTTCATGTGTTTTGAAATAAGTTAAATAGCTGGGTCTAGTGGATCAGAAGAGAGTTATGACTACATTGGCTACAAAATACAATTCAGTTATCAGTTAGATAATATTAACAAAAACTACCTACCAGCTGGGTATAGTGATGTATTACTTTAATCCCAGGACTCAGGAGGCAAAGGCAGAAGATCTCTGAGTTCAAGGCCAGCCTGGCCTATAGTGCATGTTCTAGGACAGCCAAGACACAGAGAAACCCTGTCTCAAAATGCAAATAAAATAAAATAAAATAAAATAAAATAAAATAAAATAAAATAAAATAAAATAAAATAAAATAAAATAACACCCACACAGACAACCACACAAACAAAATCCAAAAACAAAATGCTATCTCCCATAAGCAGTTTTGCTAGCTCTCTAGTGATTTAACCAGTAAGACAAATTACCTCTGGGCCGAGGTCTTCCTCTTCCTCTGTTGCTTTGTGCAACTTCACTTGCTTCTTCAAACCACCTTGATAACATATCAGACATTCTCTGCATCAATGACACGTTGGGACTTTGCTCTCCTATTACAACATAAATTTTATCAGTAAGTTTAGCAAAAAGACAGGATCTTTAAATAATACAAAAACCTAGATCTGAAGGGCTTTAAAATTCTAGAAATTAAAAATTAAATTGTCTAAGTAATTTTACATGAACAGATAAAGTCATCGGAGTGCCCATCACATTTTATAAGAATTATGAGTGACTACCCATGTATGTGTACAGTTAAGATCTTCAAGAGCATGATTGCTCCACTCCAGCTACGCCTGTTCTTAGCTAGCGTTCTATCTCCCACCCTGCTCCATCACTTGTCTATCTACAATTATTAAATGTACTCTAGGAAGGGCTTATGAACTCCAAGTGGAATAAATAGTGCTTCCTCACTACATTATCAAGCACAGACATAACCTTGGGTCTTTACCTCAATTCCCCAAAAACAGATCTTATTAGTTACTGTGAAGTCCCAGGTATTTAATGAGATTAAGTCCATTCATGGCCACAGATATTTGCAACTGGCTGACAGAAAATGTATTTTGTCTTTTCAATGTTACACCTTTTCTTTGTTCAAATAAATGTATTTGTTTGCTTTTCCTCTTTAAAGGTATTTTATTTTGTTACACCTTGGGAAATATTAAGAATATTTTATGTTCTTACAGTGCTGGGAATACCAAGGGCATTTTAAAATGGAAATATGAAAACTCAACACTCATGTGGCTGAAGCAGGAAGACTTGGGAGTTATGATTGGTGTCACAAGAAATTGTGTCACGGAGGCAAGTGTGACTACATGGAAAGTAAGTATGAGAGCCATCGGGGATACAGAACAAGACACAGGTTCAAAACAAACAAAGATTAGATTAAAAAAATGTAATAATTATAAAATTATATAGTTCTTTCACTTGGTTTGTTTTTGAAAGACAGAGTCTCTTCCTTCTATAGTCCAGGTGGGTCTGGAATTTACTATGTAGTTCTTGAATTTATAATAATCCATCTGCCTCAACCTTCAAAGGCCTGGGATTACAGGCATGGAAGCCACCTTTACATATATAACTTTATATTTAAGAATATTATAAAACAGAACCAAGGATAATATACTTAGGAATACTGTTTTGATTATAAAAGGGTTAGTAATAATTAGAACATAATTTTTTCTATAGATTTGTTAAATAAAATATATTCAGTTAAATTGTTTTAAAGTTTTATATATATATGTGTGTGTGTGTGTGTGTAGACATGCTTGTGTGTATGTATATATGTTTATAAAAGTTAAAAATACATATCCAGTGACTCAGCCATTCCACTTCTAGAAATTTATCCTATGATGTACTTGCACATATTTACCAAAATAGTCTTAAGATTTCATTGTAGCATCATTTACAGTTGAAAATAATGGAAATAAGGGGTAAAGAGATGATGACTCAGAGGATAAGAGCACTTCTTGCTCTTCAAAAGGACACAGGTTCAGATCCCAGCATCCACAAGGTGGCTCACAACCATACCAGTGGATCTGATGTCTCCCTTCTGACCTCTACCACAGCACAAGGCACAGCACAGTATACAGGCAAAAACACTTATACAGACAAGATATACCACATGTCACAAAAAGCTGGCCAAAGTATAGTTACCATCTCGTTCTCGTTCACTCTCCGGCCGTGCCCTGGGACCAGTATCTGACCAATCACCACGAAGTCTCAAGCGCTTAACTGGAGGCTGTCGTAACTGAAAGGTAATTAATCATAAGCAGATGCTATGTGAGTCTCAAGAATGGGTTTGCTCTCAGCTTTTATTCTGGTGATGGGGACTGAATCCAGGTTCTTGTGCATCCAAGGTAAATACTGTACCACTAAATTCATCTCTAGTCCTCAGTTTTTACAACATACTTTAATGGAGCATTTGCATCCCCAAATTGTCTTTAAGTATGGAAATGAGATACTAGATCAATACATGAAACATTGCTTAATGCTTTATCAATCTTCCATAGTGCCTGTGATGACAAACACCCACTGGTGTTACAGTCCATACTTAATACTGTCAACCTGAAGAGCACAAATACAACTCTGAAATTGTGTGCATGTAAGCTGGGTTTACTAGTGCCAGTCTGCAGTCCCAGGTGAGGCAGGAAGATCATAAATTCAAGACCTATTTAAACTATGAATAACAACAGTCTAAGCAACTTACTGACACCTTGTCTCAAAATTAAATAGAAAAAGAGGAAGAGGAAGTGGAGGGGGTTGGGGGTTGTCCAGATGAGATACAGTTCTGTGGTAGAGCACTGGGTTCAGTTTAATCCCCAGGAAGGGAGAAAGGGGTGTGAACAGGGAGAGAGAAGAGAAGGAAGAAGAAATGAACCACATACAATGACTTCTATCACTGCCCAGCCGACACAGGACAGTCAATCACCTTGACCTACCACACCAGAATGGTAACAGACCTAACTATGACACGATACTTTTTACCTTTCTGGAACACTTACTTCTCTAGGTTTCCCCAGTATCTACCCACCCGTTCATCACTTGCTTCAAACTTTCTCCATAGTCTGCCATTGTTCTTAGCAAGTAACTTTTTCTCCTACTTAAAAAAGACAGAACTACCATATGATCCAACTATACAATTCCTAGGTGTGTGTGTGTGTGTGTGTGTGTGTGTATGCGAGTGGGTGAGGTCTTCATGGCCTTCCACAGAGATGGCTTGCACACCCATGGTTGCTGCTGCTCTACTCAAATGAACAGATAATGCACATGTGGTACAGAGACACGATGAAATACAGTTCATCTGTAAAGAAAAATGAAATCATGGCATCTGAAAGGAAAAGGTAGGCCAGGAAAGTATAAGATCAAGCAAGGAACACAAACTAAGAAAAACCTGCAGTTATGCCTCATACGTGAACCTAGCCTACAATACAGATGTGTGTATATTTGTAAATTTGTACACACACATGGAGATGTTGCTAAAGTTCAAAAATTTAGAAAGGAGACCAAGACAGGGTTATATTAAGTAACAAAGGTCGAGTGTAAGCAAAAGGATGGATTAGCAACGTGATGCAAGCAGATATGAACCTAATTACTTTCTAATTATTGTAATAACATGAATTCAACTTCCCATGTATTGGATAAGAACCATTTTTATATCCCTAAATCATCCAACATGTGTCATCATTTGGCAGTGACTGTGAAAACAGTTTTCTTTTTAATCCTGTTCACCATTAAACAATAACAAATAGACATGACTAGTCTTACTGACCCACTGGAAAGAGTGATTTTCCCCCAAATTTGTTCTACAATGTAGAAAGTATGGCTTTAAAAAAACATGAAATAAAGGCCTGTAGAAATGACAGGAATTTTCTCGCCCGAATTCTATGAATTTACTTCTCCTTGCAACTTCCTAAGTCCTATTCATTCTGAGTCTGTCAGTCATGCTCTTTAAGCCCAAGTGCTCCCTCTATGTTTTCTACTGCCTTTCTTTAACCTTCAAACACCTTGAGTCAATAATCACTCTTCTGTTCTTACATTGATTTCTTCTCACAACATGCTAAAAGTTCTTATACTGATGCAAAGAAAACCTGTTTCCTGAGCGCTCACATATTTCTTTCACTTCATTCTGAGGCATGAAGAGATTTCCATTTACTCAATCATTGCTCTCAATCCAAGCTACTCAGTGTTTCTATTGCAACTGGTTTGTCTATGTTTACACTGTCAAGGTCACCACGTGTTCTAGTTTGCTTTCTACTGATGTGATAAACATGGCCAAAAAGCAACTTGGAGAGGAAAGGGTTTATTTCACCTTACAGCTCATAGTCTATCATGAAGGGAAGTCAGGATCTTAAAGAGAGTGAATGGAGGAATGTGGCTTTCTGCTTTGGTCTCCATGGTCCAGCCTGCTTTCTTATACAACCCAGGAGTACCTGCCCAAGAGTGGCAGTGCCCACAATGGGTTGGGTCTTCCTGCATAAGTCATTAATCAAGAAAATGCCTCCAGACATGCCCACAAGACAAATGAATGGAGGCAATTCTGTAACAGCTTCTCTCTTCCCATGGATATCTAGGTTTGTGTCAAGTTGACAAAAACTAATTTGTACAACAATGAATAAACACTTGCTAAATTCATGGATCATGGTAAATGGTCATTAGTGGAGGCCAGTGAGACAGACAGGCTATAGGTAAATAAATATTCTTGCTGCCAAATCTAATGACATGCATTCTAGGAATCAACATGACAGAAAGAATCAACTCTTAAAAGTTGTCCTCTGATCTCTACACGTGTGCCATGGAATGTATACAGATGCATACATACACACATACATAGATACATACATACATACACACACAGACATACACTCATACACACACACACACAAACAAACATGTTACAAGTTAGAGGTAAATATTAAGCTCAATAATTAACTTCCAAGTCAAGTGGCACCTTTCAGGGATTAGCATCAACGGTTACCATCATCTGCTTCAAGAATCCTTTAATCATCTCCAAAAGAAATCCCATTCCCATCAGCAGACATTCTTCACCTGTCCCTTCTCAAAGGGACAGAAACCATTAATCTACTTGCTCTCTCTAAAGATGTGTATATTCTGAATATTATTTCATATCAATGGAATAACACAATACTTAGCATGCTTTCACTGATTAATATGGTAGAGTATCAACAGTGACAACTGCTGCATTACTTTGTGGATATATACAATACTTTTTTATATACTTTTAGAAGTTGATTGTGACTAGAGATATATCTTAGTGTTTGCTGTATAAGCATGAGGACCTGAGTTCAAATCCTTAAAATTGATGTAAAAAGTTGGGTCTAGTAAGGCACACCTGTAACCCCAGCACTGGGGGAAGGGAGTCAAAGACAGGAGGCTCGATGCTGGAGCTTGCTGGCTTAAATGAATGAGCTGTGTCTTTATATCTTCATTTTCTCAAGTTTAATACAGAACTAAGTGTACAGTATGTACCTAACAAATAATTTCTGGATTAAGAATAGCTGATCTCAATTATTAGTCAAAATTTTATCATAAACTACCAAATAAAAAATTATGGAAATTAAGAAGATAGCTCCTGGGCTGGAGAGATGGCTCAGTGGCTAAGAGCACTGACTGCTCTTCAAGAGGTCCTGAGTTCAATTCCCAGCAACCACATGGTGGCTCACAACCATCTGTAATGGGATGTGATGCCCTCCTCTGCTGTGTCTGAAGACAGCAATGGTATATTTGTATACATAAATAAATAAACAAACAATTTTAATTAAAAAAAAGAAGATAGCTCCTTAATTTCATACACATACATAACTCTTATTTGGTCAAATATAAGTATGATTTATTTTTATAATTCAGTTTTTAAAATTATTGTTTTTAATTTGGTTAATTCAACAAATCATACTAAGAAAAACATCTCCAGGAAAATGCTTCAGCACTTCTCTGATGACATAATCATCTTTGGCTAAGGAGTCTATGATAAGTTGGCTGGCCCACTTAAACCGTCTGTGCACTTCCAAATTTTCATTATCTCTCAGTCACAGAGTTTGACTGCAACCTTACTTACCTACATGTCTCAAAAGGAAGTTATATAGCAGCAACAAAATGACACAGCACAATTCCTTTTCAGCCAGTCCAAAAAGCTCATAAATAGCTTATAATTTCCCTACTTTACATAAATGTACTGTCACATTAAATATCCTAAAACTCATCTACAAAATGATATTTTTTTTCTAATTTTATAATAACTGTCAAGTTCAAATCCTGGAGGTTAAACAAAAGCCAGCATTCATCAGCAACTTGTGAAACCTGTTCCTCTCTACCAAAGGAACCATTTCCTTATCACTGGCTGAGGGGGCACATGGCTATCAGTGGTGCCTATTAGCATACCAGAGCCTCCAGGCTCCCTTAGTATCACAAGTACTTGTTATACATTTCAAAAGCCCATGCTGGTATTGGCTTTTCTCACTCACCCCTTACTCTAAATTTCTCTAGCTCATGGGCTTCCCTCCCCTCCAGCTTCTCACATCTCCTTATAACCCAGCTACATTGACTAAACTCCCTCCCTTTTGTCTTCCTCTTAGTCTTCACCTCTCACTTTCCCTACTCTCTCTCTCCTTTCACAGCCAGATACAATCTGCTGGCCACACTGAGTCTACCTCTTTATCAATCTGCTCAGGATTTTTTCCAGATGCCTCTGGCTGAACTCTCCTCCCTCATATCTATAATAAAAACCTTCTCCTCAACGTTATCTAAGAGTGGTAGTTTATACACCACTATCAGTTTATACACAACTGAATTTAGTTTACATCTCATGAGAATTACACATTTGCTACTGTACTTCCATTAAATGTGCAAAATGTTGAGAATATAGCTCAGTGTTTGCCTATCATGTGAGGCCCCGGGTTGAATCCCCAGAACCACAAATCAAACATAAGCCCATTAGCAGACATTTAGCTAATACCAAACCAGTATTAATTAATAATTAATCTGCTAGGCAGTGGTGGCACATGCCTTTAATCCAAGTACTTAGGAGGCAGAGGCAGGCAGATCTCTGAGTTTGAGGCCAGCAGAGGATAAGACATGCTTGTCTGGCCTCTGGCATACAATAAGCATGCACGTGATGTACAGATAGACAGACATACAAGCAAAACAACTATACATATACAATAATTTTTTTAATTAAAACTATATCTATAAACATTTTTAAAGGTCAGCATAGCTGGCATGTTAGGAAAATGGTAACAAGCTAAACCAAACATGCTCCCATGGCTGTATACTGTGTCAAACGCACTATTTCTACCTTCCTGCTTTATATGTTGGTCACAGTAATTCAGTTCTTTTATATAAATACCTTATTAAACTTTCCCCTACTTTCTCATATATATTTTATAGAATGTACCTATGGCTATTGTCAGGTGCTACTAATGTGTGAAAAAAGAGATACAAGCGGGAGAGGATGGAGCTGGTGCCTGTCTATGAACACTCAACTGTAAGGGGTGGCACTTGGTCTATCAGCACACTGAATCTTTTAGACATTTATCATCACATTTTCTAATGTCTTAACTGACTCGTTTTCCAATCATCTATAAAGTTAACAGTTTTCTATTACATATCTTCTTTCTATTCTTTTTTAATTTCTTTATTTTTTATTAAACTAATAAAATTTATTTTAAAATATACAACTCAGTATTGACATTTTTTTAAGTCAACAAAATAATTTATAATGGTTAAATGCCTCTTAAATATACATATCTTCTGAGGCTAAAAGTAATATGCACTCAAACAGTTTTTATAATCTATTTGGAACATTAAACACGATAGAAGTAGAAAAGAAATCTTTTATGAAGTCCTCTATGAAAAGAAATTGTGACAAATTCCTGATCAGACAGAAACTGTTTCATCTCCAAAGGAGAATACACACCATAACTATTTATGGCTTTATAGAATGAATTGGGTAGTGTTCCTTCTGTTTCTATTTTGTGGAATAGTTTGAAGAGAATTGGTATTAGGTCTTCTTGGAAGGTCTGATAGAATTCTACATTAAACCCACCTGGTCCTGGGCTTTTTTTGGTTGGGAGACTGTTAATGACTGCTGCTATTTCTTTAGGGGTTATGGGACTATTTAGATGGTTTATCTGCTCCTGACTTAATTTTGGTACCTGGTATCTATCTAGAAAATTGTCCATTTTATCCAGATTTTCCAGTTTTGTTTAGTATAGGCTTTTGTCGTAGGATCTGATGATTTTTTTAATTTCCTCAGTTTCTGTTATTATGTCTCTCTTTTCAGTTCTGATTTTTGTTAATTTGGATAATATCTCTGTAGCCTCTGGTTAGTCTGGCAAGAGTTTAATTATCTTGTTGATTTTCTCAAAAAGCCAGCTCCTGGTTTTGTTGATTCTTTGTGTAGTTCTTTTTGTTTCTACTTGGTTAATTTCAGCCCTGAGTTTGATTATTTCCTGCCTTCTATTCTTCTTGGGTATATTTGCTTCTTTTTGTTCTAGAGCTTCCAGGTGTGCTGTTAAGCTGGTAGTGAATGCTCTCTCCAGTTTCTTTTTAGAGGCACTCAGAGCTGAGTTTTCCTCTTAGCACTGTTTTCATTGTGCCCCATAAGTTTGGGTATGTTGTGCCTTCATTTTCATTAAATTCTAAAAAGTCTTTAATTTCTTTATTTCTTCCTTGACAAAGTTATCATTGAGTAGGGCGTTATTCAGCTTCTATGTGTATGTGGGCTTTCTGTTGTTTTTGTTGCTATTAAAGACCAGCCTTATTCCATGGTGATCTGATAGGATGCATGGGATTATTTCAACCTTCTTGTATCTCTTAAGTCCTGTTTTGTGACCGATTATATGGTCAATTTTGGAGAAGATGGCATGAGGTGCTGAGAAGAAGGTATATTCTTTTGTTTTAGGATGAAATGTTCTATAGATATCTGTTAAGTCCATTTGGTTCATAACTTCTGTTAATTTCAAAGTGTCTCAGTTTAGTTTCTGTTTCCATGATCTGTCCATTGCTGACAGTGGGGTGTTGAAATCCCCCACTCTTATTGTATGAGGTACAATGTGTGTTTTGAGCTTTAGTAAAGTTTCTTTCATGTATGTGGGTGCCCTTACCTTTGGAGCATAGATGTTCAGAATTGAGAGTTCATCTTGGTTGATTTTTCCTTGGATGAGTATGAAGTGTCCTTCCTTACCCTTTTTGATAACTTTTGGTTGAAAGTCGATTTTATCCAACATTAGAATGGCAACTCCAGCTTGTTTCTTGGGACCATTTGCTTGGAAAATTGTTTTCCAGCCCTTTACTCTGAGGTAGTGTCTGTCTTTGACACTGAGGTGCATTTCCTATATGCAGCAAAATGCTGGGTCTTGTTTACATATCCAGTCTGTTAGCCTATGTCTTTTTATTGGGGAATTGAGTCCATTGATGTTAAGAGATATTAAGGAATAGTGACTGTTGCTTCCTGTTAATTTTTGATGTTGTTTTTACGTTTGTGTGGCTATCTTCTTTTGGGTTTGTTAGAAGAAGATTACTTTCTTGCTTTTTTTAGGTTGTAGTTTCCCTCCTTGTGTTGGCTTTTTCCATCTATTATCCTTTGAAATGCTGATTTGTGGAAAGATATTGTGTAAATTTGTTTTTGTCACAGAATATCTTGGTTTCTCCATCTATCATAATTGAGCTTTGCTGGGTATAGTAGCCTGGGCTGGTGTTTGTATTCCCTGTGGTCTGTATAACAACTGCCCAGAATCTTCTAGCTTTCATAGTCTCTGGTGAGAAGTCTGGTGTAATTCTGATAGGTCTGCCTTTATATGTTACTTGACCTTTTTCCCTTACTTCTTTTAATATTCTTTGTTTTATGCATTTGGTGTTTTGACTATTATGTGATGGGAGGAATTTCTTCCCTGATCTAGTCTATTTGGTGTTCTGTAGGCTTCTTGTATGTTTATGGACATCTCTTTCTTAAGGTTGGGGAAGTTTTCTTCTATAATTTTGTTGAAGAAATTTACTGGTCCTTTAAGTTGGAAATCTTCACTTTCTTCTCTATCCATTATCCTTTGGTTTTGTTTTCTTATTTTGTCCTGGATTTTCTGGATGTCTTGGGTTAGAAGCTTTTTGCATTTTGTATTTTCTTTGACTGTTGTGTCAATGTTTTCTCTGGTATCTTCTGAACCTGAGATTCTTTCTTCTATCTCTTGTATTCTGTTGGTGATGCTTGCATCTATGACTCCTGATTTCTTTCCTAGGTTTTCTATCTCTAGGGTAGTCTCTCTTTGTGATTTCTTTATTGTTTCTACTTCCATTTTTATGTCCTGGATGGTTTTGTTCAATTCCTTCACCTGTTTGGTTGTGTTTTCCTGTAATTCTTTAAGGGATTTTTGTGTTTCCTCTTTAAGGGCTTCTACCAGTTTACCTGTGTTCTCCTATATTTCTTTAAGGGAGTTATTTATGTCTTTCTTAAAGTCCTCTATCATCATCATGAGATGTGATTTTAAATCAGAGTCTTGCTTTTCGGGTGTGTTGGGGTATCCAAGGCTTGCTGTGGTGGGAAAACTGGGTTCTGACGATGTCGAGTGGCCTTGGTTTCTGTTGCTTTTGTTCTTGCCCTTGCTTCTTGCCATCTGCTTTTCTCTGGTGTTAGCTGGTCTTGCTGACTCTGACTGTGGCTTGTCCCTCCTAGCCTGTGCGTCAATACTCCCAGGAGACCAGTTCTTTCCAGGAGGTATTTGGGTATGCAGAGCTGTGGCACAGGGTCAGCTCCAGAGTACAGACAGAAACCAGAAGGATCCTGTCCCAGGCTGCTCCTTAGTTCTTGTGTACTGAGGGTTCCAAGCAGGTCCCTCTGAGCAGAGGTGGTGGTCTTACCTGTGCTCACAGGTGTGACCACACCCCTGGAAGACCAGCTCTCTCCCAGAAGCATTTGGGTATGGGACACTGTGACATATCTTCTTTTTAAACTTAGCTCATTTCATTCCTACAGCCCTATTTATTAGCCTATTTTGTTATATGTTCCCTAAATCATAAACTATTTGGAAATCAATGCATTTACTTATTTGGACACTTAACTTTCTATATTTTTTTTTGACACAGCATCATATGTAGCTCAAGACCTCAAACTTAGAGTGACCACTTTAAACTGATCATCTATCCAGCCTCCTGTTGGGAATTGCAGGCCTCTCACCATGAAGAAAGAATCTAGTTTTGGGTAAACTTACCTCTTCTCTCCTCTCCTCTGCAGAAGGAGTTTTAAGTTCTCGTGCCGTATCATCTTTGGGGTCAAAAAGATAGATGTAATCTGAAGAATAACTGACAAGAATCTCTTGACCATCTTCACTGTAACACAGCGATGTCACTCTGCATGACTTATTACTAAGATGAGAAGGGATGAAGCGAGCAACCATTCCAGTAGTTCCTCGACCTGCATAATTCCCTAAAGAACAGGAATTTATTCAAAATTAATAGTTATACATATTAAACATTTTTATACTGAATTATGAGATATGTGTAGTAATGTAGCAATGTCAATGCAAATTACCACTCTCTGTATCTTCAAGGTTTTCTTTTTAACAGTCAAGAATTTATAACAAACTAAAGAGAATGGTATAAAGATAACACATGTTCCAGTTTTATTGCTATGACAAACCAAAAGCAACTTAAAATGGAAAGGTTTAATATGGCTTATACTCTCAATCATAACCCAATCACTGAGGGAAATCAGAGCAGGAACTCAAAACAGGAGCAGAGACAGGAACCATGGAGGAAAGCTGCTTACTGGCTTTTACCCCCTGGCTTGCTCAGGTACCTTTCTTACACAGCCGAGGCCCACAAAGGCCTACATCAGTTAGCAAATAAGAAAATGTCATATAGAGATATTCATAGGCCAATCTGACTGAGATAATTACCAGTTGAGATTCGTACCTTCCAGGTGTGTCAAGTTGACTCATGCAGAGAGCATATTTAAACAAACAAAAAACCTCCTTTATCATAATTCTAAATTCCAGATTACATGATTTGCTGAAATATCATTATTAATAGCTGATTTCTGCACTAAATCATCTTCAGACTTCTCATTCAAATTACAATCATTTCTATAACAGCAAACTTGACACTTAGCAGAATAGGTTGAATACAATTCTCATTGTCTATTGGCTACTTACCTATTTAATCACTTATATTAGAAACCATTATCTATTTTTTGTATTACCACAACCCTTTAAAATAAACTCAATAAGATAATTTATAGGTGCCAGGATATTAAAATCACTTCTTTGCTTTCACATAAAGCTCAGACTATTAATAGGTTCAGTGTACAGTATAAACAACTCAACACAAAGTTAGGCCAAAGATGAAAATTACATGCAATATAAAAAAGTCATTTTCTATGGCAGAGACCTTTCTTACCATTTATAAAAATTTGAGATTTTTAAAAATTTATTTTTATGTTTATGGGTATTTTAACCACATGTATGAACCATGTGTGTACACTGCCCATGAAGGCCAGAACAGAGCACTGGATCCCCTAGAATTAGAATTACAGATGGCTGTTAACCACCACAAAGATCCTGGGATATATGTACATATATCATGAGCCGTTGTACCAATAAACAGAAACAATTACTTGGATTTTCTCAGTTGCAATAGTTATTTTAATTTAGATATTCTCAGGTTATTGATTCAATCATATAGAGTATTACTAGAGTAGGAAGAAATCTCAGTACATTCAACAGAACTGGTGCTTAAAATCTTGAACAATGTGTTCTCTTAAGAACCCTAGAGGGCTGGAGAGATGAAAGCTAAGTAGCCCAGAGGCTATGAGATTGATTCTCAACATGGATTGCTTCAGTAGAGTCCCCACCACCTCCATCTAAAAGGCATTCCCTGAAAGCAGCAGAAACTCCAAGGCAAGAACTGCTCCTCAATACACCCAACCTGCAGCACCTGAGGTCAAAGTGGAGCACAGGGGCCCAAGGAACTTTCAAGAACTTACAACCTCACTCTGCAGCAACCCAAGGGCCAAAAACTTACAGGGAGGCTGCAGAGACCAAGGCTTTCCCTCACTCACTCACTCACTCACTCACTCCCCTCACGAGCACACAGCAGTGCCACAGAGAACTACTAATGCCTGAAGGACCTAAGAACTTCACCTTTCAACTCAGCAAAGCTGTGCCAGCACCCCCACTTCTTTTGTCATATTTTCTGTGTGTAACTTCCACTCTTGCATTTATGTCTCATAATGGTTTTGTTTTTATTGGTAAGTTGTCTAGTGAGGTTTTAGGAATGTTGTTTATGTTTATCCAACTGGCTTACTATGAGGCATTCTTTACTATATACTCTTCAGCTGCATCTCATATATCCCTCCTCTTATTCCTAAATTGATTTTACTTATTTCGATGGTAGGAATGCAACATAGGATATGTGCATGTCAGGCCAATACTCTACCACTAAGCTGTATCTCTAGTCCTTGGCATTGTGAAACCCTGTGATTTCGCTGTATAATGGAGACTGGCTTTGAACTCATGATTCTCCTGCCTCCGTCTCTCATCCTGGGATTACAGGCAGTGACTACTATGTCTCGTTTATAAACTCAACTTTAATAACTCTGGCAGTCTTCAGTACAATTCAATGTGATAGCAGAGGGTTAAACTGGCCCAGGAGAGCTAAATTCTTCTAGGATCCCAAAGCATGGTCCAGTCTTGTCCTGATAAAAATATAGATTGTCTTGCTTCTGTTGAGAATAATAACTCTACAGTTTGATATTATCTTATGGTTTCACCAAAATTGTGATAAGCAAATTGACAGGACTCCTTATAACAGTCCCAAAGAGAAAATCTCTCAGAATGTAAAGGCCTGAGGATGGGGAGGAATGGTGTGAAACACTGTTTTGAATGTGACGTTGCTCCTGCACCCATGGACTCACATAGCTGTGGTTACCGCACAAGGTCAGCCATGAGAGTCTAGCACAAATGGAAGAGTGGCACGTGAAGCCTCACCTCTGGCTGAAGGGATCCTGGAAGTTAATGGGGATAGGGAAGGAGAGGAATTTTTTTTCAGAGATGTAGCCACTAGGAAGCTGTCAGAGTAATTCTATTGAACTCAACAGGCTACTGAGGGACAGTGACATGAAAGTGGGAAGCACAAGTTGGGAAGGTTGGATTTCAGGGGAGTGAGAGGATAAAACAAAAGAATGGAGGGATAAATATGATCAAAATATATAAATGTGTGAAACTGTCACAGAATTAAAGTGTATTAAAAACAAGACGGAAAAGCTCTCATCTAGAACTCCTTCTCATTTGATATCTAGGTTGGCTACTCCTGACATGGGTGGTTTCTGCCCAAGTCCACCTTTACTTTTAATAACAAATGTGAATATACATGCATTACTCATCATTGCGTAAGTGCACATGTATACGTGCATAATCTTTTTGGTTGGACTTGGGCATAATAACATGCAGCATATATTGACTCTGCTTTGCTTAGAAGGCTGTGAATATTGTTGCAGTGCTGAATTTAAGTATGATTTTTTAACTGCATGAGCATCAAAGAAGATAGTCTAAAGAGATTCTTGTGTTTCTCTCTGTAGCTTTAAGACCATTAAAACAACGGGTCCCAGAGAATTAGTATTTCCCTAGGACTGTCACACTGGAGGCAGGAAAGGCTAAAGCCCTGGTACCAGCTGGAGAAGAATATGACTTCCTGAAAGAGATTTTACATAGTTCTGCCTACACTGTACACCCCTACACTTCATGGCTTTTGTTTCAGCCTTTTTATAAAATTATAATGCTGATACAGAAAAGGCACAGAGAAAGTAGGAACTCTTTTCTCCACAGTATGGTCAAAATGTAAATAAATCCATTTTCCTTTATCAATATGCCTCCTAATTACTTTCAAGAAATACTGGTTTTATAAACTGAAGTGCTCTTGTGAGATTGCCAAAAATTGGCAGCAATTATCATAAGGCAAAATAGAGGCCCAGAACAGATTCTCCCTAAGTCTCTAGTCCATCTAATCCTAAGACATCTTGATTTCAGAGAGTTAAATTCTAGAAATGCAAGAAAACAAATTTCTATTGTTTTAAGAGAGTCACTCTGATAACTTAATTATGGCAGCCTTGGGAAATACAGAAATTGTTATAAATCTCCTTTCAGATTGATTTTATGTGTATAGTGTTTGCTTGAGAGTGTATATGTATAGTGCATATAGGTGGGGACATGTATATGCCACATGCTTTCCTGGTACCCTAAGGACTCAGTTCCCCCAGAACTGGAGTTGTAACCCACAATATGGTGCCAGGAACCAAACCCAGGGCTCTGCAATAGCAACAAGTGCTTTTACTCTCTGAACCATCTCTCCATACGCAATTTGATTTTATTCTTAATGATGAGGTTGGGGGTATATGTGTGCCTGGGTGTGGGTGCCTAAGGCGATCAGAGAGTAAACATCAGATCCCTAGAGTTGGAGTTCCAGGCAGTTAAGAACCATCTGCTGCACTTGTGAGCTAGGCCTAACTAGAGTGCTGGGAACCAAATTCAGGTCCTCTGTAAGAGCAGTAAATTCTCTTACCCACTGAACCCTCTCCCCAGCTCCTGTTATAAACTGATAAACTCTGCAAGTATCATCCCAATAGTCTTTCTTGTTTTCTTTCTGAGACAAGGTCTCATGTAGTACATGCTGGCCTCAAATAGGAATGACCCTGAACTTCTAATCTTCCTGTCTCCAGCTAGAGTGCTGAGATTACAGCCACACAACACTATGCCTAGTTACAAACAACAGAGTATTTAAGAATTAGTAAAATAGTTTTCCTCTTAGAATAATCTACATTACTTAAATAACACAAGAAATTTTAAAACAATGTAAATGTAAAAATATTACCAAGATTTCTTTGAACAGTCTCAAATTTTGCCTAATGTTTCCTCACCTGTAGCTCTTGTGCCCAGCATCCGTCGATCATAAATCCGTACTGAGCTATCAGAACAACCCACAGCAAGGTAATACGGTACTGGGGGACAAATAGCCACAGATGTGGCAGCACGCCTACAGTTGATTAAAATATCCTACAAAAGATAGACACGAGACCAAGTACATACAGCTATATAGAAGTGAATACTCTACTTTTAAAGCATTTTCCATTTAATTATAAGAAAATAACCTACCTCAGACATTCTAGTTCAGTCAGCAAAAAACAAAAAGGGAAAACACAACAAAAATGGTTTTCTTGTAATTGATTTTTACAGACTGTTAGAATTTATTTCTAACATATTTAGCCGAAAGGGAAGCTCACAATATTATTCATATTATAAACATTTACAAAGTTCATAATTCAAACAACTTGGTATTAGGGAATTATTCCACAGTCACTGAACTTTCTTTATACTCTTTGACTATACATATGATAAGCTTTACCAAAAAAAAAATTCTTCCACTTGTATTATTATGAGAATGTTATTTAGAAAAGTGCACCTGTGCCCTCCTAACATGTGGACTAAGATCTGGTTTATGAGCATTTGGAATAATGAGTTTTAGTACCCACAATTTACTAGGAAACCTGAAGCCCCTCACTGTTCAACCCTCTTGCCCTTCTCATTTGTATGTCTGAACCAGTCCCACTCTGGTCCTGTTCCACTAACAGTGCTCACAGGTCCCAGCACTGATGGTGTTCACTGCCCTGAGTCCGCACAGGGTCCATTTTGGATTTCTTCTCTGGTGGTGTATCTGCTCCCTACCCTCTAGGCCACTCCTCCAGGGAGAAAGGGTTCTTTCTTGCTAGTGGCTTTTATTCCCAAGGAGTACACGCCATACTATTAAAAATAGCTTTTAATTCTTTGGGAAAATGTATGTAAAATGTGTTTAGGAAGATATCATACATACACATTTTTCCTTAATACTGAGGTTCCAACACAGGGCCTTTGCCATGTTAGCTACCCCTGGTCCTAAAACACCCAATATTTTAAACTTATATCAGAGCTTTCTATTCACTGTGTGTGTGTGTATATGTATGTTACATACATAAATAGAGATGAAAATTTTGTGTTCAAAATTTGTTTCTACTTTTGTTTTCTGCCTCATCTGTTTTAAGTGCATATTCTTTTATTTATTACTGTTGGTTCACTGGTTAGTTAGCAAGTAATCAACCCCATTAGGAATGATTCTTGGCTTTGTTCTGTTTCTGCTACTTTCCAGTAAAAACAAAGTGAATAATTTCTTTATTTCATTGACTACTTCAATGACTCTGTGAAGAGCTACTGTTCTCTACATACTGTATGACAGAGAACTATTGAATGAAGCTGTTTAGGGCCAAAGGACTTTTTCAGGAATTTTATAAAACATTTTAAATATTATTAATTCATTAAAAAAGTAAGTAAACAGATTTTTGAGACAGACTAAATTTGACTAGTATCACACTGATAGAACGCTATTTCTTTTAAAACAAAGCAAAATAAAATCTTTTAAAAGATGGAAGGAGCCAAGCGGTGGTGGCTCATGCCTTTAACCTCAGCACTTCCAAGGCAGAGACAGGGAGATCTCTGAGTTTGAGGACAGCCTAGTCTACAGAGTAAGTTCCAGAACAGACAAAGACACATAGAAAAACCCTGTTTTGAAAACAATCCAAAAATAAAAAAACTAAAAGATGGAGGAGAAGATACTAAATTTTCACTCACTTTCACCACTGCTGTTTTGGTAAGTCAAACTGTCTACTTAGTGAGTGAGAGGTACTGATAAATTCTCCAGGTTTTTATAATACTGGACAAATTGTCACATTTACTTTTGCCTATGTATATGTGTGTGTACATGTCTGCATGTGTGTTTGAGTGTGTGTGTGTATGTGTGAGTGTGTGCGCCTGCACAGGCACATGCACGCACATGACTGAGTGTGGATGGGGAGGCCAGAGGTTGATGCTAGAGATCTTTCTCAATGGCTCTATACTTTATTACTGGAGACAGAGTCTCTCACTAAATCTGAAGCTCATCATTTCAGTTAGGGTGGCTGACTGAAGAGCTCCAGTGATCTACCTATAGGATTACAGACGCACACTGCAATGCCCAGCTTTATATGGACGCTAGAGTTTAAAACTCAGGGCCTTACACTTTGCACAAGTACTTTACAAATTGAGCCATCTATCTACTGCCTATAAATATATTTAAATGCACAACTGAAACAGGAGTTTCTCTACCTCATTAACATTTAAGTTAAAAATTTTGTGATTGAAATTTTAGCACAACAGAATTATCACCAAAGATATCTAACTGAATCACAACTAATTTTTTCCACATCATTTGTATAAAACTTGGATTCTTACATCTTTGCAATCTTCTTTTGTGCAACTGGTTTTGATGCGTGTGTCAAACCACCTAACAGTTCCATCTTCACCACAGGATAGAAAGGTGTAAGGGTCGTTTGGTACAGTCATAATCTGAAGATGAAACAAAAGTACAAGAAACACCACTGCACAATTAAACAAGTGGCTCTGAAATACATTGCTATTAGTTCATATCGCCATAAAAATTATCTGTATAAGTAATTATCTACGGCTTACCCAAACCATGATTTCAAACAGAATACAAAGAGATATAACAGCCTTGTAAAATGATGTTACTTTGAAATCATATTAATATAACTTCATGTAAAAATTTCCAAACTTTGTAAATATGTTTAAATTAAAGATAATGAAGTGGAAAGATTATGCTGATTTATCCATATGGACCTAAAATAATTATAGGAGTCTTTAAGAATCAAAGAGGGAGGCAAGACTGCATCTTTCAGAAAAGACTACATGATAATGGAAAAAGTCAAACAGAAAAAGAAAAAAGACTGTTGACTTAAAAGATGAAGTAAGGAACCCTGATCCAAAAAATGTCTAAGGGTTACAGAGGAGGCAAAGCTAAAGACAGGAGACTTGCAGACCTATTAACACTGGGATTTGAGCCCAGTAAGACCCATGTTAGACTCCTGACTTTCAGAATTATCAGACAATAAATTTGTGTTGTTTAAAGCCATATGTATAGATATACTGTGCCTATTTCTCTAAGACTTAAGTATTGATATTTCTTTGCTATTATTGAGCAAGCTTACAATCAACACAAAATAGTAAGACTTATACACCATAGAAAGGGAATTATAAAAAACAATACAAATGAGTGTAATACATAGTGCATGGAAGTTGTGGTTTTTGACTCATTTCACATTTGTGAGAAGTGAGATTACTGTATCCCCTCAGTGAGTCAGCAGTGTTGAATTACTTACTTATGAAGTTATTTTATCAGTAAATGTATTTGCAACTTATTGACTCAGGTCTAATGACTTCATTAAATAAAAAGGCCATTTTTCACTTTGTATACTACTGTCTACAAAGCAAATTCTTTTTTAAAAAGATTTATTTATTTATTATTATGTATACAGTGTTCTGCCTGCATGTATGCCTGCAGGCTAAAAAAGGCACCAGATCTCATTAAAGATAGTTGAGAGCTACCATGTGGTTGCTGGGATTGAGAACCTCTGGAAAAGTGGCCCATGCTCTTAATGTTTAAGCCATCTCTCCAGCCCACAAACCAAATTCTTAGGAGCACATCTTTCCTAAAGTATTATTCACACAACTTATTTAATTCCATTATCTAAATAATTCATTAGTTTAGAAAAACAAGTTTCACTTAGGCAATTACAATATGAATCACTAAAACATTTATAAGGGATGCCCTTTGACACAGACTAGGAGTTGAAAGAAAATTAGGAAATGTGTCCAATCTGGCTATTGACTTAGAGATTTAGTGACTACACACAAAGATCAATACAAAATCAGTCCCAGGAAATCACTAAACAAACAGAAACAATAACAAAATTAGAGAAGAAGGAAAAACACACTCTTGTTTGGTTTTATGTGTACTTGTGTTTGGCTGAATATATGTTTGTATGGGAATGTCAGATTCCCTGGAGCTGGAGTTGCAGATAGCTGAGAGCTGCCACTTGGGTACTGGCAGTTGAACCTGGGTCCTCTGGAAGAGCAACCAGGGCTCTTAAGCACTGAGTCATTTCTCCAGCCCCAAACACACTCCTTAGAATCAGTGTATTATGGTATTTAAAAAGGTTCAAGCTATCCAGGCATGGTGGCACATACCTTTAATCTCAACACTAGGGAGGTAAAGGGAGGCATATCTTGAGTTCCAGGTCAGCCTGGCATACATAATGAGCTCTAGTCAGTTGGGGCTGCAGAGTAAGGTGTAGGAGAAGAACTCATGCCTATAATCCCAGTACTCAAGAGAAAGAGGCAGGAGGACCAGGAATTCAGGGCCAGCTGTGGCTACACAGAAAGCTTAAAATCAGAGAGCTACATGAAACTCTGACTCAAAAATCCAATTAACATAGCTGGGTAAAGGGAGTGGACAGGACAGGGATGGGGACAGGGTTAGGGGAGGCCAGAGGTGGCGGTACACACCTTTAATCCCAGCACTTGGGAGGCAGAGGCAGGTGGATTTCTGTGACTTCAGGGCCAGGCTAGTCTACAAAGCAAGTTTCAGGCCAGTAAGGGCTACAAAGTGATATCATGTCTCAAAAAAATGTCTTTTTAATTTATTGTGTTACTGCAACACAAAATAAGCTTACACAGTAAGGATGATAGAAATGAAATCTCTGTAAGGCAGTGTATTTCAGAGAACAAAATCTACTACAAAAACCATCCAACAGACTAAAAATAGCATATTTAAAGGCTAGCACCTGCCACAATAAAACCCATTACCTTTATATGCTAATGTAAAATTAATTTAAAAATAAATAACTACAAAAGGGTGGAAGGGCTCGTAAATGATTAAGATGTGGTTGTTTAATTGTAAATTTATGTTACAATGCTAATATCTTACTTTTATAACTTTATCCACAAAGCTATCATGATAAACTTTCAGAAATGCTTAGGCGACGTACAGTCTGCCAATGATGTCTATACCTAAAAACGTAGGTGCATGTGTAAGCAAATGCATAGATACATCTCTACACTCACACAGAAGCATGCATTTACATGTATAATCACAACCCTGTACCTCGTAAGTAGTTCCATAATGGCACGTAAATTGGCACTGTCTGTTGGTTTCTGCATCTTGCTCGATATTAGTATAAAATATGACTCCATCTCCAGAGCAAGACACAATCTGCTTATCATCTGTGCATGGCAAGAACTTTGCACTAAATATATTTGCTCGATGCCCTGAACGGATGGTTGTTAAAACCTAAAATATAAAAAAAAAAATGTAATTCAGTGGGAAATATTCATGTTTAATATAATTATAAGCAGTAATACATTCTTAACAAAAGAGTACTTTCTTCATTATCGTCTACAAAATTTTAATTATAAAATTCCTTTATATTCTAATATTTATTCTAAATATTTAAAATTAAAATACTTGAAAGATCCCTAAGGTGTTACATATAGAATATTATAATATACAAGGCTTTATTGAGATTCAAACTACAATTCATTTAGAAAACTAGTAATACAATTTAAATAATGTATGCTATTAATTCTGTTGTGAATATTTACTCCTTGAAGTACTCTTAACTATCAAAAAACAGTCATAATTTTGGGAGTGCTTTGCTTCACAAATAGTAAAAATTTAAATATTATTATATGAGCCAATGGGGAGCAGAATTATTGCTAGTTTAGGGCATAGTCATGATACTATAACTCAGACTAGTCTTGAACTTAAAAGGTCCTTCTGCTCTACTTCTTGAATGACAGAATTGCAGGTCTGTGCCAGCAAAAAGTTATTTCCAATATGCTAAAAATAAATAGCAGTAAGTAGAATTCATTCAAACACCTTTATGTTTTAGAAAAAAATCCACAATGTCTTTTTTTGTCCAAATAATGTTATTGAGCTATCATTTGCCTATTGTCCACTTGGATAAAGTGAAGAGCATTTAACTTTTCTAGAGTCTAAAGAACACTGAAAACTTAAATGTTAAATATTCCAACAGGGCGTAGTTTTGCACACCTTTAATTCCAGCACTCTGGAGGGAGAGGCAGGTATCTCTGTGAGTCTGAGGACCGCCTGATCTACATAGTGAGTTCCAGGACAGCCAGAGCTACATAGTGAAATTGTGTCTCAAAAACCTCCAACCAACCACACACACACACAAAAAAAACCCTTACATATCCCAAAGGAAACTATAGTACCTACATGTAACAATGTCTAAATTACACAATTAAGTTTAATGAAGATGATAGTCTAATATAAATGCCAATCCCATGATTACAATTCCCTTTTTCCTAGCTTCTTTAACATTAAATTATACATATTTAACCACTTTACCTTTCTGCTATACGGATTACTAATTACAAGTTTAGTGTCATCAGAGCCAGATAAAATATATTCTCCAGTGTCATTCCAGCAGATTGTATTAACCTAAAAAAAAATAAAAAATAAAAAACAAAAAGAAGCATAAACAAATTGGACATAAAAAGAAGTAAGCCATCTTTCACTTACCTGTGTTACAAAATTTATAACACTAATAAAACTACTATCTATAAAGGAAAGTTTATAGGTTGAAACCAGACTTCAGTTCTTGATTCACATACAAAAGGCCTGGAAATCACTGTTATATCCTAAAAGGCTCAAGAATCTACTACAAAAATCAACAATTGTTCTTGGGTCCTTCAGACAAACTACTACCACCATGACCAAAGATACCAGATGGTCCTGACTTGAGAGGAACAGACACCTCTGCAGGAAACAATGCCTAGTCAAGAAAATTTTAATTAATATGCTAAGAGCAATGATAAAGTAGACAACATATAAGAATAGGTGATCTAAAGCAGACAGGGTGATTCTAAAAAAGAACAGCAGAGTAACGCTAAAGATTAAAAAAAAAAATTAACACAAGTGAAGAATGGCTTTGATAGTCTTAGTAACATATTGGATATAGTTGAAGAAATGACTTTAGGATATACCTTTAAAACCACAAAGGGAACAAAGTCTGAGGTATGGGAGGGGGAAGCCACTGGAATATCCAAGGACTGTGATATAAACACAAAAGGTATATAATCCATGTTTAATGGAAAACACCACAAAGACTAAAGTAAGAAAGGGCAGAAATATTTGAAATAATGACAGAATTGCCTTTAAAGTAATATCAGCAAAGTACAGATTCAGAGTGCACAGAGGAAGCCGAGAAGAGCAAATAACCAAAGAGCAACAAGTATGCGAAGAAAGTCCTGGAAAAGGCCACAAAGGCTGATTGACTGAGCAGACTCTTAGTGATATGCAGAGTCTGGAGTGAGTGCTACAAGTCCCACACCTGATTACAATTTACTTTGGGCTATCTTTAGCACCATTTGTAGCTATTCTTTGCCCACATTTGTCTGACCTAACATCCTTGTGACTATCAGGTAAAACCTTTTAGACTGTATTAGCTTAGCTTCCACCAACCCAAAAGCTAACAATTATCAGGTAACATTTAAACTTAGAGACAGCGTGAGACTGGGTTCCCCCCACTTTACCTATCTACCTGACCACTGACATATATTTCAAGTGTCTTCTGACTTACAATTGACTTTGTTCTGTTACTATAAGAATTTCAGGAAACAGTTACTGCATAGACCATGGAACTTCGGGATGCCTAAACCTGTGTTCCTGGGCCACCATCACTCATATCTGGCTCCAGAATAAACTCTCTTGGGGTTTTGAGGTGAGAACTGTGCTTCTTACATAACAAATAAATGAGTATATTTCAAGCTAAAGAAAATCAAAGATAAAGAAAACAATCTGAAAGAAGTAAGAAGAAATACCTTATCCATAGAGGATAAGATAACGTCATCTGACTTCTCAGGAATGCAAATAAGAAGTGTAGAATGAAATTAAAGTTTTGAGAGACAACAAAACATTCACAGAGACTTCTGTACCCACCCCTTTCAAAATTAGACTAAATAAAGATGGCCTCCAATATACAAAAATTGAAAGTACTTGTTTCTAGGAAAACAGCCTTGCAAAAAATGTTTTAGAAGCTCTTTAGAGAAAGGGAAAATAACAGTTGAGAAAATTTGGATCCATGTTAAAAAAAAATATTATGGCTAGAAGAAGGATCAACATTAAGAATACTGGCTGCTCATCTAAAAGACCAGGGTTTCCAGCACCCACGCTGATCCTCTTTCAATGACTTGTAACTAACTCCAGCTCTAGGGGGATAAAATGCCTCTAAACTCCAAGGAAGGAAATATTACTATAGGCCACAGAGCAAGATCTAGGTCAACCAGAGCTACCTATCAAGCAAGGCCTTATCTAGGGCAGGGGCAGTGGTGGCATAAGATTAATCCGAGCACTCAGGAGGCAGAGGTAGAGGGGCAGAGGGGCAGAGGGGCAGAGGGGCAGAGGGGCAGAGGGGCAGAGGGGCAGAGGGGCAGAGGGGCAGAGGGGCAGAGGGGCAGAGGCAGGCAGAGGGGCAGAGGGGCAGAAGCAGGCAGAGAGGCAGGCAGATCTCTGAAGTCAACCTGGTCTGCAGAGTGAGTTCCAGAACAGCCAAAACTACACAGAAACTCTGTCTTGAAAAACCAAAAAACCACAGGTTTTTTAAAAAATTAAGAAGCAACAAACAAAAATAGAACTCTACTATATAATTTATTTATTCTAACCCTAGGTATCTATCAAAAAGAATAAAAAACAGTATAACTTCTTAGTCTCCAGTAAGAAACAATGTCCATCAGCAGATGAATAGTCATATAACAGTATACCTATACAATGAACACTCAGCAATAAAAAATAACTACTGACATCTTCAACAATAATGAACCACAAAATAATTATTCTAAGTAAGTCTAAACTTAGGAATTCTAAGTAAAGAAGTTAAACATCAAAATAATGCAGGGTCAGAGGTGCATAGCTCAGCAGGAGAATACTTGAACAGCAAGCACAGGGCTTTGAGCTTGATCCCGGGCATAGCAGGAAAGGGATAGATGAGTCTATTTATTAAAATTATAGAAAATATAAATAACACTCCAGTTAACTGATAAGCCACTATCACCAGGATCAGCCTAAAAATATAAATAAATTTACCAAGAGATTGGCTAGGGTTAATTATGGTAATGAGAAATGAAAGGGTGAATTGCTCTTAGCAGGCGGTTGATAAGCTGATTTGATAACTTCACCAATATGTATACATTTAAACTTAACAAAGTGTACATTTTAACTAACTACAGTTACCTATGATCCCTGAAAGTCCCAATATCATCTGCATAAGTTCAGTCAACTATATCAATAAACCATCTAAGATCACCATAAAAATTTTAATGCAAATAAGTTAATTGACAAAAATCAACTTAAAAACTGATTAGACTGACATCATTCTTATCAACTACACTAGATGCTAGCCTGCACATTTATAGCCTGTAATATTACTGAGTAACATAATAATGTCCAACCTAGAATTTTATGCCTACCCAAATCATAAATCATGTTTGAAGGCAAAAAAAAAAAAAAAAAAGGAGGCCTGAAGTGGTGAGAAAGTTTACTTTCTTCTCCAAAATACTTGAGAACGTAGTAAAATCTAAAAGAAAAAATTAAAGACCAGAGATACAGACAATACCAAATCCATTTGCAACTAACATTTGAAAATTTTTCTTTGAATGTGGTACAAGGTTTGGCCTTTGGCTTCTAAAGGGTATAAAACCTGGCATACTGCACACTCTTACCCTCTTCAGTGAACAATTCCTAAGTGTCCAATATGCTAAGAATTCCTGGATACTTATTCCCCTGGATATTTATTCATTTAGTATCTTCCTTAAAAAAAAAAAATCTCTTAAGAGGATTCTCAGTCCAAATATGTAAATAGGGATGGGGCAAGTTTATTGACTATGAATATGTATGTTTAGACAACTATAATGCCATATAGTAGTAAACACAATGGAAAAAGCTAGCATAAAGACATGCATTAAAAGTGGTATACTAACCCAGTGCCTGGGGCACTCAGGACCCATCAGCCACCCAAACCCTGCCCCTCCGGAATACCACTCCCCTTCCACCCCTCACTTGGTCCCTTTTGCTGAGGCAGACACCTAGCTGGTCGGCTCCTCTGAAATGCAGTGTGCTGAGACATTCTAGAGGAGCCACTCCACACAGAGCAGCGAAAACCTAACTGGTCTGCTCCCGTCAAGACATCATATCCTGAGCCATCCAAGAGGAACCACTGCACTCAGAGCAGCAGGATTTCAGGATTCCAGAAGCAGCCTGAGTCCCAGGAGTTCTTCCACCCAGGAGCTCAGGACAACAGGATCACAGAGACATCTGGACTCTGAGGAGTTCTGACACAAACTGGAAAGACAGTCTCCAGTCAGAGACAGTGAATGCAGGTAGAACTAGTTAACCAGATGGCGAAAGGCAAACACAAGAACATAAGCAACAGAAACAAAAGTTACTTGGCATCATCAGAACCCAGTTCTCCCACCATAGCAAGTCCTGGACACCGCATCGCACCAGAAAAGCAGGATTCAGAATTAAAATAACTTCTCATGATGATGATAGAGGACTTTAAGAAAGACACAAATAACTCCCTTAAAGAAGTACAGGAGAACAAAGACAAACTAGTAGAAGCCCTTACAGAGGAAACACAAAAATCCCTTAAAGAACTGCAAGAAAATACAACCACAGCTCCCAGGGTCTAAACCACCAGCCTGGGAGCACTTAGGGAGGGATCCATGGCTTCAGCTGTATATGTAAGAGTGGAGGACCCTGCTGGGCATAGGTGGAAGAAGAGATTCTTGATCTCAAGAAGGCTGGACGCCCCAGGGGGTGGGAATTTGAGGGTGGGGAGGTGGGAGTGGGGGGGGTAGGTAGGTGTTACATCCACAGAGAAGAAGGAGGAGAGGTGAGGGGATGGGGGTTCCTGGGTGGGTGAGGGATGGGGTAAGGGGACAACATATGAAATGTAAATAAAACATCCAATAATAAATAAATAAATAAATAAATAAATAAATAAAGATAATGTTAACTTCTGGTGTTTTCCTTTTCCTATCAACTTCCAGAGAAGCCATTAGCAAAAGAGAAAGTAGAAAGAAAGCAAAAAGGAAAAGAAAAAGAAAATACAACCAAACAGGTGAAGGAATTAAACAAAACCATCCAGGATCAAAAATGGAAGTAGAAACAATAAAGAAATCACAAAGGGAGACTACCCTGGAGATAGAAAACGTTGGAAAGAGATCAGGAGTCGTAGACGCAAGCATCACCAACAGAATACAAGAGATAGAAGAGAGAATCTCAGGTACAGAAGATACCAATGGAAAACATTGACACAATAGTCAAAGAAAATGCAAAATGCAAAAAGCTCCTAACCCAAAACATCCAGGAAATCCAGGACACAATGAGAAGACCAAACCAAAGGATAATAGGTATAGATCAGAGTGAAGATTCTCAACTTCAAGGGCCAGTAAATATCTTCAACAAAATTAAAGAGGAAGACTTTGCTAACCTAAAGAAAGAGATGCCCATAACTATACAAGAAGGCTACAGAACTCCAAATAGACTACACTAGAAAAGAAATTCCTCCCATCACATAATAATCAAAACATCAAATGTATAAAACAAAGAAAAAATACTGAAAGCAGTAAGGGAAAAGGTCAAGAAACATATAAAAGCAGACCTATAAGAATTACACCAGACTTCTCACCAGAGACTATAAAAGCAAGAAGATCCTGGAGTGATATCATACAGACACTAAGAGAACACAAATGCCAGCCCAGACTACGATACCCAGCAAAACTCTCAATCACTATAGATGGAGAAATCAAGATATTCTGTGCTCAAAACAAATTTACACAGTATCTTCCCACAAATCCAGCATTTCAAAGGATAATTTATGGAAAAAGCCAACACAAGGAGAGAAATTATACCCTAGAAAGAGCAAGAAAGTAATCTTGTAACAAATCCAAAAGAAGATAGCTACACAAACATAATTCCACCTCTGATAAAAATGACAGGAAGCAACAATCATTTTTCCTTAATATCTCTTAACATCAATGGACTCAATTCCCCAATAAAAAGACATAGGCTAACAGACTGGATATGTAAACAAGACCCAGCATTTTGCTGCATATAGGAAATGCACCTCAGTGTCAAAGACAGACACTACCACAGAGTTAAGGGCTGGAAAACAACTTTCCAAGCAAATGGTCCCAAGAAACAAGCTGGAGTTGCCATTCTAATGTTGGATAAAATCGACTTTCAACCAAAAGTTATCAAAAAGGGTAAGGAAGGACACTTCATACTCATCCAAGGAAAAAATCTACCAAGATGAACTCTCAATTCTCAACATCTATGCTCCAAAGGTAAGGGCACCCACATACATAAAAGAAACTTTACTAAAGCTCAAAGCACACATTGCACCTCACACAATAAGAGTGGGGATTTCAACACCCCACTCTCAGCAATGGACAGATCATGGAAACAGAAACTAAACTGAGACACTTTGAAATTAACAGAAGTTATGAACCAAATGGACTTAACAGATATCTATAGAACATTTCATCCTAAAACAAAAGAATATACCTTCTTCTCAGCACCTCATGGTACCTTCTCCAAAACAGACCATAAAATCAGTCACACAACAAGCCTCAAGAGATACAAGAAGACTGAAATAATCCCTTGCATCCTATCAGATCACCATGGACTAAGGCTGATCTTCAATAATAACAAAAACAATGAAAAGCCCACATACACATGGAAACTGGACAATGCTCTACTCTATGATGACTTGGTCAAAGAAGAAAAAAAGAAAGAAATTAAACACTTTTCAAAATTTAATGAAAATGAGGACACATCATACCAAAACTTCTGGAACTCCATGAAAGCAGTGCTAAGAGGAAAACTCATAGCCCTAAGTACCTTCAAAAAGAAACTGGAGAGAGCATACATACCTTAACAGCACACCTGAAAGCTCTAGAACAAAAAGAAGCAAATACTCTCAAGAGGGTAGATGGCAGGAATAACCAAACTCAGGGCTGAAATCAACCAAGTAGAAACAAAAAGGACTATACAAAGTATCAACAAAACCAGGAGCTGGCTTTTTGAGAAAATCAACAAGATAATTATACCCTGCCAGACTAACCAGAGGGCACAGAGACAGTATCCAAATTAATAAAATCAGAACTGAAAAGAAAGATATAACAACAGAAACTGAGGAAATTTAAAAAATCATCAGATCCTACTACAAAAGCCTATATTCAACAAAACTGGAAAATCTGGATGAAATGGACAATTTTCTAGATAGATACCAGGTGCCTAAGTTAAATCAGGAGCAGATAAACCATCTAAACAGTCCCATAACCCCTAAAGAAATAGCAGCAGTCATTAACAGTCTCCCCACCAAAAAAAGCCCAGGACCAGGTGGTTTTAGTGCAGAGTTCTATCAGACCTTCCAAGAAGACCTAATATCAATTCTCTTCAAACTATTCCACAAAATAGAAACAGAAGAAACACTACCCAATTCATTCTATGAAGCCACAATTACACTTATACCTAAACCACACAAAAACCCAACAAAGAAACTTCAGACCAATCTCCCTTATGAATATCGATGCAAAAGTACTCAATAAAATTCTTGCAAACCAAATCGGAAAACACGTGAAAACAATCATCCATCATGATCAAGTAGGCTTTATCCCAGGAATGCAGGGATGGTTCAATATTCAGAAATCTATGAACGCAATCCAGTATATAAACAAACTCAAAGAAAAAAAAAACATATGACCATCTCACTAGATGCTGAGAAAGCATTTGACAAAATTCAACATCCCTTCATGGTAAAATTCTTGGAAAGATTAGGAATTCAAGGCCCATACCTAAACATAGTAAAAGCAATATACAGCAAGCCAGTAGCCAACATCAAGCTAAATGGAGAGAAACTTGAAGCAATCCCACTAAAATCAGGGACTAGACAAGGCTGCCCACTCTCTCCCTACCTATTCAATATAGTACTAGAAGTCCTAGCTAGAGCAATTAGACAACAAAAGGAAGTCAAAGGGATACAAATAGGAAAGGAAGAAGTCAAAATATCACTATTTGCAGATGATGATAGTATACTTAAGTGACCCCAAAACTTCCACCAGAGAACTCCTAAACCTGATCAACAACTTCAGCAAAGTGGCTGGTTATAAAATCAACTCAAGGAGCTGGAGAGATGGCTCAGCGGTTAAGAGCACTGACTGCTCTTCCAGAGGTCCTGAGTTCAAATCCCAGCAACCACATGGTGGCCCACAACCATCCATAATGAGATTGGATGCCCTCTTCTGGTGTGTCCGAAGACAGCGACAGTGTACTCATAAATAAAATAAATAAATAAATCTTTAAAAAAAATAAAAAATAAAAAATCAACTCAAACAAATCAGTAGCTTTCCTCTATTCTAATAAACAGGCTGGGAAAGAAACTAGGGAAATGACACCCTTCACGATAGTCACAAAAAATATAAAATACCTTGGTGTGAATCTAACCAAGCAAGTGAAAGACCTGTATGACAACAACTCTGAAGAAAGAAATTGAAGCAGAGCTCAGAAGATGGAAAGATCTCCCATGCTCATGGATTGGAAGGATTAACATACTAAAAATGATCATCTTGCCAAAAGTAATCTACAGATTCAATGCAATCCCCTTCAAAATTCCAAATCAATTCTTCATAGAGTTAGAAAAGGAAATTCTCAAATTCATATAGAATAACAAAAAACCCAGGATAGTGAGACCTACTTTCAACAATAAAAGAACTTCTGGGGGAATCACCATCCTTGTCCTCACAAGCTGTACTACAGAGCAATAGTGATAAAAACTGCATGGTATTGGTACAGAGACAGGCAGGAAGATCAATGGAATAGAATTGAAGACCCAGAAATGAACCCACACTCCTATGGTCACTTGATCTTTGACAAAGGAGCTAAAACCGTCCAGTGGAAGAAGGACAGCATTTTCAACAAACGGTGCTGGTTCAACTGGAGGTCAGCATACAGAAGAATGAAAATCAATCCATTTTTATCTCCTTGTACAAAGTTCAAGTCCAAGTGGATAAAGGACCTTCACATAAAACCAGATACACTGAAACTAATAGAAGAGAAAGTGGGGACGACCCTTGAATACCTGGGTACAGGGGAAAAGTTCCTGAACAGAACACCAATGGCTTATGCTCTAAGATCAAGAATTGACAAATGGAACCTCATAAAAGTACAAAACTTCTGTAAGGCATAGGACACTGTCAATAGTACAAAATGGCAACCAACGGATTGGGAAAAGATCTTCACCAATCCTACATCCTATAGATGGCTAATATCCAATATATACAAAGAACTCAAGAAATTAGACTCCAGACAACCAAATAACCCTATTAAAAATGGGATACAAAGCTAAACAAAGAATTCTTAACTGAGGAAACTCAAATGGCTGAGAAGCACCTAAAGTAATGTTCAACATCTTTAGTCATCCGGTAAATGCAAATCAAAACAACCCTGAGATTCCATCTCACACCAGTCAGAATGGCTAAGATCAAAAACTCAGGTGATAGTAGATGCTAGTGAGGATGTGGAGAAACAGGAAGACTCCTCCATTGTTGGTGGGATTGCAAGCTGGTACAACCACTCTGGAAATCAGTCTGGCGGTTCCTCAGAAAACTGGACATAGTATTACCTGAGGACCCAGCTATACCACTCCTGGGCATATACCCAGAAGATGCTCCAACATATAACAAGGACATATGCTCCACTATGTTCATAGAAGCCTTATTTATAATAACCAGAAGCTGGAAAGAACTCAGATGTCCTTCAACAGAGGAGTGGATACAGAAAATGTGGTACATTTACCCAATGGAGTATTACTCAGCTATTAAAAACAATGAACTCGAGAAATTCTTAGGCAAATGGATGGAACTAGAAAATATCATCCTGAGTGAGGTAATCCAATCACAAAAGAACACACATGGTATTCACTCACTGATAATTGGATATTACCCCAAAAGATTGCAATACCCAAAATGCAACTCACAGACCACATGAAGCTCATGAAGAAGGAAGACCAAAGTGTGGGTGCTTTGGTCCTTCTTAGAAGGAGTAACTAAATACTCATGGGAACAAATATGGAGACAAATCGTAGGACACAAACTCAAGGAGGGGTCATCTGGATACTGTTCCACTTGGGTATCCATCCCATGTGCTGTCACCAAAGGCAGACGATGATATGGATGCCAGGAAGTACATGCTGACAGGAGCCTGATATAGCTGTCTCCTTATAGAGGTCTGTCAGAGCCTGAAATATACAGAGGAGGATGCTCACAGCTAACCATTGAACTGATCATGGGGTTCCCAATGGAGGAATAACAGAGAAGACTGAAGGAGCTGAAAGGGTTTGCAGCCCCATGGAGTGAGCAACAATACCAACCAACCAGAGCTACCAGGGTCTAAACCACCAGCCTGGGAGCACATAGGGAGGGACCCATGGCTCCAGCTGTATATGTAAGGGAGGATAGCCCTGTTGGGCATAGGTGGGAGAGGAGGTCTTTGGTCCCATGGACGCCTAGTGTGGGGGAATTTGTGGGTGGCAAAGTGGGAGTGAGCGGGTGGGTGGGGACACATCCTCATAGAAGCAGGAGGAGGGGGGAATGGGATAGAAGGTTCCTGGGTGGGGGTCAAATGGGGAAAAGGGATCACATCTAAAATGTAAATAAAATATCCAATTTAAAAAAATGGGGTGCAGAGCTAAACAAAAAAAAAAGTGGTACACTATTCATACTATTCAGTTAGGGAAAGTTTTTCCGTTAAGTAACACTTCAAAGAGAGAGAAATGAAAGTAAGCTTCACAGAACCGTGGAAGAGACTTCTGGTTATAAGACATAAAATATATAAGATAGAAGCCAAGTGTGGGGTACATGTCTAAAAATCCTCACACTTGAGAAGCTGTGACAGATTACAAATTCAAGAACAGCTCAGCCTGGAATGAGTTCCAGCTCAGCCCCACTAGATAGCAAGTCCTTGTTTCAAAAAAGTTCTCTCTCTCTCTCTCTCTCCCTCTCTCTCTCTCTCCTTCCCTCCTTCCCTCCTTCCCTCCTTCCCTCCCTCCCTCCCTCCCTCCCTCCCTCCCTCCCTCCCTCCCTCTCTCTCTCTCTCTCTCTTTCTCTCTAAAAATTGTTTTGTGTTTTTGAGACAAGGTTAAAAAAATTGTTTTAAAGAAGTAGACCAGTGAGCTAAGCAGACACAAATGAAGCTGGCCAATGAGGCAGAGGGAAAACAAGGACATAGTCTTAGCAGAAAACCATTTCAATGGTGAGGAGACATTCTAATGACAGCTACATTTCTAAGAAGCGAGCCTAGGCTCTATAGATATGAGAGTCATAAAACCCTCATACAAGCAACTTCAGTAGAGTGAACGAATAGAAGCCTTATGAGAAAAATGTCCATGGCCTTCAGACACCACAAAACAAAACCTTACACACACTTTTCTAAATTAAAAAATATGCTGGGGCAAAGATGTGTTTATGTGAGTATGTTCAAAACATACTGTATAAAATGTGTGTGTGTGTGTGTGTCTCAGGCTGGCCTTGAACACACTACATAGCTGAGGATGACCTTGAATTCCTCCTGATCCTCTGTCCTTTTTCTTACAGGTACTGGGATTACAAATATACACCCAGCACTCTTTAATGCTTTAATTGAAAAACTTTATTACCACCACCCTCTGACTTCTTTGTTTCTTTTCTTACTCTTTCTTTCTCTTTCTTTTCTTTCTTTCTTTCTTGGGGATAGGAAGGTGGGTGGGGGCAGGGTCTCACTGTATAGCCCTGGCTGGTCTAGAAGTCAGTGAGGCCAGGCTGGTCTTGAGTATTCCTGCCTTGGCTTCCCAGGTTTGAAGATTAAAACTGTATGTCATTATACCTTACCTATTTTCGCATTCTTAAAAGTCATTTTAATCCATTCTAGGAAAATTAGGACATTTCATCAGAAATTTATTACAGACATTATTAAAGCCATTTATAGTTAAGAGTTAACCATTACTTACACAGCCATCATGCACATTTAAAGTTGCTTCAAGTTTTAATCTTTGGATAAATTCTCTTCTTCCTGTTTAAAAAGAAAGAATTCAATAAATCATACAATCTTCATTGAAATTAAGAACCTACGACCTGACTCAATGATTCAATCTCTAATTTCAGCTCTACCAGTTATAAAGTAAATATTAGACAAATTAACCCTCTAAAGTCTACTTCCTTATTAACATAACTAACTTACAAAAGACAACATGGCATCTGAACCCCAGTAAATTCTTGTTTCTCTATCTTTTCACTTTACAAATAATGTTCCAGATAATGTTCTAGAAACTAGGAATACAGTGCTCCCTTGGGGAATAAAAAAGACAATAAAAGGTGTATCTGTCATGAAGGCATTTAGTAGGAAAACAAAAAATAAAGGGGATAAAAGAGGGGACTGGTGGTTGTGTGTATAAAGTTTTCAATTTTAAACAGTGTAGAAAATGGTAATAATAAGATGCACCAATTTTTAAAAAGGATTTATACATTTTTATTTATGTGTATAAATGTTTTATCTGCAAGTATGTATGAACACTGTGTACAAACTCAGGTCCTTTGCGAGAACAAGTGCTCTAACTGCTGAGCTATCTCTTCAGCCATCAATATTTTAAACAAACATATAGGAGAAAATATATAAGAAAAATCAGCATGGATTTCCATTAAGAGCAAAATAGTTTAAATGATACAAAAATAAGTTAAGTTCCTTTTTTGAAAAATGAGAAATATCTCCCTCTGAGAAATGAATCATCTTTACCAAAGATAGACCAGAAAGCATGCTTATTCAGCAGCTGCAATGAAAAGTGAATTTATAACAATGAGCCATAATTAACTGAATATCAGGCTGATGAGTTACCAAAATTATACTAAATTCTACATTCTGTCATGAATGATAGGCTTCTGTGTCACACTTTCTTGCCATTCAAAAAAAAAAAAATCCTCAAGTTAATCTGTTTGACTTCTTCACTTTAAGTTTCTTTTTTGTTTGTTTGTTTGTTTGTTTGTTTTGTTGTTTTGTTTTTGTTTTCAGACAGGGTTTTTCTGTCTGTCCTGGAACTCATTCTGTAGACCAAGCTAGCCTCAAACTCAGAAATTCATCTGCCTCTGCCTCCTGAGAGTTGGGATTAAAGGTATATGCCACCACCATCCCTTCCTTTATATTTTTAAGTGTTATGATGGCTATGTACAGGATAAACATACAGATTTTAAAAATTTATTACAGGCATTACCTAGGAGGTATTTGTTCTGTGATTTCTAAATTTATTTAAAACAAACTACAGAAATTCAGTAGTTTAATAAATTCTATCATCTCATTGTTCATTAACACCCCTTCCCTGCCCTACCAGTACTAGGGATTGAACTCAGGGCCTCGTGTATGCTAGGCAAGATTATCTACCAGTGAGCTATATTCACAGCCTATAATTAGGCTGAATTGCAGAGTCCTTGTGCAATGTCACTTGGTCACATTTCATTTACTACAAAAAATTATAAATATAAAATTATAAATATTAATGTATTCTGTATTAACACTCAGAAATTTTTAAGCTTATAAACATTAAATATTTTATGATCCTGAGGATATGTATATTTGTATGCACATATGCATATAAGATTTAGAATGGGCGAAGGGGTTGACTATAGAATTCCATGTATTTTAAAAATAACAATAGGTCATGAGGCCAAAATTATTACCTTAAAATGTCCTTTTTCAGGAAAAGAATGTTTAAGTTAAAGGATAAATTATATAAAAACCATTTGAATAAAAACTAAAACTAGTCTAAAAGTATTTGAGTAGAACCAATAGCTTTTCCTTTTTTGCTTCACAGGAAGACCAGATCCCTGCACTAGTGACAAAACAAAACAAAAACCCTTCACCTGTTTAATGCACTTTTTTATTTCTGTGATGCTTTAAGTATTTATTTGTAGTGGCACTTTTAAAATGTTGACTTCATTACCGTCCTTGTTTCTAAAAAAGTCATCTTGCCAGGACACGATTTTTTTTTTTTAAAGGTAGCTTCAATGGTATAGTTCTTACAGCAATCACAGCAGCAGACATTTGAAAATATAAATTTAGGTCAGGTGGTGGTAGAACATACCTTTAATCCCAGCAGGAAGGCAGAGGCAGGTGGAACTCTGAGAGTTTGAGCCCAGCCTGATCTAAGTAGCAAGTTCTAGGACAGCAAGGGCTACACAGAGAAACCCTGATTTAGGAAAGAAAGAGGAGGGGGAAGGTGGAGGAGGGAGAGAGGGGAGAGGGAGGAGGGGAG